>NC_091777.1:61362253-61691941 GCF_029378745.1 Bos indicus
GTTACCTGCATTGACAATGTGAGCAAAACCAACAAATGCGTAGAAACATGTAGCTGCTCCCTGGAGAATTCCATCAAAGCCAAAAGGCACAAACCCTCCAGAACCCAGAAGGCCCAAGCTATGGTGAGAGGAGGAAAGAGGAGGAACATGGATGAGGTGTGTTCGGCCATCTCTACTGGGCTCCTCCCTTAGTACCACAGGTCCTGGGCTCCAGGAACCCCCAAGCTTGGACAATCACACCAGGTCTCAGTCCCCACCATGTTCCCAACTCTGCACACCACACACACATGCATTACTACAACAAGGGTACCCTCCTAACCTATCGGCATCACCAGATCCAGCTGCAGCCAATGTGTAGTCCTGTTCCATGAGCTTCCAGTTGTGCAGGTCTCCCTTAATGAAGCCAGAGAGGATGATGAAGCTGAGGACCAAAATGTTCAAGCCTGTGAACACTTTGTTAATCACGGTTGACTCATAAACTCTCAGAGCCAGGAGTCCTGTGGGAAAAATGGAAAATGAGACAACAAAATAACTAAATCCAGCACTCCCCTAGCAATCCATTGGTTAAGACTCTGAGCTTCCACTACAGGGAGCAGAGGTTCAATCCCTGGTCTGGGAGTTCCCCATGCATTGCAGTGAGGCTAGAGAAATAAATAACCAAATCCAGAGAGACAGAAAGCAGATGAGTGGTTGCCCAGGGCTGGTGATTGGTGGTTGGTGGTTGTGGACAGATGGACAGTGACTGCTCAGTGGGTACAGGGTTTCCTTTTGCTGTCATGGAAACGTTTGGTACTGGATGGGGGTGGTGGTTACACAGCACTGGGAATGTACTAAGTGCCACTGAATTGGACACCTGCTGATGGATATTTTCTTACTGTGACCATCATCTCACAATATCCATGTTTATCAAATCATCTTAAACTTTTACAATGCTGTTTGTCAGCTGTTGTTGTGGTTCAGTCGCTCAGTCATGTCTGATTCTCTGCAACCCTATGGACTGCAGCATGCCAGGCTCCCCTGTCCTTCACTATCTCCCACAGTTTGCTCAAACTCATGTCCATTGAGTCGGTGATGCCATCCAACCATCTCATCCTCTGTCATCCCCTTCCCTTCCTGCCTTCAGTCTTTCTCAACATGAGGGTCTTTTCCAATGAGTCAGTTCTTCTCATCAGGTGGCCAAAGTATTGGAGCTTCTATTTCAGCATCAGCTCTTCCAATAAATATTCAGGACTGATTTTCTTTAGGATTGACTGGTTGGATCTCCTTGCAGTCCAAGTGATTCTCGAGTCTTCTCCAGCACCACAAGCAAAAGCATCAATTCTTTGGTACTCAGCCTTCTTTATGGTCCAACTCTCTCATCTGTATATGACTACTAGAAAAACCACAGCTTTGACTATATGGACCTTTATCAGCAGTGATGCTTCTGCTTTTTAATATGCTGTCTAGGTTTGTCATAGCTCTTCTTCCAAGGAGCAAGTCCCTTTTAATTTCATGGCTGCAGTCACCATCCACAGTGATTTGGTAGCCCAAGAAAATAAAGTCTCTCACTGTTTCCAATTTTTCCCCATCTATTTGCCATGAAGTGAATTATATCTCAATAAAGCTAGGAAAAATAATAAAATGGTTAAATTTATGTGGATTTCCTCTCAGTTAAAAAAAAAAATCTTTGATCTCAGTATAGAGGAAGAAACTTGTTGGTCTAGGTAAGTGATTCCCAGATGGGATGATTTTGTGCCCCAAGGGATATTGGCACTGTCTGGAGACATTCCAATTGTCACAATCTGGGGGCTGGGTGTCACTGGTATCTAGCACATAAAGATCACAGATGCTGCTCAACATCCAACAATGATTTTTTGGAGGGTACTCCTCTTAGTTCCCTGTGGGGATCTTAGTTCCCTGACCAGGGATTGAACCCAAACCTTCAGCAGTGAAATCACAGTGTCCTAACCATTGGACCACCAGGGAATTCACCCAACAATGATTTATTTATAAAGCAGAAATGCATAGGACAGCACCCCACACCAAAGAATGATCCAACCTAAATTACCAATAGTCCAAGGGTAGGAAAAAATGTCTTGCCTTCCTTTCTCTCTTATTCCAAACCCTTTTTCCCAGTCCAAATTCCCCACCATTCTTCCACCCCAAGCCTTCCCCATGCCATCCCCCCCTGCATACCCTGCTCTTCCCTTTCTGTCTCTGGTCCCTTCTCACCTGTGAGCAGCAGCACCAGGCCCAGGGCAAGAAAGTCTGGAAATGAGGCCAGGAAGTAGGGCATTTGCAGAGAGAAAGTTCCCCCTAATGCCTCAGAGATGTGGTTCCCAATCAGGCTGTCAAAGGTGGAGCTCCAGGCCCGGGCTATACAGGCAGTGGCTGCAGCAACAGAAGAAGGAAAGTTTACAAGCAGACAGAAACTGAACCCGTATTATGCATCGTGTGAGATATTTGGGGCAGGAGGTGAGCAAAAACACACCTGATCTCAAAGAGCTTCTCATGGGGTGGACAGGGGAGACCCAGGTGATTCACAAAAAGGCCAACTATTTAATATGTTAGGAGATAGAAGTGATGGAAAACAAAGAAACAGAGGTAAATGGGACTAGGAGGGACTAGATCAGAGTTGAATTTTTAAGTTGAGGTGTAAGAGAAAATCCAGGAAGGCAACAGCTCAGCAAAGACTTCACTGTGGTCAGAGGATGAGCCTAGGGACGTGCCTCCCTCTCACCCACTCCCTACAGTTCCCTTTCCTCTGGCTTCTCGGTCCATCACTTAAGAAAAACAGGATAGACCTGCATGCAACGAGGTTGTGAAGTTTTCCTGCCACCATTTCCCCTCTCCCAACCCTGCCCCGAAGGTGGATAACAGAGTTCTGATGAATGAGTGAAGCCCCCACTCATCTCTCCTACTTTCTCCATCTTAAGGCCCACTTCTCCCCACTCCCCATCATCTCACCAATAATTAAATACAGTAAGAGGTTCCAGCCAGTGATGAAGGCGTACAGTTGTCCCATTGTGACATAGCTGACATAATACCCAGAAACAGGTACTTTTACTCCGGTTGCCAACTCGACATAGCAGAGCCCAGACAACATGGTAGTCAGGCCGGCCACCAATAAGGAAAGGATGATTGCTGGTCCAGCTACGTATTTGGCCACTCCCCCAATCAGGATGTATATGCCAGCTCCCAACATGTTGTCCAAACCTATCACCACCAGGTCCAGGGTGTTCAGAGGAGGGGTCTCGGGACTCTCAGGTTCCTCCCTGAACTGTGGCTTCCTGCGGACCAGCTTCTGACCAAACTGGCGAAGACACTGACCCAGCATCGTAGACATAGTTGAGGGGGCTACGATCTGCTGAGAAAGCAAGGCATGAAGTCATCAATGATGTCCATCTGCCCTTGACCTTGAAAGCTCAGTTCCACGGAGGAATGGAGGGATGGTGGGGAGCAGGTGGTAAAAGGACACATTGGGCACGTTCTCTCTGTGGGAACTTTGGTTTCTTCAAATAAAGAAGATTTTTAATGTTTCAGGATTACTCAAAGATTTGCTTGAAGAGAAGTGAGGGGTACAAGAATATGTCTTCCCAAATGTGCCACTTTAGCTCAAGGATTCTTTATGAGCTAAAGGTAATTAAGACCCAAAAGGCTTGGGAAAAGGTTCCTGTCACTCCCTTGTCCGTGTGTGTTAGTTGCTCAGTCACATCTTTGCAACCCCAATAGACTCCTCTGTCCATGGGGTTCTCCAGGCAAGGATACTGGAGTGGGTTGCCATGCCCTCCTCCAGGGGATCGTCTCAACCCAGATCTCCTGCATTGTGGGCAGATTCTTTACCATCTGAGCCACCCTTAAGCCACTCGCCAATATACAAATATTGTATGGTTCTGCTTCCATGAAGTATCAAGAGGAGTCAGAGCCATAGAAACAGAAAGTAGAATGGTGGTTTGCCAGGGGCTGGGGTTAAGGGGGAAATGGGGAGGTATTGTTAAATGGGGCACAGTTTCCATTTTACAAGATACAAAAGAGCTCCTCAGATTGGCTGGACAGCAATGTAAATACACTTAACATTACTGAACTGTACACTTAAAAATGATGTAGATGGGAATTCCCCAGCAGTCCAGTGGCTCGGAGTGAGACTTTCACTGCCATGGACCTGCATTTGATCCCTGGTGGAGGAACTAAAATTCCCCCACCCACAGATCCCCAAGGGGGAATTGTGAACCATGTGGGTGTTGGGGCTGAATTTTTCAAAAAACGGTTATGATGGTAAATATTATGTTGTGTATATTTTATTACCTTTTTGCTGTTGTTGCCAATGATAAATATTAGAGACCAGCTTCAAATTGTTGCTGGGTGTAACAAACCCTAAGGTGATTTAATATAAATCAACATAACATTAACTTGAGCAAACTCGGGAGATGGTGAAGGACAGGGAAGCCTGGTGTGCTACAGTCCACAGGGTCGTGAAGAGATGGACATGACTGAGTGACTGAACAACAACTTACCATCATCCCCTACAGACACCAACATGCAAGTCCTTTACAGTTCCCTTGTATCAGCAGATGAGGATAGACTCAAAAGGTGAACGGTATACAAGAGACCAAAGTTGGTGGCCCACATATTATAGGCCCTGTGTAAGGACAATCTTCACTATTGTTTGAGCACAAGTACCACCATCCCCCACAAAAAAAGAGTGATAAATAGCGTGCCTGCCAATGTAGGAGATGTAGGAGACGCTGGTTCAATCCCTGGGTTGGGAAGATCCCCTGGAGGAGGAAATGGCAATCTACTCCAGTATTCTTACCTGGAGAATCCCATGGACAGAGGAGCCTGGCAGGCATAGTCCATAGGGTCGCATAGAGTCAGACAAGCTGAAGTGACTTAGTACACACACAAGAACCTCCAGGCACTGATCTAACCTTCCCTCCCGTTGCCCCCAAACACCCCACTGATTCTCACATAAAACACAAGAGCTTCCAGATCCTGTTTTCATCTCCATGGAAAACGGGTCTCTCCACCCTCAGTCAGGAGCCAGGCTGACCCCTCTGCACTCTGAGGTTGCAGAGGTCTGTTTGGGAGGACGTGAACTCAGCGCCCCAGTCTCCCACAGAAGAGGGTGACCCAAGACTTACTGGATCCTTGGAGCAGAGCCTGGAGCACTGGGTCAGTCAGGGAGGCTGAGGGTAAGCCGTGCGGGGCTGGAGCTGAGACATCTTCAAAAACCGAAGCAGGGAGTCCTGAGCACAGAAGACAGTCCTCAGCCCTGGGTTGGTGGGGTGGAGATGGGGCTGGGCGGGCGGGGACCATCTGTTCTGTTGCTATCAGCCCTGACTCCTCTGTGGTTACCCTCGGGGGAGGTTCTGAGAGGGTTTTGTTTTTTCTTTAAGTAGTTAAGATGATTTTTTATTAATTAATTAGATTATTAATTGGTTGTGCTTGGTCTTTGTGGCTGCGCGCAGGCTTTGTCTAGTCACAGCGAGTGGGGGCTACTCTGTGGCGGTGCAGGAGCTTCTCACAGCTGCGACTTCTCCTGTTGTGGAGCACAGGCTCTGGGCGGGCGGGCTGCCCTAGCTGTGCCTTGTGGCCTCAGTAGTCCCGGCTCTAGAGAACGGGCTCAGGAATTGCAGGGCACAGGTTTAGTTGCTCCACACCATGCTCAATCTTCCTTGATCAGGGATCAAACCTGAGTCCTCTGCAGTGACAGATTCTCTACCACCAGGGAAGGCCCTGAGATGTTTTCTTTGTTGCAGTAAAGTACACACAACAAAATTTACCGTTTAATTCATGTTAAGTGTCCAGTTCAATCATGTTTTCTGTGTGTGTGCTGAGTCACTTGAGTCACGTCCGACTCTTTGCAGCTCCACCAGGCTGCTCTCCGTGGGAGTCTCCAGGCAAGAATACTGGAGTGGGTTACCATTTCCTCCTCCTGGGGATCTTCCCAACCCAGGGACTGAATCCAGGTCTCCTACATCTCCTGCATGGGCCCCCGGGTTCTTTACCACTAGTGCCACTCGGAAAGCCCCTCAGTCATGTTAGGTATATTCATATTTTGTGCAACCAAATTCCAGAACATTTTTCATCTGTCAACGCTGAATCTCTATTTCTATTAAACAACAATTCCTTCTTTTTCCTTTTCCGGTTCCTGGCAATCACCATCTACTTTCTGTCTCTGTGAATCTGATGACTCCAGAGCCTTCACTTAAATGGAATCACACAATAGTTCTCAAGTGTAGTCACACTTATTTTACTGAGTATGATATCTGCAAGGTGCATCCAACATGTGTCAGAATTCCCTTCCTTTCTAGTACAGTCAGTGGGCACTTGGGTTGCTTTCATGTTTTAATTATTGTGAAAAATGCTGCTGTGACCATGGGTGTACTCTCAGTTCTTTTTGGTATATCCTCAGAGGTAGAATTGCTAGATCATAAGGTTTTAAGATTTTTATCTGCTTGTGATGGAGAAGACGTTCACATATTGAGGTATGGGGAAGTCATTTTCCTTATACATGATTCATCTTGAACTGTGCATGAACTAAAACAGCCTGTTTAACCCTCACAGCTCATCTGCTTTAACCATTGAGGTAAAGAGCATCTGTTTTGAAGATAAGAATGAGTAACTCCCTTTTCATGGTGTCCAAGTTAACACTGCCTCCAAGATAAGGTTCCCTTCCTGGACACCAGGGCCCTGCTGTCTCACTGTCTACATACTAAGTCTGTCTCTTTTGAAACCTTGAAGGAGTACACCCTGTCATGTGTGATGTATGTTCTCTGTTGGATGAGACATAAGACTGTGCTGGAAACCATGCTTCAGTGGGACAGTTCTGAGAATTCCCTGGCAGTACTCTGTGTTCTCACTGCAGTGGGCATGGGTTCGATCCCTGATTTGAGAACTAAGGACCCTGCACACTCCCCTCCTCCCACACGCCATGCAGCTGGGCCAAAAAAAAAAAAAAAAAAAACCACAGCAGTTCTTCAGAGTTATTTAAGTGGTTGCCTCCCAGGCTATAGTGCTCAGCTTGGCTCAAATAAAACTCTTTTATTCCTGTTAGATTGTTTATTGATTCTTTCCATGGACACCTGAACTCATTTGATCATAAAGGACCATGAGACATGTGAGCTGTAAGACTTGGGACCCGACTTACAACCCTGCTCCCTCCCAGTCCTCTTGCTGGATACCCACTGTCTATACATGACCTGAGACACTCCAGTGCGGGGGGACACACAAGCCCGGCTGGACCCCAACCAGGAGAAGGGGAGCTTAAAGCCTCTGATGTTAATTCAAGCAACACAAACATGGAACCAGCCTCTCACGTGCACCCAGCCTTGCACAAAGGAGGGAAAAGGGTAAAGAGGGTGTGACTTGGACTGCTTCTTCAGGGAGCTCTGTTTGCTGGGAGAGCTGAGCACAGAGACAGAGAAGGAAAATGATGCAAGAGATCAGGAGCTCTGCTCCTCTTGGAAGGAAAACCCGAGAGTGAGAGGGGAATGTTGCAGTTTTGGAGGATGCTAGTGAAGTGGTGACTAGATTCTGACCCGAGTCAAGTGACCCACATGCTAGAACACTGGGCACAAACCAGCAAAGTGAAATGAAAGTCGCTCAGTCGTGTCTGACTCTTTGTGACCCCATGGACTATACATTCCGTGGGATTCTCCAGGCCAGAATACTGGAATGGGTAGCCTTTTCTTTCTCCAAGGGATCTTCTCAACCCAGGGATCAAACCCAGGTCTCCCTCATTGCAGGTGGATTCTTAACCAGCTGAGACACAAGGGAAACCCAAGAATACTGGAGTGGGTAGCCTATCCCTTCTCCAACCGATCTTCTTGAGTCAGGAATTGAATTGGGGTCTCCTGCATTGCAGGAGGATTCTTTACCAACTGAGCTATCAGGGAGTAAAAGGAGACATAAATGCAGTACTTGATTGACTCTCACATTAACTTTTTTAACATTGAAGTATAGTTGATTTATAATATTGCAAATTAAACAAAACAAAAACCCAAACAGCCACACAAGATGAAATGGCTTAACCTATTCCAGAAAGTTTTAGTTGGTCGAGTGAGGACTCATTTGAAACCCCAAAGTTGGTAGGAAAAGTGTAGTGTTAGTTGCTCAGTCATGTCCAACTCTTTGTGACCTCATGGACTGTAACCCACCAGGCTCCTCTGTCCATGGGATTCTCCAGGCAGGATTACTGGAGTGGGTTGCTGTTTTCTTCTCCAGGGGATCTTCCCAACTCAGTGTTTGCACCAGGGTCTCCTGCATTGCAGGCGGAGTCTTTTCCATCTGAGCCACTTCTGTGTTTCTTTTTGGCTGGGAAGGGTCTTTGTGCTGCGGGGGCTTTCTCCATTTGCAGTGATGGGGGAGGGGGCTGCTCTCTAGCCGCGGTGCTCAGGCTTCTTTTGTTGGGGAGCATGGACTCTAGGGTCACAGACTTCAGCTGTGGCACAGGGGCTGTAGAGCACAGGCTCAGTAGTCAGGGGGATTACTTTAAAAGAAGACATTGGAGATGCAATGGATGCAGAAAGAAGTCTTCTCAGAGCCTCTCTTCTCAGACTTGAAGCAGAAAGTTCTGGTAAGTATAGCTGCCAGAAAGTCCCTCTCTGGGGAGAGGCTGCTCCCAAGAGGACGGTGAGTGAAACTATGACAATAATTGTGGACATGGGGAAGGAGATGGTGGAATGCATTGAGAGAGGAGCATGGAGACATACACTTGACCATGTGTAAAGCAGATGGCCAGTGGACATTTGCTGTATGACTTAGGGAGCTCAGACCTGATGCTCTGTGACACCTAGAGAGGTGGGATGGGGTGGGAGGTGGGAGGGAGGCTCAAGAGGGAGGGACACATGTCTACCCAGGGCTGATTCACGAGGATGTATGGCAGGAACCAACACAAAGTTGTAAGGCAATTATCCTCCAATTAAAAACAGAGACATTTACATTAAAAAAAAATTCACCCTCTCAGAGTTTTCTAGCCTGAAGAAGCTGGAAAGACCACTCACACCTGTAGAGACAAACATTATTACAAAGCGTCTCATCTCTGGTTTCTTATTTCCCTTTCCCAAAGAAACCCATTTGTTCTTCCCATAAAACCCTTTCTCCCTACACCCCTCTACTAAGCTAGGTACAGAAGCCTGTAGCTTTAATCATTTAGCAAGTTATACTTTTGTTGTCTCCTGTATATAATCCTTCCTCCTGGTAATTTGCCTTTTCTGTGTCTTTTTTGCAGACTTCACTCAAAAAACCTAAGAGGATAAAGGGGGGAAGTGTTTCTGTTCCAAGAGCAGCGAGGTTTAACTGTTTCCACTGTATAATGTTGTTACTGCATAAAATGTGTGGCCAGGTAAAGGAAGTAGTGGACAGCATTCAGGCATTTAACGTTGCCATAGAGACGACTATGTGTCAGGAACTAAAATAGGCATCAGAGACTAAGGAAAGAGCACTCCCCACTTTACAACAGGGGGCATTGGAGACAGTTTATCTGGAATACATTTCACACATCCTTTTTTTTTTTTTTAATTTTTAATTGGAGGATAATTGCTTCACAATGGCTTATTGGTTTCTGCCATATATCACCATGAATCAGCCATAGGTACATGTATGTCCCCTCCCTCTTGGGCCTCCTCTCCCACCTCCCACCCCATCCACCCCTCTAGATTGTCACAGAGCACTGGGTCTGAGCTCCCTGGGTTATAGACCAACTTCCCATTAGCAATCTGTTTTACACCTGGTAATGGAAATGTTTCAATGCTCCTCTCTCCATTCGTCCACCCTCTCCTTCCCCCACTGTGCCCACAAGTCTGTTCTCTATGTCTGTGTCTCTACTGCTGCCCTACAGATAGGTTCCTCAGTACCACCATCTTTCTAGATTCCATACCCACGCGTTAATGTAGGATATTTGTTCTTTTCTTTCCAACTTACTTCACTCTGTAGTAAAGGCTCTAAGTTCATCCACCTCATTAGAACTGAGTCAAATGCATTCCTTTTTATGGCTGTGGGTCATACTATTTAATTGGTATAAAAACTGAGCCATTTTTCTGCCCTGGAGAATTGTCAACATTCTGGTTTTGGTTGACTGTGTTTTCAGTTGAAATGTGAATCTGTCCCTTATGTTCACGATGAGCTGTAGTTGATCTAGAGGCTTGATGACTTTCTGATTCAGCTTTTCATCAGGACTGTGTTCCAGGCGGTATTCTGTATTGCCTGTTACAGCACACCGGGTAACACTGGATATCTGGTTGTCCCCCAGCGGTTAGGGAAGAACAGCAATCAGGTGATGTCAGCCTCTTCCATCAGAGTTTCACCCGACAGTTTCAGTCTCCATTGTTTTCCCAGTCTGTATTTCAGTAGACCTTGCAAGACAGTGAACTTGCAGAATTTTCCTAATTCTGTTCATCTTCCTCTATTTATTTTTAAATTCATTTAGCAACTTTGCAGTTCAGTTTCTTGATCTCCATCCCTCCTTCTCTCTACTGCAGTTGCTCATTCCCACAAACAATCCTCTACTTCATGATTACCAATATCTTTCATGTCCATAATCTCTGTTTCAAGCATTATATTCTTCAGTAACACCTTTTTATTTTTACTTTTCTAGTTTCACTTCCTGTCTTTAGTTCTACCCATTCATAGACCAACCATAACTTCCGACGCTCTTCCCTCACCTCTGGCAATGCAGGATTTTTATTTTTTCAATTAAAGAACTTTTTCTCATCAACTCCACTATATAAATCTAAGAGTCTGTGACAGAAAAATAAAGTGCTTATTATACAATGTGATATATATCTCAGTAAAGCTGGGGGAAGAGATAAAAATCACCATTTCTCTTTCTCATTGCAAAATAACCCATTTTATTTATTATTATTCTCTTTTTCTTAAAATCTCTTTTATCTGATATTAATATGGCTGTGCTAGCTTTCTTGTGTTACTGACTGCACAATATATCTCTTCCTTCCCTTCTGCTTCCAACCCATCAGTTTTCTCATATAAAAATGCAATTCTTTTTAAAAATGTATTATGTATTTTTTTTCTTATTTTTTGGCCACACTGCACAGTTTGTAAGGTCTTAGTTTTCTGACCAGAAATTGAACCCTGGTCATGGCAGTGAAAGTGCTGAGTCCTAACTCCTGGGTCTCCAGGAAATTCTCTAAAGTGCAACTCTTTTTTTTTTTTTAACATGGACTATTTTTAAAGTCTTTATTGCTTCTGTTTATGTTTTGGTTTTTTGGCTGTGAGGTATGCCCACATACCTTAGTTCCACAACCAGGTATTGAAAGAGCACTCCCTGCATTAGAAGGCAAAGACTTAGCCACTGGACTGCCAGGGAAATCCCCTAAAGTACAGCTCTTGTCACAATATATGGTTACCCGTGTTTCCTCCCCATGTGACAATCTATGTGTTTTCCCTGGAAACAGGCACAAGAAGACACTGCTTACGTGCTAGTTAATACTTTATTTCTTTCTCTTGAAACAGAGGAGGACTCTTATGATCGTTGCCCCCCTGCCCCACCATGTTCTCTGCCTGCCTTTTGCCTGTGAAACACTTTAGTCAAAGAAGAAGTGAGAAATGCTGAAATTTTCAAAGGATAACAGTCTAAGGAGACTAAATAATAATAATATAGTCATTAAGCACAATCAAGGATCTTCAGTCCTTTCTCAAGGGCTGTAGATAATATTCTGAGCCACATCCTGTGAGCTGTCTTATAGATACTAAAATCTCAGGTGGAGAATTAACTACATGATGGCCAGATTGTACCCAGGACCTGAGCTGCCACCATTCCGAGAACTGACCCCCCAAAATGGGAACAAGTGCACCCCAGAACTAAAGATAAACTGTACCTAAAACAACCAAAGCTATGGCCAACCTAGACAGCATATTAAAAAGCAGAGACATTACTTTGCCAACAAAGGTCAGTCTAGTCAAAGCTATGCTTTTCCCAATAGTCATGTATGCATGTGAGATTTGGACTATGAGGAAAGCTGAGAGCCGAAGAATTGATGCTTTTGAACTGTAGTGTTGGAGAAGATTCTTGGGAGTCCCTTAGACTGCAAGGAGATCAAACCAGTCAATCCTGAGGGAAATCAGTCCTGACTATTCATTGGAAGGACTGATGCTGAAGCTGAAACCACAATACTTTGGCCACTTGATGTGAGGAACTGACTCACTGGAAAAGACCCTGATGCTGGGAAAGAGTGAAGGCAGGAGGAGAAGGGAACGACAGAGGATGAGAGGGTTGGATGGCATCACTGACTCCATGGACATGAATTTGAGCAGACTCCGGGAGTTGGTGATGGACAGGGAGGCCTGGTGTGCTGCAGTCCATGGGGTCACAAAGAGTCGGACATGACTGAGTGACTGAACTGACTGAAAACAACCAAGATGATGGTAGTCAGACCACTGAAGACCAATTGAAGATATGAAATGACTGTGCTGTTTCTGCATGTAACCCCCTCCCCCAACTCTGTCTATAAATGCTCTTACACTCTGCTTGTCAGCTAGGGGAGTGGGGGAATTGGCTTTTGGACAGATGTCTGCCACCCTCCCCTCCTACCCTCCTCTCCAGTTGCCAGCATCTGAAATAAAGCAAATTTTCCTTTCCACCAGCCTGGCCTGTTTACTGGCTTTTGAGCAGTGAGCAGCCAGACCCCTCCCCCAACCCCCCGTCCCCATACATACCTTTCAGTAACAGATTTGGGTGCCCAACGTGAGGTCAGCTACTGCTGGCTATGACTGGCACCTGAGCTTTCATGATGCTTGACTCTTCTGGGTCTTCCAGGGGAGAACTATGTCTATGACAGTGAGTCAGCCTGCTGCTCATGGCTAGCTAGCCTGGAGTAGGGGATTTGGGAGACATTCCTAGAAGCTGCCAAAACCATTTGTTTTGAGGATACTCCCTGTTTCTCTCCTGCTTGGCACTGGCTGACAACTTACGCTCTTCTTGGTGGGATGGAAACTTGCATTTGGAATAAGTGGATGAGCTCCAAGACCTGGTAAGTCCACTGGTGTGCACACAGATGGCCTTCCTATTTGTGAGTGCTAGTGCTGTTTGGACATTCTTGCCAGTTGCTTCTGATGTGTGTCTGATGTTGAGAACTGTTTGGGACACGAGGTGTTATTTGGGCATTTTGCCAATTGATTCTGACATCTGAGTATGATTGCGGACTGTTTGTGTCAGGGAAGTGTTTCTCTGGGACTCTGTACTGGTCACTCTCAGAGAGGGTTTATGACAGATCTGTCATTTGGTGTGTGAGTGTATATTCCATTTGTGTGACTGGTACTCCTGTTGCCTTATGTAAAATGGGAAATTCAGATTCAATTCATTAAGAAAAATTTAGCTGTGAAATTATGACTGAAAAAGAAAGATGATTTTTTTGGACAATGTATGGCTACAGTATTCTTTAGACTCCAGAGAAAATTGGTTAAGATGAAGGTCTTGAAATTCAAAAAAACAGTTCTTTTTGCATATGCAGTTAGTGAAATCTAGCTTGATAAAACACTTTTTTCAGACCCTGAGGAAATAGAAAAATGCCTAGGAGAAAATTTGAAGTTAATGCTTATCATGTCCTTGAAATACAAACACCATCCACTTTGCTTGGATCTTCAGCCTTGGGTAAATTGTTAAACTTCAAATCAAAGAAAAAAAGGAGAAAAGCCTTTAAAATTAAATGTATAATTTGGCTATTCTGGCTCTATTCCATAAACTGATTACCTACTTTTGTCTTTTTCTAAGACAAAGAGGAAAACTAAAGATGTTTGGGTTTATCATACATGCCGTACCACTGAAGAAAAATCATGCTACGAAAAAAATGTATGTTTTTTGAGGTTATGAAATATGTTCTTAAGTTGTCAATCAGAAAATGCTGATGTAACATTTCAATCACTCGTTTCTTGGTGTTGTTAAATTTTTCAAGGGTTAAAAACTGTGATATGTAAGAATGATAAGTGAAACATTTCGGTATGTAAAGCAAGTAGGATACATGTAGACAAAGAGAAGATATAAAGAATGGAGATATTTTTGTTGAGGAAAAATGATGATAATAATTTTGTCCTCTACTTGTTTATTTCTGGATGAAGAAATGCAGGGCAAATTTGTTTGGATCTAGAAAGTGGCAAAAGGTTTGTGAAAAAGGAATTTTGAAAAAAAAATTTGTATGTTGTCAGGATTAAGATTAGAATGACTTTAATTAGGTAAATGAATTTTGTTACTAACAGAAAACTGATGCAAGACTGAAGTTGGTTTTCTCTGTTAAGAAAACAAAGTTCTTCTGGAATATTGATCTGATTTTGGTAACAGAGACTTCTAACAGGAAGTAATAGTTTTGTTTCTAATCATACTTTTGACCCCAAGATTCAGGATGGAAAAGTTGTCCAGTAAAGCTGTCTCAGAGTAACTGCTCATGATGTGTAGCACTACTGGCTTTAAGTGTACTGCTTAAAGCGCAGGTATGGATATGAATGATAAAGTGTATGCTGCTGCTGCTAAGTCGCTTCAGTCGTGTCCGACTCTGTGCGACCCCATAGACGGCAGCCCACCAGGCTCCCCCGTCCCTGGGATTCTCCAGGCAAGAACACTGGAGTGGGTTGCCATTTCCTTCTCCAGTGCATGAAAGGGAAAAGTGAAAGGGAAGTCACTCAGTTGTGTCCAACTCTTAGTGACCCCATGGACTGCAGGCCACCAGGCTCTTTCGTCCATGGGATTTTCCAGGCAAGAGTACTGGAGTGAGGTGCCATTGCCTTCTCCGGATAAAATGTATAGCATTTCCCTATTAACCTCCGAGTCTGTTCATGATATCTGATTAGTTAACTAGACAAATACAAACATAAAAAGGAGGTCTAGCACCGAGGGATGTGGATGGACCCAGAGCAGGCAAATGAACCACTCTGGCAGCGTTAGAAAAAACATATTGATTATCATTGCTCTCCATGGAAAGAGTTAACAACTTAAAAGGTGAAAAATGAGGGAAGAAATAGTCACATTTTGAGGTATGGGGAAGTCATTCTGGCCTATACATGATTTAATTTAAACTTGAGGCTAAATGAAACAGCCTGTTTGTGGCCTCTTAAACATATATTGTATATCTGCTTTAATCATTAAGGAAAAAAAATAGTACAAAGGTGGATTTTTATTATTGTACTCATTGAACTATGTCTCCAGGAGTTGGCGATGGAAAGGGAATCCTGGCCTGCTGCAGTCCATGGGGTCACAAAGAGTCAGATACGACTGAGTGACTGAACTGAACTGATGGATGAGGTGGGCATCTCATGGAAAGCTGTGAAGAATTTTTAAAATGATTTATTCTTGGTGTAGATTGATTAGGGGGATAAAATAGTTGGCAAAAGCAGGAGACGGAGCGATTCATGAACGTGTTATTCCACCGAAATTCATAAAGATGGGTGGTTCCCACAGGGCAGGGAGTCAGTGAATGGTTGTGAGCAGGGCAAAAAGGTGAAGAAGGGGTTTTGGGAGATGACTGAGGATCTGCTGTCTTTCCAGGGACTGCAGTGCAACATGGACACCCTCCAGGCTTTATACATTCCTCTTCTCCCACCACAAGCCTCCCACTTTACTGGCCACATAAGCCTAGAAAAGTCACCTAACCTTCCCTCTAACCCTCTAAAGATTTGGCAAAGAAGTGGAGAAATAAGACAAAGGATGAGTCCTTACATAACCTATGTAAGATGGTGTTACCGAAAGGTACATGTGGGGTCATTCGGCTGCTTGCCGGTCAAAAGCTAATAAACAAATCAGGTTGGTGGAAAGGAAAGTTGGTTTTATTTCAGATGCCAGCAACTGGGGACAGGGGGAGGGTAGCAGACATCTGTCCAAAGGCCAACTCCGCGTCTGCCCTGACAAGCAGTGTTGAGGGCATTTACAGACAGAGTTGTAGGGGGTTCCATGCAGAAACAGCACAGTCATCTCTAACAGTCATCTTTAAATAGGTGATCACTGGTCTGACCAGCATCATCTTGGTTGTTTTCAGTTCAGTTCACTTCAGTTCAATCACTCAGTCATGTCCGATGCTTTGCGACCCCATGAATTGCAGCACGCCAGGCCTCCCTGTCCATCACCAACTCCCGGAGTTCACTCAAACTAATGTCCATCGAGTCGGTGATGCCATCCAGCCATCTCATTCTCTGTCATCCCTTTCTCCTCCTTCCCCCAATCCCTCCCAGCATCAGAGTCTTTTCCAATGAGTCAACTCTTCCCATGAGGTGGCCAAAGTACTGGACTTTCAGCTTTAGCATCAGTCCTAATGAACACCCAGGACTGGTCTCCTTTAGGATGGACTGGTTGGATCTCCTTGCAGTCCTAGGGACTCTCAAGAGTCTTCTCTGGCACCACAGTTCAAAAGCATCAATTCTTCGGCACTCAGCTTTCTTCACAGCCCAACTCTCACATCTATACCAGACCACTGGAAAAACCATAGCCTTGACTAGATGGGCCTTTGTTGGCAAAGTAATGTCTCTGCTTTTGAATATGCTATCTAGGTTGGTCATAACTTTCCTTCCAAGGAGTAAGCATCTTTTAATTTCATGGCTACAGTCACCATCTGCCATGATTTTGGAATTCAAGAAAATAAAGTCCGTCACTATTTCCATTGTTTCACCATCTATTTGCCATGAAGTGATGAGACCAGAAGGAAAGTTATGACCAACCTAGATAGCATATTGAAAAGCAGAGACATTACTTTGCCAACAAAGGTCCGTTTAGTCAAGGCTATGGTTTTTCCAGTGGTCATGTATGGATGTGAGAGTTGGACTGTGAAGAAGGCTGAGCACCGAAGAATTGATGCTTTTGAACTGTGGTGTTGGAGAAGACTCTTCAGAGTCCCTTGGACTGCAAGGAAATCCAACCAGTCCATTCTGAAGGAGATCAGCCCTGGGATTTCTTTGGAAGGAATGATGCTAAAGCTGAAACTCCAGTACTTTGGCCACCTCATGCGAAGAGTTGACTCATTGGGAAAGACTCTGATGCTGGGAGGGATTGGGGGCAGGAGGAAAAGGGGATGACAGAGGATGAGATGGCTGGATGGCATCACTGACTCGATGGACGTGAGTCTGAGTGAACTCCGGGAGTTGGTGATGGACAGGGAGGCCTGGCGTGCTGCAATTCATGGGGTCGCAAAGAGTCGGACAAGACTGAGCGACTGAACTGAACTGAACTGACTGATGAGACCAGATGCCATGACCTTAGTTTTCTGAATGCTGAGTTTCAAGCCAACTTTTTCACTCTCTTCTTTCACTTTCATTAAGAGGCTCTTTAGTTCCTCTTCACTTTCTGCCATATGGGTGGTATCATCTGCATATCTGAGGTTATTGATATTTCTCCTGGCAATCTTGATTCCAGCTTCTGCTTCACCCAGCCCAGCATTTCACATGATGTACTCTGCATATAAGTTAAATAAGCAGAGTGATAATATACAGCCTTGACACACTCCTTTCCCAATTTGGAACCAGTCTGTTGTTCCATGTCTGGTTCTAACTGTTGCTTCTTTACCTGCATACAGATTTTTCAGGAGGCAGGTCAAGTGGTCTGGTATTTCCATCTCTTTAAGAATTTTCCAATTTGTTGTGATTTACACAGTCAAAGTCTTTGGCATGGTCAATAAAGCAGAAGTATATGTTTTTCTGGAACTCTCTGGCTTTTTTTGATCATCTGACAGATGTCGGCAATTTGACCTCTGGTTTCTCTGCCTTTTCTAAATACAGCTTGAACATCTGGAAGTTCACAGTTCACGTATTATTGAAGCCTGGCATGGAGAATTTTGAGCATTACTTTGCTAGCATGTGAGATGAGTGCAGTTGTGCAATAGTTTGAACATTCTTTGGCATTGTCTTTCTTTGGGGTTGGAATGAAAACTGACCTTTTCCAGTCCTGTGGCCACTGCTGAGTTTTCCCAAATTTGCTAGCATATTGAGTGCAGCACTTTTACAGCATCATCTTTTAGGATTTGAAATAGCTCAACTGGAATTCCATCACTTCCACTAGCTTTGTTTGTAAGTGATGCTTCCTAAGGCCCACTTGACTTCACACTCCAGGATGTCTGGCTCTAGGTGAGTGATCACAGCATCATAGTTATATGGGTCATTAAGATCTCTTTTGTATAGTTCTGTGTATTCTTGCCACCTCTTCTTAATATCTTCTGCTTCTGTTAAGTCCATACCATTTCTGTCCTTTATTGTGCCTATCTTTGCATGAA
Organism: Bos indicus; assembly: GCF_029378745.1. Classification (NCBI taxonomy): domain Eukaryota; kingdom Metazoa; phylum Chordata; class Mammalia; order Artiodactyla; family Bovidae; genus Bos; species Bos indicus. Next base: position 61,380,433 of record NC_091777.1, read on the forward strand.
ATGTTCCCTTGGTATCTCTAATTTTCTTGAAGAGATCACTAGTCTTTCCCATTCTATTGTTTTCCTCTATTTCTTTGCACTGATCACTGAGGAAGGCTTTCTTATCATTCCTTGCTATTCTTTGGAGCTCTGCATTCAGATGGATATATCTTTCCTTTTCTCCTTTGCCTTTCCCTTCCCTTCTTTTTTCAGCTATTTGTAAAATCTCCTCAGACAACCATTTTGCCTTTTTGGTTTTCTTTTTCTTGGGGATGGTCTTGATCACTGCCTCCTGTACAATGCCTGTGGTATTTGCTTGCAGTGTCCCTCCCTCCCCACAACACAACTGAACAAGTGACCCTAATTAAATAGTCACCTTCATCCCCTTGTGTGAGGGCAGAAATTAGACACTGAAGAGACTTGCAAACAGAGGAAGCCAAAATAAACAAAGAAGGGGGGGACCACTCTGGAAGTGACAGGTGCAGCAGATTAAAACCCTGCATTTATGTATTTATTTTAAATTTATTTATTTTAATTGTGGGCTAATTATAATATTGTAGTGGTTTTGCCATACATTGACATGAATCAGCTATGGATATACATGTGTTACCCATCCTGAACCCCCCTCCCACCTCTCTCCACATCCCATACCTCAGGGTCATCCCAGTGCACCAGCCCTGAGCACCCTGTCTCATGCATCAAACCTTGACTGGTGATCTGTTTCACATATGATAATATACATGTTTCAATGCTGTTCTCTCAAATCATCCCACCCTCGCCTTCTCCCACAGAGTCTGAAAGACAGTTCTTTTTCATCTGTGTCTCTTTTACTGTCTCACATATAGGGTCATCATTATCATCTTTCTAGATTCCATATATATGTGTTAGTATACTGCATTGGTGTTTTCCTTTCTGACTTACTTCACTCTGTATAATAGGCTCCAGTTTCATCCACCCCATTAGAACTGACTCAAATGCATTCTTTTTAATGGCTGAATAATATTCCATTGTGTATATGTACCACAGCTTTCTTATCCATTCATCTGCTGATGGACATCTAGGTTGCTTCCATGTCCTGGCTATTGTAAACAGTGCTGCGATGAACATTGGGGTACACGTGTCTCTTTCAATTCTGGTTTCCTCAGTGTGTATGCCCAGCAGTGGGATTGCTGGGTCATATGGCAATTCTCAGGGAAGGCAGTGGCAATTCAGTCCAGTACTCTTGCCTGGAAAATCCCATGGATGTGGACAGAGGAGCCTGGTAGGCTACCGTCCATAGGGTCGTGAAGAGTTGGACACGACTGAATGATTTCACTTTCACTTTTCACTTTCATGTATTGGAAAAGGAAATGGCAACCCACTCCAGTATTCTTGCCTGGAGAACCCAAGGGACAAAGGAGCCTGGTGGGCTGCCGTCTATGGAGTCGCACAGAGTTGGACACGACTGAAGCGACTTAGCAGCAGCAGCAGCACCACCAGCAGCAGCATGGCAGTTCTATTTCCAGTTTTTTAAGGAATCTCCACACTGTTCTCCATAGTGGCTGTACTAGTTTGCATTCCCACCAACAGTGTAAGAGGGTTCCCTTTTCTCCTCACGCTCTCCACCATTTATTGTTTGTAGACTTTTTGATAGCAGCTATTTTGACTGGCATGAGATGGTACCTCATTGTGGTTTTGATTTGCATTTCTCTGATAATGAGTGATGTTGAGCATCTTTGCATGTATTTGTTAGCCATCTGTATGTCTTCTTTGGAGAAATGTCTGTTTAGTTCTTTGGCCCATTTTTTGATTTGGGTTGTTTAATTTTCTGGAATTGAGCTGCAGGAGTTGCTTGTATATTTTTGAGATTAATTCTTTGTCAGTTGCTTTGTTTGCTATTCTTTTCTCCCATTCTGAAAGCTGTCTTTTCACCTTGCTTATAGTTTCCTTCGTTGTGCAAAAGCTTTTAAGTTTAATTAGGTCCCATTTGTTTATTTTTGCTTTTATTTCCATTACTCTGGGAGGTGGGCCATAGAGGATTCTGCTGTGATTTATGTCAGAGAGTGTTTTGCCTATGTTTTCCTCTAGGAGTTTTATAATTTCTGGTCTTATGTTTAGGTCTTTAATCCATTTAGAGTTTATTTTTGTGTTTGGTGTTAGAAAGTGTTCTAGTTTCATTCTTTTACAACCAGTTGATCAGTTTCCCCAGCACCACTTGTTAAATATATTGTCTTTTCTCCATTGTGTATTCTTGCCTCCTTTGTCAAAGATAAGGTGTCTATAGGTGCATGGATTTATCTCTAGGCTTTCTATTTTGTTCCATTGATCTATATTTCTGTCTTTGTGCCAGTACCATACTGTCCTGATGACTGTAGCTTTGTAGAGCCTGAGTTCAGGTAGGTTGATTCCTTCACTTCCATTCTTCTTTCTCAAGATTGCTTTGGCTATTGGAAGTTTTTTGTATTTCCATACAAATTGTGAAATTATTTGTCCTAGTTCTCTGAAAAATACCATTGGTAGCTTGATAAGGTTTGTATTGAATCTATAGATTGCTTTGGGTAGTACACTCATTTTCACTATATTGATTCTTCTGATCCATGAACATGGTATATTTCTCCACCTATTTGTGTCATCTTTGATTTCTTTCATCAGTGTTTTATAGTTTTCTATATATAGGTCTTTTGTTTCTTTATGTAGTTTTATTCCTAAGTATTTTATTCTTTTCATTGCAATGGTGAATGGAATTGTTTCCTTAATTTCTCTTTCTGTTTTCTCATTTGTTAGTGTATAGGAATGTGTCAGGAAGCATTTAACAGGAGGCTTTCTGTGTGCTGTTTCAGATCTTTCAGGAATCCTCTGTACCTTATTAATTCCTGAATATTCAGGAATTAAGAGGAGAGGCAAGCCTCTCCTGGGGCTGAGGAATCCAGGCATTTCCTTAGTTAGTTTTTCAATATGGTGATAAGTACCCTCTTCCTTCTTATGAACCATACGGTAAAAGTGATTGTTTACAACTCTCTCTCTCTTTTTAATATGGATCGCCTATGTTTTGTAAGTCTGGAATTTTAATCTTTATCTTTGCTGAGAATAACTACAGTATATATGCCCACACCATGTAATTAAAACACCTTTGCTCCATCAGAGCTTTGGTCCCTGTGTCTTGCTTTCTCTCTCTCTCTCTCTCTCTCTCTCTCTCTCTCTCTCAGACTAATTCTTTTGGAGCACAGAGACCTGTCGTGCTCATTCTCCTGCCCAGGCTTCACCCACTAAATAGGGCATCAGGTGCCTTCATGAGCGACACAAAGCCCTGTGTTATTGGTTTTCTGCATAAACCAAGGAAATATCAGCCTCTTTCTTTCTCTTTTTTACTTTCTTATAGTTGACTCCTGACCACCAGGTTCTGGTCCATTAAAGGACCTCAACAGGAATGCAAGGGATTTCTGTATGTTAATTTTATATCCTCCAACTTTACTATATTCATTGATTAGCTCTAGTAATTTTCTGGTGGAGTCTTTAGGGTTTTCTATGTAGAGGATCACATCATCTGCAAACAGTGAGAGTTTTACTTCTTTTCCAATCTGGATTCCTTTTATTTCTTTTTCTTCTCTAAGTGCTGTGGCTAAAACTTCCAAAACTATGTTGAATAGTAGTGGTAAGAGTGGGCACCCTTGTCTTGTTTCTGACTTTAGGGGAAATGCTTTCAGTTTTTCACCATTGAGGATAATGTTTGCTGTGGGTTTATCATATATGGCTTTTATTATGTGGAGGTATGTTCCTTCTATGCCTGCTTTCTGGAGGGTTTTTATCATAATTGGATGTTGAATTTTGTCAAAGGCTTTCTCTGCATCTATTGAGAGAATCATATGGTTTTTATCTTTCAATTTGTTAATGTGCTGTATCATATTAATTAATTTGTGAATATTGAAGAATCCTTGCATCCGTGGGATAAAGCCCACTTGGTCTTTTTAATATGTTGTTGGATTCTGTTTGCTGAATTTTGTTAAGGAATTTTTGCATCTATGTTCATCAGTGATATTGGCCTGTAGTTTTCTTTTTTTGAAGCATCTTTGTCTGAAAACCTCACATTTAATACTGGAGGCTCTGCATTTGGGTGGCACCTATAGACCCCTCAGTCATGTCTGACTCTTTGTAAGCCCATGGACTGTACAGTCCATGGCATTCTCCAGGTCAGAATACTGGAATGGGTAACTTTTTCCTTCTCCAGGGGATCTTCTCAACCCAGGGATCGAACACAGGTTTCCCACACTGCAGGCAGATTCTTTACCAGCTGAGTCACAAGGAAAGAAATATCAATAACCTCAGATATGCAGGTGGTACCACCCTTATGGCAGAAAGTGAAGAGGAACCTAAAGAAGCTCTTGATGAAAGTGAAAGAGGAGAGAGTGAAAGAGGAGAGTGAGAAAGTTGGCTTAAAACTCAGTATTCAGAAAACTAAGATCATGGCATCTGGTCTCATCACTTCATGGCAAATACATGGGGAAACAGTGGAAAGAGTGGTTGGCTTTATTTTGGGGGGCTCCAAAATCATTGTAGATGGTAACTGTAGCCATGAAATTAAAAGATGCTTGCTCCTTGGAAGAAAAGTCATGACCAACCTAGACAGCATATTAAAAAGCAGAGACATTACTTTGCCAGCAAAGGTTTGTCTAGTCAAAGCTGTGGCTTTTCCAGCAGTCTGGTATGGATGTTAGAATTGGGCTATAAAGAAAGCTGAGTGCCAAAGAATTGATGGTTTTGAACTGTGGTGTTGGAGAAGACTCTTGAGAGTCCCTTGGATTGCAAGGAGATCAAACCAGTCCATCCTAAAGGAAATCAGTCCTGAATATTCATTGGAAGGACAGATGTTGAAGCTGAAACTCCAATACTTTGGCCACCTCATGTGAAGAGCTGACTCATTGGAAAAGACCCTGATGTTGGGAATGATTGAAGGGAGGAGGAGAAGGGGACGACAGAGGATGAGATGGTTGGATGGCATCACCAACTCAATGGACATGAGTTTGAGTATAATCTGGGAGTTGGTGATGGACAGGGAGGCCTGGCATGCTGCAGTCCATGGGGTCACAAAGTGTCAGACATGACTGAGTGACTGAATTGGACTGAACTATAGACCCCACAAGAGACTGACCCAGACTTGCCTGTGAAAGTTCAGGAGTCTCTTGTGGAGGCGTGGGTCGACAGTGGCCCGTTTCAGGATCACGGGTACTGAATACCACAGTTCGTGCACAAGACCTTTTGAAGGAGGTTGCCATTATCTTCATTACCCAGGCCATAGTCTCAGGCCAAACAACAGGGAGGGAACACAGGCCCACCCATAAACAGAAAATTGGATTAAAGATTTACTGAGCATGGCCCCCCTCGGAACAAGGCCCAGTTTCCCCCATAGTCAGTCTCTTCCATCAGGAAGCTTCCATAAGCTTCTTATCCTTATCCATCAGAGTGCAGACAGAATGAAAACCACAATCACAGAAACTAATCAAATTGATCACATGGACCACAACCTTGTCTAACTCAATGAAACTATGAGCCATGCCATGTAGGGCCAACCAAGATGGATGGGTCATGGTGGAGAGTCCTGACAAAATGTGGTCCACTGGACAAGGAATGGCAAACTACTTCAGTACTTTTGCCTTGAGATCCCCATGAAGAGTATGAAAAGGCAAAAAGATATGACCTCATCCATCACTTCATAATTTTCATATGAAAGTGAGGCCAGATCAGGGAATAAGTTCTCATCTCACAGAGTCCCTTCATCACCTTCTCTTCACTCCCTCTTCTCTCTCCTTGCCCCAATTTCCCTCTGCATTTCTTTCCTCCTGCAACACAATCTAGGCCTCACCATTGATAAATGAGACATGACTTTAAAGACTCATTTTGTATTCTAAGTAGTTTAACAAAATGTTTCCTCTACAAATCAAATACTGTGGTCTCCCTTTGATAATTTCTGGTAAATGAAAGGTTCCTCATCTTGGGTCATGTAAAATATTATGTGTAGGTGAGATTCTTTCATTATATGGCTCATCAAATGTAACTGAGCACTTACTGTGTTCCAGACCCTATTTTAGCTACTGGGAAGCAAAAGTGGGGGTCAAGTGTTATGGTCTGAAGTTCTCCCCACTTTTGAATTCATAGGTTGAAGTCTTAACCCCTACAACCTCGGATTGTGACTGTATGTGGTGGTAGCGACTTAACGAGGGAATGAAGGGACTTCCCTGGTGGTCCAGTGGTTAAGTATCCACCTTCCAATACAGAGGATGTGAGTTCGATCTTTTGTTCAGACTAAGTCCAAATGGCAACTACTGAGCCCAAGCACAGCAACTAAGACCCGAAGTAGCCAATAAATAAAGGTGAGACTTAAATGAAGAAAGGTTTTCCCTGGTGGCTCAGCAGATAAATAACCTGCCTGCAATGAGAGAGACCCGGCTTCGATTCCTGGGTTGGGAAGATCCCTTGGAGAAGAGAATAGCAACCCACTTCAGTATTCTTCCCTAGAGAATCCCATGGACAGAGGAGCTTGGCAGGGTACAGTCTATGGAGTTGCAAAGAGTCGGACATGACTGAGCGACTAACACTTCACACTTCAAAAGAAGAAAATTATCTTGAAACGAGGTAATTAAAGTTAAATGAGGTCATAAGAGTGAGCCCTAAAGAAATAAAACTAATGTTCTTATACCAAGAGGATATTAGAATGCAGAGAACATACACAGAGACCAAGGGGTGAGAGATTTAGCAAATAATATTACAAGACAGCCAGATACATTGAATTTAGGTAAAGAATGAACACATATATTTTAATACATATATTATATACACATATCTTATGCATATTAATTATACTTATTTTTATATGTATACATACACAGGTGCAGGCATATATAATTTTACTATGCTTCACAGATACTGCATTTTTTTGCAAATTGAAGGTTCATGGCAACCCTGAGTTGTCAGATAATGGTTAGAATTTCTTAGCAATAAAGTATTTTAAAATTAAGGTATGTACCTTTTTGGGGGGGCGGGGGCATACTGCATGGCTTGTAGGATCTTAGTTCCCCAACCAGGGATCAAACCTGTATCCCTTGCTTTGGAAGGCAGATTCTTAACCACTGGACCGCCAGGGAAGACTTTTGTCTGTTCAGTCTCAATTACTACCTTTTAATCCCAACCAACTATTTATCAACTAACCATTACTTCCCACCCACTTCTTCCACCACTGGAAATGCAGGTTTTTTTTTTTTTAAGAACTTTTCCTCATCAACTCTATTGCATACCTCTAAGAGTCTCCTACAGAAAAGAAAAGAAAAAAGACCATTTATACCATGTTACACTACACCTTAATAAAGCTAGGGGAAAAGATACAAATGATCATTTCTCTTTCGCATTACGAAGTGATCCACTTTATTATTATTCTCATTTCATCAAAGTCCATTTTTATAGTAAATAGCTAGCCTAGCTTTCTCATATTGTGGTTGACACAATGTATACACTCCTTTCCTTTTATTTCTGACACATTTGCATCCTCATATTTAAAATGCAATTCTTTAAAAAAAATTTTTTCACTTATTTCTTTTTGGCTGTGGCAGGTCTTTTTTGCTGTGCAGGCTTTTCTCTAGTTGTGGTGAGCAGGGGTTACTCTTTAGTGGCAGTGTCTAGGCTTCTCATTGCGGTGCCTTTCCTTGTGGTTCCCAGGCTCTAGAGCACAGGCTCAGTAGTTGGTGCACCAGCTTAGTTGCTCCACGGCATGTGGGATCTTCCTGGATCAGGGATTGGACCCATGTCTCCTGAATTGGCAGGTGGACTCTTTACCACTGAGCCCCCAAGGGAAGCCCCAAGGTATTGTCTTTCGTTATTGTGGACTCATTGTTGTTTACTCACTAAGTCATGTTTGACTCTTCTGTGACCCCATGGCCTGTAGCCCACCAGGCTCCTCTGTCCATATGATTTCCCAGGCAAGAATACTGGAGTGAGTTGCCATTCCCTCCTCCATAAAGTGCAACCCATGACACAATACACTGATTGAGTTTCTTTCCTATGTGAATTTCTTTCCTCTTGCTGGAAATAGGCACAAGGAGGAGATTTTTATGTGCTAATTGATATTTTATTTCTTCCTCCAGTTCCTGCTTATATTCTCGTACATTGTTTTGTGAACTTTTATCTTGTTGTATGCTTATGAAACATGGACTTTTCTGTATGTATATTTTTAATTTATACAACTTTAAAGTCATTTTATCTTCTGTCAATGAATACACAGCTATAAGTGCATGCTGTGTTCATACTGTATCAAGGCTCACAGTGTCCCATGAACCAACAGACTCTCAAGTGTGTGGAGGGATTCCACACAGCAGCTGTTTCCTGTGGTTAAGATGACTCAGGACCGGGGATGTTTTTGTAAAGAGTTTGGGAGGTGGAGGCTGGTGGTTATTGCTCATTGTTTTCCTCCAGGCTGTGTCAGATCCCGTATCCAAAGTATATAACAGATCCTAGTAGGGAAATGAGACAGTGAGAAGGGAAATTAGGTGCTCTACTCACTTACAAATGCCCAGTTGTTCTTTAGTCACTAAGTCATAAAAGGCCTCCTATTATGGCATCTGACGCAGTTTGGGGATGAAGTAAAAGGAAGTGGTTCAGTCACCCAAGAGGCCTCTTTAGCCCAGAAGGCAACTTACCAATGGCATTCCAGACTCCACATTGGGCCCATGTTGCAGGGGTTAACTGCATCATCAAGTAAACATTCACAAAGATGCTCACCAGTGGGAGGACAGGCAGAGCAGGGGCCTGTGGGCAGAGTCAGTTCATCCCTGAGCACAGCCCAGACGTCTGAAAGGGAGACCCTACCCCATGTAGGCAAGAACACTAGTCCTCAGCCCATGTGTTAAGTCCCTACTGAGACTGGATTTTTTTTTTTTTTAAACTTTACGTAATTGAATTAGTTTTGCCAAATATCAAAATGAATCCGCCACCGGTATACATGTGTTCCCCATCCTGAACCCTCCTCCCTCCTCCCTCCCCATACCATCCCTCTGGGTCGTCCCAGTGCTCTAGCCCCAAGCATCCAGTATCGTGCATCAAACCTGGACTGGCATCTCGTTTCATACATGATATTTTACATGTTTCAATGCCATTCTCCCAAATCTTCCCACCCTCTCCCTCTCCCATAGAGTCCATAAGACTGTTCTATACATCAGTATCTCTTTTGCTATCTCGTACACAGGGTTATTGTTACCATCTTTCTAAATTCCATATATATGCGTTAGTATACTGTAGTAGTATTTTTCCTTCTGACTTACTTCACTCTGTATAATAGGCTCCAGTTTCATCCACCTCATTAGAACTGATTCAAATGAATTCTTTTTAATGGCTGAGTAATACTCCATTGTGTATATGTACCATAGCTTTCTTATCCATTCATCTGCTGATGGACATCTAGGTTGCTTCCATGAGACTGGATTTTTAAACACTGAGTGTGGATCAGGGACAAGTCCACTGGTTGTAGCAGCTCCCCTCAATTCCTTGTCCATTGAAGGATTTTAGACCTCAAAGCATGTGACTTTATTCACTCAGGTGGATATTTTCAGCACGTAAGATCACCTACCTTGAAGTGAAGAGGAGAGGGGCTCTGGCGCTGCCTCCAGATGATGACCGTGACCCCAGTGATGAGCAGCAGCAGCAGCACAGCCACTGTTGTGAGCACGGGGTCTCAGGAGAACAACTAACTGGGCCACTGGGCCAGGATCAGGCTCAGGATGATCAGCAGGAGAACTGCAAGGGTCAAGATGGAGGAGAATGGCCTGGACCCAGAAGACAAAGATGTCAGGACCTTGGGCCACACCCCTCCCCAGGCTCCCCACATCAGGAATGGCTATCATATTTCCAAGATTCCTCCTCAGCTGACAAAGACACAGAATTCCACCCTATCCTGTCAGTTTTAGAATGCAACCAAAGAGAAATCCCACTGCTCACAGAGCAGGAAGGTACACCCCTAGACAATCTGGCCAGATTTCCAGGTGGGGGTGGTGCTGGTAGGGAACCACAGAGTCTTTAGGATGTTTGAGGTTCCTGTTTCAGGTACAGAGTTCAGAGGATATTCTTCAACTTTAGTCTCCATCTCAACTTCCTCCTCTGTTTTCTCATTCAGGTCTAGCTGGTACCTGGATAGAGGTATTAAGGCAATAATAACAACAGTCCCTACTAATCCAACATCAGACAGTTTATTTGTCTCTTTCCTGCCTTATGAAGGACAGGACATATAGAAGGCAGCATGAAACCAGAAGGGGATTACCTCTCTATCCACCCCCAGGGGTCCAAGACCCCCAGCCAAGGTATAGGGGACTCTTATCTGAGAACAAGCACAGAAAAAGTCGCAAGGGTGTAAGCAAGCATGATCCCAGTTAACATGAGTTCCACAATATGACCAAGGTCCAAGAGTAACACCTTGATGGCTAGAATGAGGACAGGAGCAAGGTAGAGAAGGGGGTGAGAAACCACTAGAAAAATCCAAGTTAAGTAAATTGGTTGGAGAAAGAGTGGGTTTTGTTTACTCACCTGCAAGACTTCCAGAAGACATGATGGCCATGATGGGGGTGCTTGTGTGGGCATGGATCTGGGCAAGGCCCCGGAAAAGGAGCCCATCCTTAGCCATTGCACAGGTGAACCAAGACATGAAAAATATGCTAAACAGAAGGCTGGAAAACAAAATAGAAACACGTGTGGAGACGTGGAGAAGAGGGATAGACTAGGGCATCTCCTCTCTTGTCTTCATGGGGTAAGGTGTCTTCTCGCTTGTCTGTCAATCTCAAGGGCTGGAACACCTGAAAACCAGACAGTAGACAGGGAGAAAACCATGGCACTGACCTGTATAAAAAAGAACACAGGAAAAGAACAGCCATGATGTAGCTGGCAGGAGCCCACCCGATTTGGAGAAAGGCCTGCGGTAAAGGATTGTAATGATGAATCTGGTAGTAGGGCACCATGAGGCTGAGTGCTGCTGAGACTCCAAAATATGTCAAAAAGCCGACAGAGATGGAGATCATCATGCTCAAGGGGATGGAATGCTGAGGATTTCGGGCTTCTCTCCCTGCATGGTGAGTAGAAGTCTTGGGTGAGGAAAACACACTGGTATGAAAGGAAAAAAAAAAAAAAAATCCCCTTTCCTCTTGCATCTTCCAAAGCAGGCTAACCATCTACCAACCCCTGTGCCAAAGGGCAGTTGAAATTGTGCCCAAGCCCCAGATGGGACACATAATGACCATGTTACCTGTAGCAACCACGGCTTCAAGAGCAAAACATGGGTAGAAACATAAAGCTGCTCCTCGGAGAATCCCATTAAAGCCCAAGGGCACAAACCCTCCACCACTGAGAGGGCCCAAGCTATGGTGAGAGAAGGAATGAGAAAGAACATGGATGGGATGTGCTCAGCTGTCTCTACTGGATTCCTCCCTTCATACCACAAGTCCTGGGCTCCAGCACCCCCATCATCTGATCATGTGGCTTCACCAGCCCAGATCTCTCTAGTCCCTACCGTATTCCCAGCTCAGCACTGCCCCCTCCCCCACTTCACAAGCATTACTCTGGCCAAGGGTCATAGCGTCCTAACCTATAGATGTCACTGGATCCGGATGTGTTCAGTCTATAGTCCTGTTCTGTGAGCTGCCAGTTGTGCAGGTCTCCCTTAATAAAGCCAGAGATGATCGTGAAGATTGGAACAAAAAATTTGATGCCTGTGAACACTTTGATAATCAGGGGTGACATATGAGGTCCCAGAAGTGTTACTCCTATGGGAAAAAAAGGAATATGAAACACTAAAAAAATAAAATAAAAACTATATATAGAGAAAGTAGACAATGGTTGCTAGAGGTGGATAATTGGCAGACTGCGGCGAGGTGGTGGACGGATAGTGACTGCTCAGTGGGTACAGGAAGCAGTCTTTCCTTTGAGGAGATGAACATGTTTGGAAGTAGATGGAGGCGATGGTTGCACAACATGGTGAATGTACTAAGAGCCACTGAATTGTACACTTTCAGATGGTTGATTTTTTATCTCACAATACATGTCTATGAAATCATCAGGTTGTATACCTTAAACTTATACAGTGCTGGATGTCATATAGATCTGAATAAAGCTGGGAGAGAATAATAAAATTTTTAATTTTATGCTATGAGAATTTCCTTTAAATTGAAAAAAAAATTACTTTTGGTCTCAATGCAGAGGAAGAAACTTGTTGGTCTAAGTAAAAGATTCTGAGCAGGGGTGATTTTGTTCCCCAAGCAGTTGGCTCTGTCTGGAGACTTTCTGATTGTCACAGCTTTTTGAGGGGATGGGTGTCACTGGTATCTAGTGAGTAAAGTCCAGGGATGCTACTGAACACCTGAAAATGGTTTCTTAAAAACCGTATAATGCACAGGACAGCCCCCCCACACCAAGAATAATCCAGCCCAAATTGTCAATGGTGCCAAGGATAAAAATAACAGTTATGTTCTCCCCTCCTGGCACCTTTGTTTCTAGTCCTAACCCCCCTCATTCTGCCACCCAAGCCTTTCCCTCCCCAGCTCCTGCTCCACATCCCACTCTTCTCATACTGTCTCTGTCCCCTTCTCACCAATCATCACCAGCAACAGGGCCAGAGCGACAAAGTCTGGGAACGTGGCCAGGAAAGAGGGCATATACGGAGAGAAAGTCTCCTTTAATGCCTGAGAGATGTGGTTTCTAATTAGACTGTCAAAGGTGATGCTCCACACTTTGGACAAACTGGCAGTGGCTGCAGAGGCAGAAGGAATACTCAGTAACAAGCATAAATTGATTCTTGACTATGTGTCATGGGATGTATTAAAAAAAAGAAAGACAAAATACCTAATCTCAAAGAGCTTCTCTTGGAGTGGGAAGAGCAGACCCAGATAACTCACAAAATAGGTCACTATTTGATATAATTAGGAGATCAATGTTATGCAAGAAAAGAACACAGGAAAGTGGGACCAGGGAGGCTGGGAGATGAGGGTGGAAATTTTATATCTAGTGGTAAAGGAAAATCCCACGAAGACAACAGCTGAGCAGAGGCTTCAATATGGTGAAGGGATGAGCCTGTGGGACATGCAACCCACTCCCTACAGTTTCCTGTCCTTTGAATTCTTGGTATATCATTTAAGGAAAACAGGATAGAGCTGAGTAGAATGAAGTGGAATTTTCCTGCCACTATTATCCACCTCACCCACGAGGTAGATAACAAAGTGCTTGTGAATGAGAGAAGACCCCAATCCTCCTCTCTCCTAGTTTCCTGATCTTAAGTCCCAGGCCTTCCTCCCCATGCCCCTCCGCCCCATCACCTCACCAATGAGTAAGGTCAGGATGAGGTTCCAGCCAGTGATGAATGCGCGCAGTTGTCCCATGGTGACAAGCTGTAGAGATACACAGAACCGGAGCGTGGTACTCTGGCCCATAACTCAGTGTAGCAGAGAGCACACATCACACAAGGCAGGGCGGCCACCAAGAAGGAGATGGCAATCGCTGGTCCAGTTATGTATTTGGCCACTATACCAGCCACGATGTATATGCCAGCTCCCAGGGTGTTGGCCACACCCAAGATCACCATCTGCAGGGTGTTCAAATGAGCCACAGGACTCTCAGTCTCCTCTCTGGGCTCCAGCCGCCACCTGCGGACCAGCTTCTGACCAAGTTGGTGAACATACTGACGCAGCATCCTAGATGGAGTTGAGGAGGCTACGATCTGCTGAGAATGCAAGACACAAGGTCATTAAGCATGTCCATCCTAAACAACAGGTCCTACTGTGTAGCCCAGGAAACTCTTTTCGATATCCTGTGATAAAGCATAATGGAAAAGAATATGAAAAAGAATGTATATATATGTATCACTGAATCACTTTGCTGTACAGTATAAATTAATACAACACTGTAAACAGCTTTACTTCAATTAAAAAAAAAAAACGGTTCCATCTGCCCTTGACCCTGGGAATCCAATTCCATGGAATAATGGACTGATGTGGAGCAGGTGGTAAAAGGACACACTGGGTAAGTTCTCTGTCTCTGAGCTTTTGTTTCTTAAACATAAATACATCTTTTAATATGATTCAAAATTACTGGAAGGGTTGCTTGAAGAGAAGTGAGATAAAGTGGATTATCTCTGCCCAAATGTGCCTCTTTGGCAGGTAGACTGTTTTGAGTTGAAGGCCGTTAAGACCCAGCAGACTCAGGAGAAGCTCCTTGTCTCTCCCTTCAGTTCATTTCATTTCAGTTCAGTTGCTCAGTTGTGTCCGATTCTTTGTGAGCCCAGGGACTGCAGCACACTGGGCTTCCCTGTCCACCACCAACTCCCGGAGCTTACTCAAACTCGTGTCCATTGAGTCAGTGATGCCATCTAACCATCTCATCCTCTGTCGTCCCCTTCTCCTCCTGCCTTAAATCTTTCCCAGCATCAGGGTCTTTTCCAATGAGTCAGTTCTTCGCATCAGGTGGCCAAAGTATTGGAGTTTCAGCTTCAGCATCTGTCCTTCCAATGAATATTTAGGACTGATTTCATTTAGGATGGACTGGTTTGATCTCCTTGCAGTCCAAGGGACTCTCAATAGTCTTCCTCAACACCACAGTTCAAAAGCATCAGTTATTCAGCACTCAGCTTTCTTTATAGTCCAACTCTCACAACCATACATGACTACTGGAAAAACCATAGCTTTGACTAGACGGACCTTTGTTGGCAAAGTAATGTCTCTGCTTTTTAATACACTGCCTAGGTTTGTCACAGTTTTTCTTCCAAGGAGCAAGCATCATTTAATTTCATGGCTGCATCCACCATCTGCAGTGATTTTGGAGCCCCCCAAAATAAAGTCTGTCACTGTTTCCACTGTTTCCCCATCTATTTGCCATGAAGTGATAGGATCGGGTGCCATGAATGTTTGAGTTTTAAGGCAGATTTTTCATTCTCCTCTTTCACCTTCATCAAGAGGCTCTTTAGTTCCTCTTTGCTTTCTGCCATAAAGGTGGTGTCATCTGCATATCTGAGGTTATTAATACTTGTCCCGCAATCTTGATTCCAGCTTGTGCTTCATCCAGCCCAGCATTTTGCATGATGTACTCTGCATATAAGCTAAATAAGCAGGGTGACAATATACAGCCTTGACGTACTCCTTTCCTGATTTGTCTCTCCCTTAAGTCTCAAAATAATTAGATTAGTGGACCTATGGCAAGAAAATAGGTATTACCAGAGAGAACTTATAACCTCAGAAAGACTTCCCTGCCTGGAGTGGCAAACATTTTTTCACCAAGCACTTGCTCTTCCCATCACCCTATGGATGTCCTCCCTTTTGAAGCCCCAGATCCTTACCTCATTCTGTTAAACTAATGGTACATATGAGCCTCCACTGGCTGACTCTCTTGAGCCTCAAGTTTTTATGGGGCTCTCAAAACACAACAAATTAAATTTATTAATTTGTCTCATGTCAGCTTAATTATTAAACCAGCCAAAAAACCTAGAAAGAAAGGTTTCCTACTTCTTGAGAAGCCAAAGATTCAAATGCAGTGTTGACACACAGTAGGTAATTAACTGGTATAAGTTGAGTGCATAAGAAGAGGGGCTTCCCAGGTGGTTCAGTGGTAAGGATTCCGCCTGCCAATGCAGGAGACGCAGGAGACATAGGTTCACCCTGCATTGGGAAGATGCCCTGAGGAAGAAATAGCAACATACTCCAGTATTCTTTTCCTGGAAAGTTCCATGGACAGAGGAGCCTGGTGGGCTACCATCCATGAGGTCACAAAGAGTCAGACATGACTGAGTGACTGAGCAGGCATGAATGAATGAGCGGGTGAGAATATATTTTTTTTAATTGAAATCAACCAGCTCTGCTGGTTCAAATCCAGCTCTGGAACATATAAATTTTTCTGAGTTTTCACAAACTACCTAACATCTTTGCCCTCCTGTCCTGTATAACACAGGGAAAATTGCTATCATCATTATTCCCTTCCCTCTTTGATATGTGTGAAATGACTCTTTTAGGAGCTTGGTAATCAAAGAGCTCAGACTCCATACATTTCTTCAGCAAGGATCCTGAAACCTAATAGCTTTCTGCTTCATTGCTTGCAGAGTGACATGAAATAGGAACTCTGCTTTGGGACAGAAGAATATGGAATTTGTAGGAGGAACAGACTCTAGCCCAGCTCAGTCAAAGCATCAAACCAGAGAGGTCTCACAACTGCCTGGAGGGGGGGCAACTAACCTTCATTCTGAATCAGAAATGACAGGACTCTGTTTCCTGCTCCTTTGAGGCCTGAAATGTTGCCTCACTATACTGTTCTGCGGGGCTAGGATGACCCAGTGACCACAAGTTACCTTCAGGGGGCTCTCTCTTCCCATGCTCTTAAGCTCAAGCTCAGCATTTGGGTTAAGAGCAAGGATTACAACGTGTTCCCCATCCTGAAACCCCCTCCCACCTCCCTCTCTGTACGATCCCTCTGGGTCATCCGTATACACCCATGGCGGATTCATGTTGATGTATGGCAAAACCAATATAATACTGTAAAGTAATTAGCCTCCAATTAAAATAAATAAATTTATATTTTAAAAAAAGAGCAAGGATTATGAACCCAGGAGAATATTATTAGAATGTTGGCTTTCTCACCACTCCTATGGCTTTGAAGAACTCATTTACTTCTCCAGATCTCCGTTTTCCTCTTTTTTATGTTCTGCAGATGAATCCTTGTGCATGTTAAATGGTGCATCTGCTATGGACAAAGTATGATAATTTCCCCAAAAGCTAAAAGTGGATTGATTTAATATATGATCCATTCACCCTATGGGTGTATACCCAAAATAACAGAACAGAGATTCTCAAAGAAATATTTGTACACACATATTCAAAAGAGAATTATCACAATAGCTGAAAGTTGGAAGCAACCCAAATGTCCTTCCACAAAGAATGGATAAACACAGTGTGGTCTGTATATACAGTGAAATATTATGCAGCCTTAAAAAGACAGGAAATTCTGATGTGTACTACAAGGTGGAGGAAACCTGAGGATATTATGTTAAGTAACCTAAACCAGTAACAAGAAGACAAATACTGCATGATTTCACATCTATGAACCTCCGAGAGTTATCCAATTATAGAGACAGAAAGCAGAAAGGTGATCTTCCAGGGGCTGGGATGAAGGGGGAAGTGGAGAGTTATTGTAAAGTGGGGACAAAGTTTTAGTTTTACAAGATGAAAAATGGTCTAGAGATTGGCTGCACAACGATGTAAACATACTTAGCATAGTGAACTGTGTACTCAAAAAGTTTTTTAATTGGAGGATAATTGCTTTACAATGTTGTGTTGGTTTCTGCCACACAACAAAAGGAATCAGCTGTAACTATATATGTGTTCCTTTCCCTCTTGACCTTCCCTCCCATCCCCCCATCCCACCCCTCTAGATCATCACAGAGCATCAGACTGGGCTCCCCATGATATACAGCAGCTTTCCATTAGCTATCTATTTCACACATGACAGTGTATACATGTCAGTGTTGCTTTCTCAACTTTCCACCCCCCCTCCTTCCCCCACTGCATACTTAAAATCATTAAGATGGTTAATTTATGCCATGTGTATTTTACAACCATTAAAGAAATTGCTGCCAATGATAAACAACAGAGCCAGCATCACAGAGTTCCTAGATGTAGCAAACCCAAAACTGACTTAATATAAGTTACCACACAGTTGTCCTCCACACTTACCAAAATCCATAATTTTTCATGTTGATACGGTTGCCCCAATATCTGCAGTTGAGGAACCCATAGATTTGGAGGGCCAACAGTATACAGGAGACTGAGATCAGATTCACATAATGGAAACCCTAGATAAAAGTAATCTTTTTTTTAAGAGTAATTTAACCTTTTTATTTTGCATTATAGCCGATTAATAATGTTGTGATAGTTTCAGGTAGGCAGCAAAGGGATTCAGCCACACATATAGATGTATTAATTCTCTCCCAAACTCCCCTCCCATCCAGGCTGCCACATAACACTGAGCAGAGTTCCCTGTGCTGTACAGTGGATCCTTGTTGGTTATTCATTTTAACCACATATAGCAGTGTGTGCATGTCCATCCCAAAGTCACTAGCTATACCCCTTCCCCCTATCCTAAAGGTATTCTTTCATATTGTTTGAACATCAGTCTAAGAAGAGTTTCCCAACCTCCAGACTTGATCCAAATCCCGACCCCTACCCATTCACTCACAAACACAAGAATTCTCAGCTCTTCCTCCTTTCAACTAAAAACTGGTCTCTCTTCCCTCAGGCTGGAGCCGGGCTAACCCCCTGCACTCTGGGGTTGCAGAGGTCTCTTTGGGAGGATGTGAACTTAGCGCCCAGTCTCCTACAGAAGACGGTGACCGGAGACTTACTGGATCCTTGGAGCAGAGCCTGGAGAACTGGGTCAGTCAGGGAGGCTGAGGTTAAGCCATGCAGGGCTGGAGCTGAGACATCTCCAAGAACTGAAGCGGGGAGTCCTGAGCACAGAAGACAGTCCTCACCCTTGGGTTGTTGGGGTGGAGATGGGGCTGGGCCAGAGGGGAGTTTCTGCAATGTTGTTATCAGCTCTTGACTCTTCTGTTGTTACCCTCAGGGTGGGGGGTGATTCTGAATTTTTTTTATTGTGTAATATATAGTACATAAAATTTACCATTTTAACCATCTTTAAGTGTGCAGTTCAGTCGTGTTAAGTATTTCACATTTTGTGCAACCAAACTCCAGGACTTTTTTCATCTGGCAAAACTGAAACTCTACCCATTCAACAAAATTTCCCCTTTCTTCTTTCCCAGTTCCTGGAAACCACTACTACTTTCTCTCTCTATAAATATGACCGCTCCAGGTACTTCATTTAAATGGGATCAAATAGCTTTTGTCGTTTTTTGTCACGATTCTTTTACTTAGTACAATGTCCACAAGGTCAGCTGCATTGTAGCTTATATTTCCTTCTTTAAAAGAACATTTTTAAAAATTTTGGCTGTGCTGGGTCTTTGTTGCAGTGGGCAGGCTTCATTTAGTTGCAACTCTCAGACTTCCTCTATGGCATGTAGGATCTTAGTTTCCTGACCAGTGGATGAACCCACATCCCCTGCCTTTCAAGGCAGATTCTTAACCACTGAACCACCAGGGAAGTCTCTTCCCTTCTTTTTAAATACTGAATAATACTTTATTATTGGTACATACCATATTTGGTTTACTTATTCTTTGGTCAATGGACACTAGGGTTGCTTTCATGATTTAACTATTGTGAATAATGTGTTATGAACATGGTTGTTCAAATATCTCTCCCCAAGTGTGCTTTCAATTCTCTGGGTACATCTTCAGAGGTAGAATTGCTGGATCAGAATGTTCTAAGATTTTACCTGCTTGTGATGGAGAAGATGTTCACATGTTGAGGAATGGGGAAGTGATTTTGACTTATCCATGGTTCACCCTGAATTGTGTGTGAACTAAACAGCCTGTCTAACCCTCACAGCTCATTTGCTTTAACCACTGAGGTAAAGAACATCTGTTTTGAAGATAAGGATGAGTAACTCCCTTCTCATGACATCCATGCTAACATTTCCTCCAAGATAAGTTTCCCTTCCCAGACATCAGAGTCCTGCTGTCTTGCTGTCTATGTCCTAAGTCTGTCTCTTTTGAAACCTTGAAGGAGTACACCCTGTCGTGTGTGAGTATATTCTCTGGATGAGGCATAAGACTGTTCTGGAAACCATGCTTCAGTGGGACACTTCTGAGAATTCCCTGGCAGTACTCTGTGCTTCCACTGCAGTGGGCATGGGTTCAGTCCCCGGTTTGAGAACTAAGGACCCTCCACCCTCCCCTCCTTCTTCATGCCATGCAGCGGGGCCAAAAAAAAAAAAAAGAAAGAAAGAAAGAAAGAAAACCAGAGCAGTTCTTCAGAGTTATTTAAGTGGTTGCCTCCCAGGCTATAGTGCTCAGCTTGGCTCAAATAAAACACTTTTATTCCTGTTAGATTGTTTATTGATTCTTTCCATGGACACTTGAACTCATTTGATCATAAAGGACCATGAGACGTGTGGGCTGTAAGACTTGGGACCCGACTTACAACCCTGCTCCCTCCCAGTCCTCTTGCTGGATACCCACTGTCTATACATGACCTGAGACACTCCAGTGTGGAGGGACACACAAGTCCAGCTGGACCCCAACCAGAAGAAGGGGAGCTTAAAGACTCTGATGTTAATTCAAGCAACACAAACATGGAACCAGCCTCTCACGTGCACCCAGCCTTGCACAAAAGGATGGAAGAGGGTAAAGGGGATGTGACTTGATCTGCTTCTTCAGGGAGCTATGTTTGCTGGGAGAGCTGAGCACAGAGACAGAGAAGGAAAATGGTGTAAGAGATTAGGAGCTCTGCTCCTCCTGGAAGGAAAGCCCAAGAGTGAGAGGGGAATGTTGCAGTTTTGGAGGATGATAGTGAAGTGGTGACTAGATTCTGACCCAAGTCAAGTGACCCACATGCTAAAACACTGGGCACAAACCAGTAAAGTGAAGTGCAAGTCTCTCAGTTGTGTCCTACTCTTTGCGACCCCATGGACTATGCAGTCCATGGAATTCTCCAGGGCAGAATACTGGAGTGGGTAGCCTTTTTCTTCTCAAGGGGATCTTCCCAACCCAGAGACTGAATCCAGGTCTCCTGCATTGCAGGCGCATTCTTAACCAGCTGAATCACAAGGGAAACCCAAGAATGCTGGAGTGGGTAGCCTATCCCTTGTCCAGAGGATCTGCCTGATCCAGGAATTGAACCGGGGTCTCCTGCATTACAAGTGATTCTTTACCAACTGAGCTACCAGGGAGCAAAAGGAGACATAAATGCTTGACTGACTCTCACATTAACTTTTTTTTTTTTTTAACATTGAAGTATAGTTGATTTACAATATTGTAAATTAAAAAAAAAAAAACAGCCACACAAGATGAAATGAAGTGGCTTACCTATTCCAGAAAGTTTTAGTTCATTGAGTGAAGACGCACTTGAATCCCCAAAGTTGGTTAAAAAAAGCAGTGTCTCAGTCCTGTCTGACTCTTTGTGAGTCCATGGACTGTAGCCCACAGGCTCCTCTTGTCCATGGGATTCTTCAGGCAAGAACACTGGAGTGGGTAGCCATTTCCTTCTCCAGGGAATCTTCCCAAACCCTGTGTTTGCACCAGGGTCTCCTGCATTGCAGGCGGAGTCTTTACCATCTGAGCCACGTCTGTGTTTCTTGTTGGCTGGGAAGGGTCTTCATGCTGCGGGGGCTTTCTCCATTTGCAGTGATGGGGGGTGGTGTGGGTGCTGCTCTCTAGCCGCCTTGCTCAGGCTTCTCTTGTTGGGGAGCACGGACCCTAGGGTCACAGGCTTCAGCTGTGGCACAGGGGCTGTAGAGCACAGGCTCAGTAGTCAGGAGGATTACTTTAAAAGAAGACATTGGCCCATTTATTTGATTGGGTCATTTATTTTTCTGGAATTGAGCTGTAGGAGTTGCTTGTATATTTTTGAGATTAGTTATTTGTCAGTTGCTTCATTTGCTATTATTTTCTCCCATTCTGAAGGCTGTCTTTTCACCTTGCTTATAGTTTCCTTTGTTGTGCAAAAGCTTTTAAGTTTAATTAGGTCCCATTTGTTTATTTTTGCTTTTATTTCCAATATTCTGGGAGGTGGGTCATAGAGGATCCTGCTGTGATGTACGTCAGAGAGTGTTTTGCCTATGTTCTCCTCTAGGAGCTTTATAGTTTCTGGTCTTACATTTAGATCTTTAATCCATTTTGAGTTTATTTTTGTGTATGGTGTTAGAAAGTGTTCTAGTTTCATTCTTTTACAAGTGGTTGACCAGTTTTCCCAGCACCACTTGTTAAAGAGATTATATTTAATCCATTGTATATTCTTGCCTCCTTTGTCAAAGATAAGGTGTCCATAGGTGCATGGATTTATCTCTGGGCTTTCTATTGTGTTCCATTGATCTATATTTCTGTTTTTGTGCCAGTACCATACTGTCTTGATAACTGTGGCTTTGTAGTATAGTCTGAAGTCAAGCAGGTTGATTCCTCCAGTTCCATTCTTCTTTCTCAAGATGGCTTTGGCTATTCGAGGTTTTTTGTATTTCCATACAAATTGTGAAATTATTTGTTCTAACTCTGTGAAGAATACCATTGGTAGCTTGATAGGGATTGCATTGAATCTATAAATTGCTTTGTGTAGTATACTCATTTTCAGTATATTGATTCTTCCAATCCATGAACATGGTATATTTCTCCATCTATTAGTGTCTTCTTTGATTTCTTTCATCAGTGTTTTATAGTTTTCTATATATAGGTCTTTTGTTTCTTTAGGTAGATATATTCCTAAGTATTTTATTCTTTTCATTGCAATGGTGAATGGAATTGTTTCCTTAATTTCTCTTTCTATTTTCTCATTATTAGTGTATAGGAATGCAAGGGATTTCTGTGTGTTGATTTTATATCCTGCAACTTTACTATATTCATTGATTAGTAAATCAATTAATTTAGTAAATCAATGAATGGGCCAAAGAACTAAATAGACATTTCTCCAAAGAAGACATACAGATGGCTAACAAACACATGAAAAGATGCTCAACATCACTCATTATCAGAGAAATGCAAATCAAAACCACTATGAGGTACCATTTCATGCCAGTCAGAATGGCTGTGATCCAAAAGTCTACAAGCAATAAATGCTAGAGGGGGTGTGGAGAAAAGGGAACCCTCTTACACTGTTGGTGGGGATGCAAACTAGTACAGCCACTGTGAAGAACAGTGTGGAGATTCCTTAAAAAACTGGAAATAGAACTGCCTTATGATCCAGCAATCCCACTGCTGGGCATACACACTGAGAAAACCAGAATTGAAAGAGACACGTGTACCCCAATGTTAATCACAGCACTGTTTATAATAACCAGGACCTGGAAGAAACCTAGATGTCCATCAGCAGATGAATGGATATGAAAGCTATGGTACATATACACAATGGAGTATTACTCAGCCATTAAAAAGAATACATTTGAATCAGTTCTAATGAGGTGGACGAAACTGGAGCCTATTATACAGAGCGAAGTAAGCCACAAAGACACCAATACAGTATACTAACGCATATATATGGAATTTAGAAAGATGGTAACATAACCCTGTATATGAGACAGCAAAAGAGACACTGATGTATAGAACAGTCTTTTGGACTCTGTGAGAGAGGGAGAGGGTGGGATGATCTGGGATAATGGCATTGAAATATGTATAATATCATATATGAAACGAGTCACGAGTCCAGGTTCGATGCACGATACTGGATGCTCGGGGCTGGTGCACTGGGACGACCCAGAGGGATGGTATGGGAAGGGAGGAGGGAGAAGGGTTCAGGATGGGGAACACATGTATACCTGTGGCAGATTCATTTCAATATATGGCAAAACCAATACAATATTGTAAAGTTAAAAAATAAAATAAAAGTTAAAAAAAGAAAAAAAAGGATTACTCTACCAAAATATGATTATTCTTAATAGAAGCAATTTGTGTGCATTAGTTGCTCAGTCACATCTGACTCTTTGTGACCCTATGGACTTTAGCCTGCCAGGCTCCTCTGTCCATGGGATTCTCCAGGCAAGAATATTGGAGTGGGTTGACAGTTCCTTCTCCAGGGGATCGTCCCAACCCAGGGATTGAGATGTCTCTTTCTTCAGTGGCAGGAGGAAAGAAACTACAAGTGTCCCTCTTTTCCCCTTCTCTATACAAAATTAAAAGGAGGTTCCTCTTAAAATTCTGTGTTGCCATGATGACACCTGGTTCTACCTGAACTTGTATCAAACTTTGAGCTAACCAATGCGTTTTTCTTATGGAAATGTTTGTCTTAAGCCATGTTGAAGAACTATGTATTTACCCCAGACTCTGTCTTTCTCCAAGTCAATTAGGGGCTCAACAAACCAGTATGTTTTGCTCATACCTTGTTCTCCTAATCTATGTTAATGAAACTATATATTTACTTGGAAACCTGCCTTTCTTCAAGATTCATGTCAATCATTTTATGGCCCAGGACAGCTCGCCTTGTGCCAATGTTATCTCAAAATGCATGTTGTGGGTGAGGGCCTGGTACTAGTCTTTGAGTTTTGAGAATTCCCTTTCTCTAATTAGCAGCCTGCTAGTAGCTATATAACATCTGGCTAAAGACGTGCAGGGGGGCACTGTTTCTGCCCGCTTCTGAAGTCTATGTCAGAAGCTTTTTCTATCTCTTTTATGCTTTAATAAAACTTTATTACACACACATAAAAAAAAATAATAAAAGAAGACATTGGAGATGCAACGGATGCAGAAAAATCTTTCTCGGAGCCTCCCTTATCAGACTCAAAGCAGAAAGTTCTGGTAAGTATGGCTGCCAGAAAGTCCCTCTCTGGGGACAGGCTGTGCCCAAGAGAAGGACGGTGAGTAGAACTAGGGCAATAATTGTGGACACAGTGGGGGAAGGAGAGGGTGGGACGCATTGAGAGAGTAGCATGGAGACATACACGTGATCATGTGTAAAGCAGGTGGCCAGTGGAAATTTGCCGTATGACGCAGGGAGCTCAGACCTGATGCTCTGTGATTCCTAGAGGGGTGGGATGGGGTGGGAGGTGGGAGGGAGGTTTAAGAGGGAGAGGACACATGCCTACCCAGGGCTGATTCATGCAGATGTATGGCAGAAACCTACACAAAGTTGTAAGGCAATTATCCTCCAATTAAAAACAGAGACATTTACATTTTTTAAAAATTTCACTCTCTTGGAGTTTTCTATCCTGACGAAACTGGAAAGACCACTCATACCTGCAGAGACAAACAAAATTACAAAGCGTCTCATCTCTGGTTTCTTAATTTATTTGTTTTTCCCAAAGAAACCCATTTGTTCTTCCCATAAAACCCTTTCTCCCTACACCCCTCTACTAAGTTAGGTACAGAAGCCTGTAGCTTTAATCATTTAGCAAGTTATACTTTTGTTGTCTCCTGTATATAATCCTTCCTCCTAATAATTTGCCTTTTCTGTGTCTTTTTTGCAGGCTCCAGTCAAAAAACCTGAGGATAAAGGGGGGGACGTTTTTCTGTTCCAAGAGCAGCCAAGTTTAACTGTTTCCACAATATGATGTTGCTACTGCATAAAATGTGTGGCCAGGTAAAGGAAGTAGTGGACAGCGTTCACGCATTTAACGTTGCCATAGAGACGACTATGTGTCAGGAACTAAAATAGGCATCAGAGACTTAGAAGGAAAGAGCACTCCCACTTTAACAACAGGGGGTACTGGAGACAGTTTATCTGGAATCCATTTCACACACCTTTTTAAAAAAAAATTTAATTGGAGGATAATTGCTTTACAATGACTTATTCGTTTCCACCATACATTGCCATGAATCAGCCATAGGTACACGTATGTCCCCTCCCTCTTGGGCCTCCTCTCCCACCTCCCACCCCATCCACCCCTCTAGGTTGTCACAGAGCACTGGGTCTGAGCTCCCTGGGTTATAGACCAACTTCCCATTAGCAATCTGTTTTACACCTGGTAATGGATATGTTTCAATGCTCCTCTCTCAATTCGTCCCACCCTCTCCTTCCCCCACTGTGCCCACAAGTCTGTTCTCTATGTCTGCATCTCTATTGCTGCCCTACAGATAGGTTCCTCAGTACCACCATCTTTCTAGATTTTATATATATGTGTTAATGTAGGATATTTGTTCTGCTCTTTCTAACTTACTGCACTCTGTATTAAAGGCTGTATGTCCATCCACCTCATTAGAACTGAGTCAAATGCATTCCTTTTTATGGCTATTGGTCATACTATTTAATTGGTATAAATACTGGATCATTTTTCTGCCCTGGGGAATTATCAACATCCTGGTTTTGGCTGATTGTGTTTTTACTCAAACTGTGAATCTATCCCTTATGTTCACGATGAGCTGTAGTTGATCTAGAGGCTTGAGGACATTCTGATTCAGCTTTTCATCAGGACTGTGTTCCGGGCGGTGTTCTGTGTTGTCTGTTGCAGCACACTGGCTAACACGGGGTATCTGGTTGTCCCCCAGCGGTAAGGGAAGAACAACGATCAGGTGATGTCAGCCTCTTCCATCAAAGTTTAACCCGACAGTTTCAGTCTCCATTGTTTCCCAGCCTGTATTTCAGTAGACTTGCAGGACAGTGAACTTGCAGGATTTTCCTAATTCTGTTCATCCTCTTCTATCTATTTTTTTAAAAACTCATTTAACAACTTTGCTGCTTAATTTCTTTACCTCCATCCCTCTTTCTCTCTACTGCAGCTGCTCCTTCCCACAAATAGTTGGGTACTTCATAATAATCAATGTCCTCCATGTCCATAATCTGTTTCAAGCATTATTTTCTTCAGTAACGTCTTTTTATTTTTACTTCTCTAGTTTCGCTTCCTATCTTTTAGTTCCACCCAGCCATAACCATGGTCTTCCCTGTGGCTCAGCTGGTAAAGAATCTGCCTGCAATACAAGAGACCTGGGTTCGATCCCTGGGATAAGAAGATCCCCTGGAGAAGGGAAAGGCTACCCACTCCAGTATTCTGGCCTGGAGAATTCCATGGACTGTATAGCCCATGGGGTTGCAAAGAGTCGGACATGCTTGAACAATTTTCACACAACCGTAACCATTCATCAACCAATCATTACTTCCCACCCTCTTTCCTCACCTCTGGCAATGCAGGGTTTTTATTTTCCAATTAAAGAACTTTTCCTCATCAACTCTACTATCTAACTCTAATAGTCTGTGACAGAAAAGTAAAGTGCTTATTACACAGTGTGATATATGTCTCAGTAAAGCTGGGGGAGAAGATGAAAATGACCATTTCTCTTTCTCAGTAAAATAATTCCATTTATCTATTATTATTCTCTTTTTCTTAAAATCTCTTTCATCTGATATTAATATGGCTATGCATCTTTCTTATGTTACTGTTTGCACAGTGTATCTCTTCTTTCCTTCTGCTTCCAATGCATCTGCTTTCTCATGTTTAAAATGCAACTCTTTTTTTAAACTCGCATTTATGTTTTGTTTTGTTTTTTTTCTTATTTTTTGGCCACACTGCACAGTTTGCAGGATCTGAGTTCTCCAACCAGGGATTGAACCCTGGCCGTGGCCGTGAGAGCACTGGGTCCTAAATCCTGGACCTCCAGGGAATTCCCTAAAGTGCAACTCTTTTAAAAAAAAAAAAAAAATTTTTTTTTTTAATGTGGACCATTTTTAAAGTCTTTATTGCTTCTGCTTTATGTTTTGATTTTTGGTTGTGAGGCATGTGGGATCTTAGCCCCACGACCAGGGATCGAACTGGCACCCCCTGCATTAGAAGGCAAGTCTTAACCACTGGAGTGCCAGGGAAACCCCCTGAAGTACAGCTCTTGCACATATGGTTACCTGTGTTTCCTTCTCCTGTGACAATTTGTGTGTTTTCACTGACAACAGGCATAAAAGGACACTGCTTATGTGTAAGTTAATATTTTATTTCTTCCTTTGGTTTCTGGTTACATTTCTGTACATTTTTCATGAAAATTCTCTTTTCTGGGTGTGTATTACCCAACTCGATGAACAAGAATTTGAGTGAACTCCGGGAGTTGGTGATGACAGGGAGGCCTGGCGTGCTACGATTCATGGGGTCGCAAAGAGTCAGTCACAACTGAGCGACTGAACTTAACTGATTATGCTTTTAAATGCTTCCTTCAGCATTTGCAGCATTAAAGTCACTTTGTCCACTAGCAATAAATACACAGCTATAAATGCATTCTGCCTTCACAGTCCATAGAGGCTCACAGTGCCTCTCAAAGCAGATCCTCCAGTGCATGGAGGGATTCCACACAGCATCTCTCACCTGTGGTTAAGATGATTCATCACTAGGGATGTTTTTGTCCAGCATTTGGGAGGTGGAGGCCAGTGTGTTGCTCAGTGTTCTCCTCCAACTTGTGTCGGATCCCATATCCAAAGTATATGGCAAATCCTAGTAGGGAAATGAGACAGTGAGAAGTAAAAGCAGGCACTCTCCTCACTTATAAATGCCCAATAGACCTCCTATCATGGTATCTGACACAGTTTAGGGGAGAGGTGGTAGGAAGATTGGGTTCGTTTATCCAAGAGGCCTCTTTACTCCAGAAAGTCACTTACCAATCCCCATCCAGATGCCAAATAGGACCCAGGTCCAAGTAGTCATGTGCACCATCAGGTAAATGTTCACAAAGATGCTCACCAGTGGGAGGAAAGGCAGAGCAGGGACCTGTGGGCAGAGTCAGTTCATCCCTGAACACATCCTAGGCATCTGAAAGGGAGACCCTATCCCATGTGGGTGGGACAAGTTCAGTGCCATTCAGGCTGTGTGTTCAGTGGCTACTTAGTGCATGTAAAGCACTGAGTGTGGATCAGGGAAGGGTCCATAGGTTTCAGCAACTCCCCTTCTTCCCTGGTTCAGCAAAGGAAGCTTAGACCTAAAGCACGCAGACCTCCTTCACTCAAGGTGGACACTTTGGGCACATGAGGTCACCTACCCTGAAGTGAAGAGCAGTGGGGTCCTGGGGCTGCCTCCAGATGATGGCCGTGACCCCAGTGATGAGCAGCAGCAGCAGCACAGCCACTGTGGTGAGCACGGGGTCTCCAGAGAACACCTGGCTGGGCCACCGGTACAAGATCAGGCTCAGGATTATCAGCAGGAGAACTACAAGGGTCAAGGTGGAGGAGAACAGAACAGGTTCGACTCCAGAAGCCAAAGATGTCAAGATCTTGGGTCACACTCCTCCCCAAAACTTCTCACATCATGAAGGCTCATCATACCTTCAGCATTCCTCAACTGATGAAATACACATTCCCACCTTATCTTGTCAATTTCAGAATACCGCCAGAGACAGATCCCAATGCTCACCAAGCACTATGGCACATCCATAGACAATCTGGCCAGATGTCCGGGTGGGGATGGTGCTGGCAGGGAACCACAGACTCTTGAGATTCCTTGAGATGTTGGCTTCAGGTACAGGGTCCAAAGACCTTTCTTTGACTACAAGCTCCATCTCACTTTCTTCCTCTGTTTTTTGGTTCTTGCTTAAATTCTGGTCTGAGTGATACCTGAATTAGAAGTATGATGCAACATGAACAGCAGTCCCTACTCACCCAACATCACACAGTCGAATCCATCTTTTTTTCCCACAAAAGCAGAGCAGGACATTTAGAAGGCAGCATGAAGGCAGAGAGGATTAGCCCCCATCAATCCCCACAAGTCAAAGACCCCCAGTCAGGGTGGAGTGGAGTCTCACCTGAGCACAAGGACAGAAAAATCGACCACCAAGTTAGCAAGCAGGGACCGAAGTGACATGAGATCCATCAGATCACTGAAATGGAAGAGTAACGCCAAGACCCCTAGAAGGAGGGCATAAACAAGGTGGGGGGATGGAGTGAGAAACAGCTGGAAATATGCAAGCCAAGGAAGATAATCCAAAGGCAGTGGGTTTTGTTTATCTACCTGCAAAGATTCCAGAAATCATGATAACCTTGATGTGAGTGCGTGTACGGGCGTTGATCTGGGCAAGAAATCGGAAAAGGAGCCCGTCCTCTGCCATTGTGTAGATCAACCAAGACATGGCAAACATGGTGTTCAGGAGGCTGGAAAAGAAAACAGAGAGGAGTGAGAACGTGCAGAAGCAGGAGAGACCAGGGCATCTGCTCCCTCGTCTACACGGGGTAAGGTGTCTTTCTCTCTTGTCTCTCAATCCCAAGGGCTGGGATACCCGAGCATCTGACAGTCAACGAGGAGAAAGCCATGACACTGACCTGGATGAAAGAGCACAGAGGATGCCAACAGCCACGACATATCTGGCAGGGCCCCACCCAACATGGAGAAAAGCCTGTAGAAAGGGGCTGTCAGGGTGAATTTGGTAGTAGGGCACCATGAGGGTGAGCGCTGCTGAGACACCAAAATATGCCACAAAGCAGATCAAGACTGAGACCACGATGCTGATGGGGATGGACCGCTGAGGATTTTGGGCTTTTTCCCCTGCAGGATTAGAGGAAATACTGGGTCAGGAAACACACCAGAGTGAAAGCACAAAATCCGCTTTCCTGTTGAACCTCCAAAAGAAACCCCTATGCCCAAGGGCAGCCCAATCCGTGCCCACACCCTGGATGGGACACAGGGTGACCATGTTACCTGTAGTGACAATGGAATCAAAACCAATAAACATGTAGAAACATAAAGCTGCTCCTCGGAGAATCCCATCAAGGCCAAAAGGCACAAACCCTCCAGAACCCAGAGGGCCCAAGCTATGGTGAGAGAAGAAACAAGAAAGAACGTGGGTGAGGTGTGTTCAGCCATGTATACTGGACTCCTCCCTTAATATGACAAGTCCTGGGCTCCAGGACCCCCTCCACCTGGATCTCTTTAGGTTAGTTTCTCAGTTGTGTCCAACTTCAAACTCAGATTGTAGCCCACCAGGCTCCTCTGTCTGTGGAATATTCCAGGCAAGAATACTGGAGTAGTTAGCCATTCTATTCTCCAGAGGATCAGGAAGACCCAGGGACTGAACCCTGGTCTCCTGCACTGCAGGTGTATTCTTTATCATCTGAGCCACCAAAGAAGCCCAAGATCTCTTCAACCCCCAGATTCCCAGATGGGTACCCTTTCTCACGCCACACTTTACTAAGGTCAAGGACATCCTCCTAACCTATAAATGTCATTGGATTCAGATGTGTTCAATGGGTAGTCCTGTTCCGTGAGCTTCCAGTTGTGCAGGTCTCCCTTAATGAAGCCAGAGACGATGATGAAGCTGAGGACCGAAATGTTGATGCCCATGAACACTTTGTTAACCTGGGGTAACACATGAACTCCCAGAACCAGTAGTCCTGTGGGGTAAAATTGGAAAATGAAACTTTCCAAATAACTAAATCCAGGACTCCCCTGGTAGTCCAGTGGTTAATACTCCAAGTTTCCATGGCAGGGGGCACAGGTTTGATCTCTGGTTGGGGAAGTTCTGCATGCTCATGATGAGGCCAAATAAATAACTAAATCCGTAGAGATAGAAAGTAAACACATTTTTGCCTAGGACTGGTGGTTATGGGTGGTGGACAGACAGTGACTGCTCAGTGGGTATGGGGCTTCCTTTTGTTGTGAAGAACATGTTTGGAACTGGAAGGAGGTGATGGTTACACAACATTGAGAATGTACTGAGTGCCACCAAATTGTACACTTTCAGGTGGTTAATTTCTTATTGTGGCCATCACCTCACAATATACATGTCTATCAAATCATCTTAAACTTATACAGTGTTGTATGTCAATTATATCTCAGTAAACTGGAAAAGTTTCCTCTCAGTTAAAAACAATCTTTGTGGGGTGGGAGGGAGGCTCAAAAGGAAGGAGATATATGTGTACATATGGCTGATTCACAATGATGTCCAGCAGAAACTAACACAACATTGTAAAATAGTTATATTCCAATAAAATAATAAAGTAAAAAAATAATAAAAAATAATTTTATAAAATCTTTGGTACTTCCCTAATGGTGCAGAGGTTGAGAAACTGCCTTGCATTGCAGAGGATATAAGTTTGATCTCTGGTCCAGGGACTAAGATCCCATGTTCCATGCCGCAACTGCTGAGCCTAAGCACAGCAATGAAGAGCCTGAAGGTCACACAAGAAGACCCAGTGCGGCCAGGAAGAAAAAAAACAACTTTGATTCTCAACTGGGGTAATTTTATCCCACAAGGGACTTTTGGCACTGTCTGGAAACATTGTGATTGATACAGTTTGGAGAGCTGGGTATCATTGGTATATAGTACATAAAGTTCAGCGTTGCTACTCAATATTCAACAATGATCTTTTTTGGGGGGGAGGGGTGACCCGCTTGCCAGGTGGGATCTTAGTTCCCCAATCAAGGATTGAACCTGCACCTTTATTAGTGAAAGCACAGAGTCCTAACCACTGGACCACCAGGGAATTCCCCAAAAAATGATTAAAAAAAAATACTGAAATGCCCAGGACAGCCCCCAACCCCAAAGAACAAAAGTGTTAGTCATTCAGTCGTGTCCGACTATTTGCGACCCCATAGACTGTAGCCCACCAGGCTCCTCTGTCCGTGGGATTCTCCAGGCAAGAATACTGGAGTGTGTAACCATTCCCTTCTCCAGGGGATCTTCCGGACTCAAGGATGGAACCCTGGTCTCCCGCATTGCAGGCAGATTCTTTACTATCTGAGCCACCTATTACCTCTACCTCAAAGAATGATCCAGCCCAAATTTTCAATAGTCCAAGGGTAGGGAAATTGCCTTCCTCTCTTTTTTATTCCAAACCTTCCTTCCCAGTGCTAATCCCCTCTCCACTCAGTAACCCTGAGGCTTTCCCAACCCAGCTTCCCTTTCACATCGCACTCTTCCCATCCTAACTCTGACCCCTGACTCACCCATGAGCAGCAGCACCAGGCCCAGGGCGAAAAAGTCTGGGTACTTGGCCAGGTAGTAGGGCATATACAGGGAGAAAGTTCCCTCTAACCCCCGAGAGATGTGGTTCCCAGTCAGGCTGTCGAAGGTGTAGCTCCAGGCCCGGGCTATACAGGCAGTGCCTACAGCAGCAGAAGAAGGAATGTTTATGAGCAAACAGAAATTGAACCACAATGATCTAGGGAGAGGAGTGAACAACAGCAACAACAAAAAACCCATAATATCTAGGGATTCAAAGAGTTTCTTCTCATCAGGTGGGGAGGGCAGGCCCAGATGATTCACAACATAGGTCAACTCTTTAATATGCTAGGAGATCAAAGTTACAGAAAATAAACAAAAAGCACAGGGAGGTGGGACCAGGATGGTGGGATCGGAATTGGCATTTTAAATCAGAGTGTCAGGAAAAATCCCGGGAAGTCAGCAGCTAACCAAAGTCTTCACTATGATGAGGAGATAATCCTGAGGAATTTGCCTCCCTCTACCCACTCCCTGTGCAGGGGGTGGTTCAGATGGTAAAGAATCCGCCTGCAATGCGGGAGACCGGAGTTCGATCCCTTGCCTGGGAAGATCCTTGGGAAAAGGAGATGGCAACTCATTCCAGTATTCTTGTCTGGAGAATTCCATGGATAGAGGAGCCGAGAGGGCTATAGTCCATGGGATTGCAAAGAGTCGGACAAGACTGAGTGACTAACACACACACACACACACTCCCTAGAGTTCCCTTTCCTTCAGGGTTATTTGTTGTCACTGTGTTTAGCCCTTAAGTCGTGTCCAGCTCTTTGTGACACCATGGGCTGCAGCACACCAGGCTCCTCTGTCTGTGGAATTATGCAGGCAAGAATACTGGAGTAGTTTGCCATGGCTTTCTTCAGGGATTCTTCCTGACCCAGGGATTAAACCCAAGTCTCCTGTACTGGCAGTCAGATTTTTTGCCACTGAGCCACCTGGGAAGCCCTCAAGGTTCTTAGTCTCATCGTTTAAGGAAAGCAGGATTGAAGGGAAACCTGGCGTGTTGCAGTTCCTGGGGTTGCAAAGAGTCAGACACAATTTAGAGACTGAACATCAACAATGGCATCAAACTGAGTAGAATGAAGTTGTAGAGCCTTTCTGTCACTATTACCCATCTCCCCCCACAAGGTGGGGTTTGATCCCTGGATTGGGAAGATCCGGGAGGAGGGCATGGCAACCAGGACATGGCAACTCACTCCAATATTCTTGCCTGACAAAATCCCAAGGATAGAGGAACCTAGAGAGCTACAGTCCATGGGGTCAAAAAGAGTTGGACACGACTGCAGTGACTAAGGACAGCACAGCCCCGCAAGGTGGATAACATCTGCTTGTGAATGAGCAAAGATCCCATTCATATCTCCTAGTCTCTTGATCTGAAGCCCCACCCCTTCCTGTACCCCAATATCTCACCAACAGTTAAGGACAGTATGCGATTCCAGCCGATGATGAAGCCATACACCTGACCCATGATGGTATAGCTGTAGAGATACATAGAACCAGAGCTTGGTACCCGGGCCCCAAATTCTATATAGCAGAACCCAGACAACAGAGAAGACAGGGCAGCCACCAAGAAGGAGAGGACGATTGCTGGTCCAGCGATGTACTTGGCCACTGTACCAACCAGGATGTGCACGCCAGCTCCCAACATCCTGCGCACGCCTATGATCACCAGGTCTAGGGTGTTCAGACAACCAGCCATGTGATGCTCAGTCTCCTCTCTGGGACCCAGTGGCCGCCTGCGCACCAGCTTCTGACCAAATTGGCGAGCATCCTGAAGCATCCTAGATGGAGGTCACGAGGCTACTATCTGCTGAGGAAACAAGATGCAAAGCCATCAAGATGATAAACCCCCCCACTTCTTCTGACACAGCACAACAGCTCCCAGCTCCTTCTACTTTCATCTGGAAAATGGGTCTCTCTACCCTCAGGCTGCAGGCGGGCTGACCCCCTGCACTCTGGGGTTGCAGAGGTCTCCTTGGGAGGATGTGAACTCAGCGCCCAGTCTCCCACAGAAGAGGGTGACCCGAGACTTACTGGATCCTTGGAGCAGAGCCTGGAGCACTGGGTCAGTCAGGGAGGCTGAGGTTAAGCCATGCGGGGCTGGAGCTGAGATATCTCCAAGAACCGAAGCGGGGAGTCCCTGTGAGCAAAAGACAACTTTTTGTTGGGGTGGGGATGGAGTTGGGGGCAGGAAGGAAGCATCTGCAGAGTTGCTATCAGCCCTTGATTCTTCTGTGGTTACCTCAGGGGGTGCTTCTGAGAGGGTTTTTTTGTTTGTTTGTTTGTTTTTTTTTAATTGTGTTGTAATACCCAGAATGTAACATTAACTATTTTAATCTTTTTTAAGTGTGTAGTTTAGTTAAGTACATTTACATTTTGGGCAACCAAACTGTAGAACTTTCTTCATCTTTTAAAACTGAAACTCTGTACCCATACAACAAAATTCTTCCTTTCTTCTCCATCAGTCTTGGCAACCACCATTACACCCTGTGTCTCTGTGAGCCTGACCACTCTAGAGCTAGTGCTAAGTTGCTTCAGTCATGTCCAACTCTTTGGGACCACTCTAGGTACTTCATTCTTGTGGGTTCATACACTATTTCTCTTTTGTTGTCAGGCTTTACTTAGTACAATGTCAACAAAATTCATCCATGTTGTAGCATGTGTTAGAATTCCATTTTTAATGCTGAATAATACTCCATAGTATTATAAGTACATGCCACACCTGGCTTATCTGTTTCTTGGTCAATGGACACTTGGGTTTCTTTCATGCTTTGGTTATCGTGAATAATGCTGCTATGAACACAGGTATACACATATGTCTTCCAGACTGTGCTTCTCTCCAACTCTTCTGGGTGTATACTCAGAAGTAGAATTGCTGGATCATATGGTTTTAAGATTTTTATCTGCTTGTGAGGGAGAAAATGTTCATATATTGAGGAATGGGGAAGTCATTTTGGCTTATTTGTGGTTCAGTTTGAACTTTGTGTGAACTAAGACAGCCTGTCTGACTCTCACAGCTCATCTGTCTTAACCACTGAGATAAAGAACATCTGTTTTGAAAATAAGGATGAACAACTCCTTTCTTATGGTGTCCATGAAAAGACAAGGTTCCCTTCCCAGACGGTGTCCTGCTGCCTGAAGAACTTGTAACTGTGGTCTCTGACTATTTCTGTCGCCCACCCAGTTGAATCTCTTAAATTCTGTCATACTCGACACTGTTCTGAGTCAACTGGCCTCTTAGGAGGTACCGTAACTCCCTTCACCCAATGTCACTTTGGCTTGATATAATCGTCTGAACCTTGCAATTTTCCTTCCAGCACCTCAAGATGACAGCAACCCTGACTGCTTGGTGCTAACTGATTACCTTCTTACTCCTATACCTGTGCTATTAGGGTGGCTCCTAACCCCACATGACTAATGCTCTTCTAAGAAGAGAGTAGAATACAGAGAGTATACATGGACACCAAGGAGTGAGCGATTTAATAAATAAAAATACAAAACACCTAGATATACTGAATTTCAGACAAAGAGTGAATATTCAAATACATATTTCAATACACAGCTTTTATATAAATGCATATTTGTGCATTAATTATACTTATATTTTAAATCTGTACATATCCATGTACAAGCACTATCATGCACTGATTTATTGTGCCTCAAAGATACTGCCTTTTCTTATAAATTGAAGGTTTGTGGCAACCATGTGATGGTCAAATGATTGTTAGCATTTTTTCTTTTTACAAATATAGTATCTTAAAATTACAGAAGAATCTGAAAGAGCAAGAAAACTTGGAGCCTGGCTGGCTACAGTCCTTGGGGTCGCAAGACTCAGACACGACTGAGCAGCTGAGCAACAGCAACACAGCAGGGAGCGATTTGCTGGTGGTGGCTGTAGGCGCCCAGCTCTGATTCCCGGCGTGTTTCTCGAAAGTTGATGAGGAAGCACTGCTTGGGCAAGGGACATGCTGGGAGTTGTAGATCAGGCAGACAAGAGAAAGAGGAAAGGAGAGAGAAAAACATTGGCACCCCACTCCAGTACTCTTGCCTGGAAAATCCCATGGACAGAGGAGCCTGGTGGGCTGCAGTCCCTGGGGTCGCTAAGAGTTGGACACGACTGAGCGACTTCACTTTCACTTTTCACTTTCATACAATGGAGAAGGAAATGGCAACCCACTCCAGTGTTCTTGCCTGGAGAATCCCAGGGACCCGGGAGCCTGGTGGGCTGCCGTCTATGGGGTCACACAGAGTCGGACACGACTGAAGCAACGAAGCAGCAGCAGCAGGGCTCCTTCACTGTGCGGACCTAGATTCAGCCCTGTGGGTCTTGGAAAGAGAACAAAGCAGAGAGTGAGAGTAAGCAAGTTGTCATGGGAGAGAGAGAGAGTCAGAAGTCTCCAGCCAGCAGTTTGGGGAGACTGGCAGTTTACCTTGAAATCCCAGGCTTCAGCATCAGTAATCTTGGAGAGAGATCAACCGTGAGGAGTGGCTTATTTCTCTGCCCAGGAATTGGACCCGGGTGGCCTGGGTGAAAAACCAGGAATCTTAATCTCTAGTCCACCAGTGGCTAGAAACTAGAAACAAGGTTCTCCTGGTTCTTGCTCCCAGTAAAAAATGCATTTCTCCAGGAGGCAAAAACTAAAAATATGATAAACGTGCGTTACTGGAGACACAGCACAGTCGTGGGGGAGCACACAGGAGATTTGTTAAGACAGAAGTCAGGCAGAGTTCACACACAATAGAAAGGCTGTGAGCGTCCTCCCGAAGGAGGAGGAGCCCCATAAAGAGACTGTTAAATCATCTGTACAGGGTGGTTCTTCCCGTCTTTGTTTGTCTTTGGCTAATTATCTGCCCTGCCCTACGACCCTCCCTGACAAGTGTGTGCAGCCTTTTTCCCTAGACGGATTCCAACACACAGGCCTCTGGGGGCCCTGGACATCACCTATTACGGGATGGCACTCCCATCTTTTTGCCCCCCAAGGAGACTTTCTGTGCATGTGCGGTGCCCTAAAGATAGAAAATATGTGACCTCTTGATCTTTTACACACACAGGGTTTAGCCCCTCTTTGTCCGTGCCATGATTGTTATATTACCGTGTCCACAGCAGACAAAGTCCAGCTATTTACTCTGTTCCTGTCATTTCCATCTCCCAGTGGGAACAGAAGGCAGATTGTAAATATCTAGCCTAGAGCCCACTTGCCTTCTTTCTTGGGAAATGTAAACAGAAGGCTTCTTTCTCCTGTTCATCTACTCTTCGTGTGTCTACTTTGCAGGTTCCAGACAAAGCACCTAAGAGGATAGAGGACACGATATTCTGCCCCAACAGCAATAAAGTTTAAATGCTTCAACAAGATGATATAAGCTTCTCTGGTGGCTCAGACAGTTAAAAAATCTGCATGCCATGCAGGAGACATAGACATGTGGATAGTGAAGATCCCCTGCAGGAGGGAACTGCAACCTGCTCCAGTGTTCTTGCCTGGAGAATCCCATGGACAGAGGAGCCTGGCACCCTATAGTCCATGGGGTCACAAAGAGTTGGACACAACTGAACAACTAACACTTTCACTTTTCTTTCACTAATAAAATATGTGGCCAAAGAAAGAAGCAGTGTACAGATTCATCCAGCTAATATTGCCAAAGTTCAGTTCAGTTCAATCGCTCAGTCGTGTCCGACTCTTTGCGACCCCATGAATCGCAGCACACCAGGCCTCCCTGTCCATCACCAACTCCCAGAGTTCACCCAGACTCACGTCCATCGAGTCAGTGATGCCATCCAGCCATCTCATCCTCTGTCATCCCCTTCTCCTCTTGCCCCCAATCCCTCCCAGCATCAGAGTCTTTTCCAGTGAGTCAACTCTTCACATGAGGTGGCCAAACTACTGGAGTTTCAGCTTTAGCATCATTCCTTCCAAAGAAATCCCAGGGCTGATCTCCTTCAGCATGGACTGGCTGGATCTCCTTGCAGTCCAAGGGACTCTCAAGAGTCTTCTCCA
Source organism: Bos indicus (assembly GCF_029378745.1). NCBI lineage: Eukaryota > Metazoa > Chordata > Mammalia > Artiodactyla > Bovidae > Bos > Bos indicus. The sequence continues at coordinate 61,418,858 of NC_091777.1, forward strand.
ACATCACAGTTCAAAAGCATCAATTCTTCGGCGCTCAGCCTTCTTCACAGTCCAACTCTCACATCCATACATGACCACAGGAAAAACCATAGCCTTGACTAGACGGACCTTTGTTGGCAAAGTAATGTCTCTGCTTTTGAATATGCTATCTAGGTTGGTCATAACTTTCCTTCCAAGGAGTAAGTGTCTTTTAATTTCATGGCTGCAGTCACCATCTGTAGTGATTTTGGAGCCCAGAAAAATAAGTCTGACACTGTTTCCACTGTTCCCCATCCATTTCCCATGAAGTGATGGGACCGGATTCCATGATCTTCGTTTTCTGAATGTTGAGCTTTAAGCCAACTTTTTCACTCTCCACTTTCACTTTCATCAAGAGGCTTTTGAGTTCCTCTTCACTTTCTGCCATAAGGGTGGTGTCATCTGCATATCTGAGGTTATTGATATTTCTCCCAGCAATCCTGATTCCAGCTTGTGTTTCTTCCAGTCCAGCGTTTCTCATGATGTACTCTGCATATAAGGTAAATAAACAGGGTGACAATATACAGCCTTGACGAACTCCTTTTCCTATTTGGAACCAGTCTGTTGTTCCATGTCCAGTTCTAACTGTTGCTTTCTGACCTGCATATACATTTCTCAAGAGGCAGATCAGGTGGTCTGGTATTCCCATCTCTTGAAGAATTTTCCACAGTTTATTGTGATCCACACAGTCAAAGGCTTTGGCATAGTCAATAAAGCAGAAATAGATATTTTTCTGGAACTCTCTTGCTTTTTCCATGATCCAGCAGATGTTGGCAATTTGATCTCTGGTTCTTCTGCCTTTTCTAAAACCAGCTTGAATATCAGGAAGTTCACTGTTCACATATTGCTGAAACCTGGCTTGGAAAATTTTGAGCATTACTTTACTAGTGTGTGAGATGAGTGCAATTGTGTGGTAGTTTGAGCATTCTTTGGCATTGCCTTTCTTTAGGATTGGAATGAAAACTGACCATTTCCAGTCCTGTGGCCACTGCTGAGTTTTCCAAATTTGCTGGAATATTGAGTGCAGCACTTTCACAGCATCATCTTTCAGGATTTGAAAGAGCTCCACTGGAATTCCATCACCTCCACTAGCTTTGTTCGTAGTGATGCTTTCTAAGGCCCACTTGACTTCACATTCCAGGATGTCTGGCTCTAGGTCAGTGATCACACCATCGTGATTATCTGGGTCGTGAAGATCTTTTTTATACAGTTCTTCTGTGTATTCTTGCCACCTCTTCTTGATATCTTCTGCTTCTGTTAGGTCCATACAATTTCTGTCCTTTATCGAGCCCATGTTTGCCTGAAATATTCCCTTGGTATCTCTAATTTTCTTGAAGAGATCTCTAGTCTTTCCCATTCTGTTCTTTTCCTCTATTTCTTTGCATTGATCGCTGAAGAAGGCTTTCTTATCTCTTCTTGCTATTCTTTGGAACTCTGCATTCAGATGGATATATCTTTCCTTTGCTCCTTTGCTTTTCACTTCTCTTCTTTTCACAGCCATTTACAAGGCCTCCAAAGATAGCCATTTTGCTTTTTTGCATTTCTTTTCTATGGGAATGGTCTTGATCCCTGTCTCCTGTACAATGTCAGGAACCTCATTCCATAGTTCATCAGGCACTCTATCTGTCAGATCTAGGCCCTTAAATCTATTTCTCACTTCCACTGTATAATCATAAGGGATTTGATTTAGGTCATACCTGAATGGTCTAGTGGTTTTCCCTACTTTCTTCAATTTAAGTTTGAATTTGGCAATAAGGAATTCATGATCTGAGCCACAGTCAGCTTCTGGTCTTGTTTTTGCTGACTATATAGAGCTTCTCCATCTTTGGCTGCAAAGAATATAATCAATCTGATTTTGGTGTTGACCATCTGGTGATGTCCATGTGTAGAGTCTTCTCTTGTGTTGTTGGAAGAGGGTGTTTGTTATGATCAGTGCATTTTCTTGGCAAAACTCTATTAGTTGTAGCCATCATGGTCAACAAAAGAGTCCGAAATGCAGTATTTGGATGCAGTGTCAAAAACGACAGAATGATCTCTGTTCGTTTCCAAGGCAAACCATTCAATATCACAGTAATCCAAGTCTATGCCCCAACCAGTAACGCTGAAGAAGCTGAAGTTGAACGGTTCTATGAAGACCTACAATATTGCCAAAAGGCACCCTAAAATAGGCACTAAAAGAGACATATAAAACATGGCCAACTCGCACAGGAAAAGATGGCCATCATTCATAATTATTCAGTTCAGTTCAGTCACTCAGTCTTGTCCGACTCTTTGCGACCCCATAAATCACAGCACACTAGGCCTCCCTGTCCATCACCAACTCTCAGAGTTTACTCAAACTCATGTCCATCAAGTCGGTGATGCCATCCAGCCATCTCATCCTCTGTTGTCCCCTTCTTCTCCTGCCCCCAATCCTTCCCAGCATCAGAGTCTTTTCCAATGAGTCAACTCTTCGCATGAGGTGGCCAAAGTATTGGAGTTTCAGCTTCAGCATCATTCCTTCCAAAGAACACCCAGGACTGATCTCCTTTAGAATGGACTGGTTGGATCTCCTTGCAGTCCAAGAGTCTCTCAAGAGTCTTTTCCAACACCACAGTTCAAAAGCATCAATTCTTTGGTGCTCAGCTTTCTTCACAGTCCAACTCTCACATTCATATATGACCACTGGAAAAACCATAACCTTAACTAGACAGACCTTTGTTGACAAAGTAATATCTCTGCTTTTTAATATGGTACCTAGGTTGGTCATAACTTTCCTTCTAAGGAGTAAGTGTCTTTTAATTTCATGGCTGCAATCACCATCTGCAGTGATTTTGGAGCCCCCCAAAATAAAGTCTGACACTGTTTCCACTGTTTCCCCATCTATTTCCCATGAAGTGATGGGACCAGATGCCATGAGAAATGCAAATCAAAACAACGATGAGGTACCACCCCATGCTGTTCAGAATGACTATGATTAACAAGTTTACAAATAATAAATGTTGGAGAGGGTGTGGAGAAAAGGGAACCCTCTTACACTGTTGGTGGGAATGTAAAGTGGTGCAGTCATTATGGAAAACAGTATAAAGGGTCCTCAAAAAATTAAAAATTGAGTTGATGTAGGATCCACTTCGGACTGTATACCCAGACAAAACTATAATTCAAAAAGATACATGCATCCCTATGTTCATAGCAACACTATTTACAATAGCCAAGGCATGGAAACAACCTAAAACTCATCAATATGTTAGGGGAAGTATGCTGGTTGAAACCGCCCACCCTAGCCAAGCACCATAATAACCATTTTCATGAGCTGTTTTATGACAGGAGGTTCTGGTAAGGAACAGGTAACTAATAAGCCTCCACCAACCAGAAGAATTTGGGAAAGGTCAAAAGGAGACACCACCTGTCCACCCACCTCCCAGAATCCTTCTCTCTTGTATCCATCTTGGCTGAACAAGGCATGCACCGCGAGGAAGAACTCTGAGTCTGATTGGCTAAAGACAGCCCAGAAACTAATCCCATCACCATAAAACCCGAGACTGCAAGACATGAGACAGAGCTGTTCTCCTGAGTTCCCTTACCCTACTGCTCTCCACCTGGGTGCCCTTTCCCAATAAAATCTCTTGCTTTGTCAGCACACGTGTCTCCTTGCACAATTCATTTCCAAGTGTTAGACAAGAGTCCAGTTTTGGGCCATGGAAGAGGTCCCCCTTCCTGCAACAAATAGATGAATGGATAAACAAGATGTGATATATATATGTGTGTGTGTGTGTGTGTGTGTGTAAATATTTAGTGGCTCAGTGGTGAAGAATCTGCCTGCAGAAGAAGATCTCCTGGAGAAGGAAATGACAACCCACTCCAGTATTCTTGTCTGGGAAATTCCATGGACAGAGGAACGTGGCTAACTACAGTAAATGGGGTCGCAAAAGAGACAGACAGAACTTAGCAAATAAACAACAACAAATATATATATTCAGACATACATACATACTGACAGACTGCTCAGCCATGAAAAATGAAACAATGCCACTTGCAGCAGTATGGACGGACCTAGATAATGGGATTATCATACTTAGTGAAGTAAATCAGAAAGAGAAAGACAGATACTGTATGATATCATTTATATGTGGAGTCTAAAATACGACCCAAATGAATCTATCTATGAAATAGAAACAGACTCACAGATATAGAGACCAGACTTATGATGGCCAAGGAAGAGGGAAAAGGAAGGATTGGGAGTTTGGGATTAGCATGTGCAAACTATCGTATGCTGCTGCTGCTGCTGCTAAGTCGTTTCAGTCGTGTCCGACTCTGTGCAACCCCATAGATGGCAGCCCACCAGGCTCCCCCATCCTTGGGATTCTCCAAGCATGAACACTGGAGTGGGTTGCCATTTCCTTCTCCAATGCATGAAAATGAAAAGTGAAAGTGAAGTCGCTCAGTCGTGTCCGACTCTTCACGACCCCATGGACTGCAGCCCACCAGGCTCCTCCATCCATGGGATTTTCCAGGCAAGAGTACTGGAGTGGGGTGCCATTGCCTTGACTAGATAAACAACAAGGTCCTATTGTATAACACAGGAAACTATAATCAATATCTTGTGATAAACAGTCACGGAAAAGAAAATGAAAAAGAAGATATCAATACATATGCATAACTGAGTCACCTTGCTTTACAGAAGAAACTAACACAGCACTGTAAATCAACTATACTTCAATAAATTAAAAAAAAAATTCAGGTTGAGGCAGCCAAACAAGAGAGTATAAATTTAGAAGAAAAAAAAAAAAAGACATCTAAAATAGGCATTGGGGATTTAGAAGTAAGGAGCACTCCCCTCTTTAATAACAGAAAGACATTTGGAATCAAGTCCACATACAAATGTTGAAAAAAATTCCACATCATGTTTTTAAGAGTCTGACTTTTCAAACAGCTATAATATAATAGGAGAAAACATACAGAGTTTAAAGTAATGTGAGGACAGACACTTAAGCCTTGAGAATGGCATGTCTGATATCACATCGTACAGAATTCTTTTGCTTTTGTTGCTGTTTAGTCACTCAGTTGTGTCTGAATCTTTGCGACCTCATGGACTGTAGCCTGCCAGGCTCCTCTGTCCATGGTATTTCCCAGCCAAGAATACTAGAGTGGGTTGCCATTTTCTCCTTTAGGGGATCTTCCTAACTCAGGGATCAAGCCCATGCCTCCTGCATTGGCAGGAGACCAATTGGCTTCTTACTGCCTGCATTGGCTTACCACCTTCTCCTGCATTGGCTTCTCACCACCAAGCCACTAGGGATGCCCAGTAGACAACCCCAATTGTCAGGTACTGTCTTCCTGTTATGATTCATGAGAGAGTCACTCAGGTCCACTTCTGCTGCTTTTTCCCCACCCTCTCATCTTTTCAACATAATTTCCCATGTTTTTAATTCATCTCACGGAGACTGAGATATCACAGATATGCTCACATTCCTTTTCTTTTTCCTTTCTCATTGAAGAGCCACCCTGTATTTCAAGGTGAGTGTCCTGATCATCACCCCTCCCCTAAATTTCCCAGCCTTCTGACCTCTATCTCTCAAATGTTAACACCTTTTCTTTTTCATGTACTTCCTGAAGCATCTGAAATTATTTCTCAATTGTATAACCATTGCTGAGTTTGGGTGCTTTGCATATACATTATATATGAATATTTTAAATTGATGTTGCATTCATGGTGACCTGTAATTCACTATTGATAATCTGCTCCTACCTTCTCACCGCCAGTCTTTAGTATCTTAATCCTTCTGTCTTTGCCTCCTCCTCCTGCCTCTTTTGGGCTTCCCTAGTGGCTCAGACAGTAAAGCGTCTGCCTACAATGCGTGAGAGCTGGGTTCCATCCCTGGGTAGGGACGATCCCCTGGAGAAGGAAATGGCGACCCACTCCAGTACTCTTGCTTGGAAAATCCCATGGAAGGAAGAGTCTGGCTGGCTACAGTCCACAGGGTTGCAAAGAGTCGGACCCGACCGAGCAACTTCACTTCACTTCACTTCCTGCCTCTTTTCTATCTCAGATGGAAACACTTCATCTCACTCTCTCTCTCTTGCCTTCTGCCCCCTCCCCCCATACATCCTGTTTTTGACATGAATTCATTACTGTGCCTTGGACCAGTAGATTTCCTGCCTTGGTTGCATTTGGAAACCATCCAAATCTCTAGCCCTGACAGAACAGAAACTAAGTCAGAGGGGAGTTGAAAGAAAACCATGTGACATGAGAAGAGAATGAAAAAATTCCCAATCACGGTATCATCAAAGATTCTTCCATTATGAGGGGACCCTCCAAAGAATACACACTGACAACTCAGGTTTTCTCCATTATCTTATACAAGGAAGGAGTCTAGAAATAAATGTAGTCTTTTGTGTTTGTTAAAATTCTTAGTTTTTTGGACTTCCCTGGTGGCATAAGTGAATGAGAATCTACCTGCTGATGCTCATGCTGAAACTCCAATTCTTTGGCCACCTGATGTGAAGAGCTGACTCATTGGAAAAGACCCTGATGCTAGGAAAGATTGAGGGCAGGAGGAGAAGGGGGCAACAGAGGATGAGATGGTTGGATGGCATCAATGATTCAATGGACATGACTTTGAGCAAACTCCAGGATACAGTGAAGGACAGGGAAATCTGGCGTGCTACAGTCCATGGGGTTGCAACGAGCGAGACAAGACTGAGGGACTGAACAAAAACAGCAGCAACTGCAAGGAGAAGCATGCATACGAAAATGGAGAGTAGCCCCGGATCACTGCAACTGGAGAGAAAGTCCTCCCGCAGCAACAAAAACCGAGTGCAGCCAAAATTGTTTAAAAATTTTTTTAAATCAAATGTTTTGTAGAATTCACCGATGAAACTATCTTTTCTGTGTTGAGAGGTTTCTTATCACTGATTCAACCTCCTTTCTAGTTATTGGTTTATTCAGATTGTTTATTTTTTCCTTCCAGGTTATCCAATTTGTTGGCGAATACTTTTTCATAGTAAAGAAATGTGTATAAGACATTTGAAGTACCATTTACAATATCTCCTCTTTCATTTCTGATTTTACTTATGTGAGTGTTCTCTTTTTTGATTTTTTATTGGCGTATAACTGTTTTACAATGTTGTGTTAGTTTCTGCGACACAAAGAGGTGAATCAGCTTTGTTGTTGTTTAGCCACTCAGTCATGTCTGACTTTGTGCCACTCCATGGGCTGTTGCCCACCAGCTCCTCTGTCCATGGGATTCTCCAGGCAAGAATACTGGAGTGGGTTGCCATTTCCTAATCATGGGGATCTTCCTGATCCAGGGATCAAAACTGTGTCTCCTGCATTGGCAGGCCAATTCTTTACCACTGAGCCACAAGGGAAGGAAGCCCAGTGAACAGCTATATGTATACATATGTCCCCTCCCTGCTGGGCCTCCCTCCCACCCCGTCGCCCACCCCAAGCCTCTAGGGCATCACAGAGCTGCAAGCTGAGGTTCCTGTGCTCTCTGCAGGTTCCTATTAGCTTTCTGTTTTGCACATGTAGTGTATGCATGTCAATCCTAATCCCCCAGTTTGTTCAACCTTCTCCTTCCCCCACTGGGTCCACATGTCAGTGAGCTGTCACCTCACAGATGTCAGAATGGTCACCATTGGAAAATCTACAAACAATAAATGGTGGAGAGGATGCGGAGAGAAGGGAACTCTTCTGCCCTGTTGGTGGGAAAGTAAGCTGACACAGGCACTATGGAGAACAGGATGGACATTCCTGAACAAACTAGCAATAAAACTACCATATGACCCGGAAATCCACTACTGGGCATAAACCCTGAGAAAACCAAAGTCAAATCAAACCAAATCACAAAGATACATGTATGTGAATGTTCTTTGCAGCCCTGTTTACAACAGGCAGGACATGGAAACAACCTACATGTCCTTAGACAGATGCATGGATAGAGAAGATGTGGTACATATAGGCAATGAAATTGCTCAGCCATAAAAAGGAAAGAATTTGAGTCAATTGTAGTGAGGTGGATGAACTTAGAACCTGTTATACAGAGTGAAGTAAGTCAGAAAGAGAAAAACAAATATTGTATATTAATGTGTGTGTATATATACATATACATATATATATATATGCAATCTAAAAAAATGGTACAGATGAACCTATTTGCAGGGCCAGAATTGAGATGGAGTCATCGAGATTGGACTTGTGGACACAGCGCAGGAAGGAGAGGGTGGGATGAATTGACAGAGTAGCATTGACATGTATACACTATATGTGTAAAATGGAGTTAGTGGGAAGCCTCTGCACAGCTCAGGTTGCTCAGCCTGGCTCTCTGTGAGGATGTAGACACATGGGATGGGAAGGGGGAGGGAGGCTCACCAGGGAGAAAGTATATTTATAATTAAGACTGATTCACTTTATCATACAGCAGAAACCAACACAACATTGTAAAACAATTATCCTCCAATGAAAAAGCAAAAAAAAAAAAAAAGTTCCTAATTAATTATTATTGAATATCGAAAAAAAGGAAAACCAAACCAACCTCCCAAGAGCCTGGAGGAAGAGAGGACTAATCTTCATTCTGAATCAGAAACAAAAGACTCCATTTTCTATCCTTTGGGACATAGAATGTCTCCCCATTACACTGCTCTGCAGGGCCAGGCTGACTCAGAGAACACGAGTTAAGAGCAGGGGGCTTCTGTCCATGTTACTCTAAGGTCCGAGTTGAGCATTATGGTTGAGGGCAAGCATTCAAAGAGTCAGGAAGCCATGATTAGGATCTTGGCCCCACCTCTCGGCCCTTGAACAAGTCATATACTTCCCTGGACCTGTGTTTCCTTCTTGTTCAAACGCTGCTGATGAACTTTTGAGCCCTGTCTTTAGGAACATAAAATGGTACAGTTGCTGTGGGTAAAGTATGGTGGTTCCTCCGAAAAACCAAAAGTGAAATTACCATCATGGTTGAGCAATCCCACTCCCGAGTGTACACCCAAAAGAACTGAAAGTGAGGTCACAGGAGACGTTTGTACACCCATGGTGGTATTATTCAGATTAGCTGAAAGACGAAAGCAACCCAAATGGCCATCCATGAAAAATGGATAAAAACAATGTGCTCATACCTACAGTGGAATATTATTCAGCCTTAAAAATATGGGAAATTCTGACCCATGCTATAACATGGAGGAAACTTGAGGACAATATGCTAAGTGATATAAGCCAGTCACCATAAGACAAATACTGTATGATCCCACTTCTATAAAATAGCTAATACAGTCAAATTTACAAAGACAGAAAGTAGAATGCTGGTTTGCTAGGTGCTGGGTGAGGGGGGAAATGGGGAGTCATTGTTCAATGCACACACGGTTTCAGTTTACAAGACAAAAAGAATTCTGCGAACTGGTTACACAGCTGTGTAAATTTACCCAGTACTGCTGAAGGCTCATTTAAAAATGGTGAAGTTGGCAAATTTATGTGTATTTCACCACAGCTTTTAAAATTGTATGCCGGGGATAAACTGGAGAGCCAGCTTCACAGAGTTGATGAGTGTACAAAACTCCAAGGTAATTCAACACAAAACACCACTGAATTGTCTTCAGCAGAATGCTCAGCTCCTAGAGGAGGCATCAGCAGACGTGGAGGGCAGAGAGGAGACAGGAGACTGACGGCAGTGGTACCCGCATCACAAACTCTCTGTGAGGGTCATCTTAGGGTTGTGTGAGCACCAGACCAAAACCAGTCCAAGAGCCCCTGGACATTGATCCAATCTCTCCCAGCCCCTCCTCTCCTCACACAAACACAGACAGTTCCCAGCTGCTTCTACTTTCATCTGTAAAACGGGTCTCTCCACCCTCAGGCTGGAGCCGGGCTGACCCCTGCACTCTGGGGTTGCAGGGGTCTCTTTGGAAGGATGTGAACTCAGCACCCAGTTTCCCACAGAAGAGGGTGACCCGAGACTCACTGGATCCTTGGAGCAGAGCCTGGAGCACTGGGTCAGTCAGGGAGGCTGAGGTTAAGGCGCACAGGGCTGGAGCTGATGTTTGTCCAAAATTTAAAGAGGGAAGCCCCTGAGCACAGAAGACAACCCTTAACCTTGGGTAATTGGGGTGGGGATGGGGCTGAGAGGACCTGAAGCTTATGCAAAGTTCCTGTTAGCACTTAACCACAGCCCTCTGTGGTTACCCTTGCGAGATTTTCTAAGATGTTTTTAACTGGGGTAACATACACGTAACAGGAAATTTTAACCGTCTTGAAGTATTCAGTTCAGTCATTTTGTAACCGAAAGCAAAGTCTGGCTGCTGGCTGCTCAAAAGCCATTCAGGAGGCCAGGTTGGTGGAAGGAAAGTTTGCTTTATTTTGGATACCGGCAGTGGGGGGAGGGCTTTACACTCCTGCCAAAGGTCGACTCCCCTCCCACCCCAACAGGCAGCGGGTAAGAGGTTTAGACAGAGGGAGGGGGCTACATGGAGAAACAGCATGGTCAGCTCTGACAGTCATCTTGCAACTGGTCATGGATGGTTGGACCAGCAGCATCTTGATTGTTTTAGGTACAGTTACTCTTCAGTCACAAGGTCAGTGTGTTCCCATTTCCTTGAGGCCATTCGTTCCCATTTCCTTGAGGCGGTTCTCAGAATTGGGGCAGCTGTTGTCATGGCTACACTCTGGTCCTCAGCTAGTTACTCTCTTGCACCTGATGGAGGTGTCCGTCTCTACACACTCTCAGAATATTGTCTGGAGCCCTTGAGAAGGAACTATAGGTCCGTGACTATGCTTAATCACCACATTATTATTATTTGTTCTCCTCTGGCTGCTGTCCTTTGTTTCCGCATGCTCTCACGTCTTGGATTAAACTTATTCTTTGGCTAAGCTTTTCCCACAGACAGAAGGCAGGCAGAGGACATGGGGGTCAAGGACCCTAGGGTCCTACTCCGTCTCCATGTTAAGTACATTCACATTTTGTGCAACCAAACTCCAGGACATTTTTCCTCTGGCAAACAGAAACTACACATTCAACCACAACAATAAAAATCCCCCTTTATCCTTTCCCAGTTCTTGGCAATCACCTTTCTATTTTCTGTCTCAATGACTCTGATTACTCCAGGTTGTTCATTTCGGTGGAATCATCCAATATTTGTCCTTTACTATCGGGTGTATTTTACTGAGTGTAATATCCACTAGGTTCATCCATGTTGTAACATGTGTTATGTTCCCTTCTCTTTAAATGCTGAGTATACTCTACTATTGGTACCTACCACGTTGGCTTAACCATCCTTTGGTCAATGAGCACTTAGGTTGCTTTCATGTTTTAGTTACTGTGAATAATGGTGCCGTGAACACTGAGTGTACACATGTCTTTCCCCGAGTGTGGCTCCAACTCTTCTGGGTATATCCTCAGAGGTATAATTGCTGGATAATATGGCTCTAAGATTTTTAGCTGCTTGTGATGGAGAAGATGTTCACATATTGAGAAGTGGAGAAGTCTGTCTGTCTTATACATGATTCAGCCTGAACTTTGTGTGAACTAAGCCTGCCCAACCCTCACAGCACATCTGCTTTAACCACTGAGGTAAAGAAAATCTGTTCTGAAGATAAGGATGAACAATTCTGTTCTCATGGCATCCATGTTAACACTCCCTGGAAGATAAAGTTCCCTTCCCTCACACCAGGGTCCTGCTGTCTCACTATGTACTAAGTCTTTTTCTGAAGCCTTGAAGGAATACACCCTGTCATGTTTGATACATGTTCTTTGTTTGGATAAAGTATAAGACTGCGCTGAAAACTCTTGCTTCACTGAAGCAGTTCCTCAGAACTATCTGAGCATCTCTCACCCACAGTACAGTCCTCAGTTTGGTTCAAACAAAACCCTTTCATATTCTTATCATAGATGGTTTGTTGATTATTTCTTTGGACACTTGAATTCACGGATCTCAGAAGGGGTGTAAAACTGGGGGCCCCACTCAGATCCTGCTCCCTCCCAGTCCTCTTACACTTCTCAGCTCCCCACAGTCTGCACCTGACCTGAGACACTCCAGTGTGGGGACCCCAAGGCCAGCTGGACCCCAACCAGGAGGAGGGGAGCTTAAGATCTCTGATATTAATTCAAGCAACAAAAGCATTTAACGAGCCTCATGCCTGCATCCAGCCTTGCACAAAGGGATGGAAGAGGACAAAGGACATGTGACTTGGTCCCCTTCTTCAGGGAGCTCTGTTTGCTGGGAGGGCTGAGTGCACAGGCAGGGAAGGAAAATAGGAGATAAGAGACAAAGAGCTCTGGTCTTCAGGAAGGAAAATCCGGCAGCAGGAAGTGGAATAGTGAAGAGGGTGGGGGTCCTGGTGAAGGGCTGACTAGATTCTGAAATCTATAAGTGACCCATAAGGTAAGACCCTGGACACAGTCCATCAAAACAGGACTTAAGTGTAGTAGTTGACTCTTATATTGACTGTGTTTTTTTAATTGAAGTATAGTTGACTTACAATATTGTAAATTTTTTTTTAAAGGCAACCACACAAAGTAGGGGATTCCCTCATGGCTCAAAGGGTATAAAGAGTCTGCTTACAATGCAGGCGCCCTGAGTTTTATCACTTTCACTTTAAGCTGTCATGGAGAGTTTAGACACTATCCATCTGTTATAGGAATTAGCCTCTAAGTGGCATGATACCTCCACAGACAAACTACAATTCTGCTCACCAGTTGTGAAATATTTAAGTCATTTCATATCTAAGGAAGAATGTTGATTGATTCTGAAAGAATTAAGGGAACCCTGGCTTTCTCAGTTCCTGATATCTCAGGGCATTTCTAAGTCTAACCAGACATCAAGAGAATTAGGTGCCTAGATGTTCCTGCATTACCCAACCTCTCTATGCATTACTAAACTCTACCCAACCAGACCCAGCTGAATGAATAAGCAGAAAAGACTATCGATGCTTTAAAATCTGCATTAGCCCAGGCTCCAGCAGTAGGCCATCCTAACTATAAATTACCACGTTTAATCTTCATGCATGAGGAGAGAGAACTCACCCTGGGTATATTAACTCAGAGGCAAGGTGACCAGCATTGACTCATTGGCTATCCTAGCCCAGCACTTAGATCTGTAACTGACGGCAGGTTTGGCCACTTACTGCTCAACAGACAATACATCAAGTGACAGGTTTCCATAGAGAAGAAAGATTCTTTCTTCAGAAAAGCCAGCAATCTGGGGAGAACGTGGACTTGTCCGTGACAGTTCCCCTCAGCCAAAACAATCTTTAAAGGGAAACAGTCTCAGTTAATCATTAAGCCGGGAGGTCAGATTCTCTGTCATTTGTCCATTGCCACAAGCCTGCTGATTCCCTCTGTCTTCCCTGGGACATTGTCCTGCTCAAGTGACTCACCTGCAACTGGAGGCTCTCTTGCCCTTGTGGTCCACTTGCAAGTTTACCAAGAGGAAGCTAGGGGCAGAGAATCAAGCATTCTTAAACTACTTAATTCTTTTTCTTTTTTTCTTTTTGTGGCCACATCCTGCAGCATGCGACCCACTAGGCTGTAGCCCACCAGTCTCCTCTGTCCATGGGAATCTCCAGGCAAGAATACTGGAGTGGGTAGCCATTCCTTTCTTCCAGGGATCTTCCCAACCAAGGGTCAGACCCGGGCCTCTTGCATTGCAGGCAGATTCTTTATTAATGAGCCACCAGTGAAGCCCCTGAAACATCTCAGATTCTATTATGGATGATCTCACCTGGACTACAAATGATACACTGAAGCTGAGTAATCACTTACCTCTATGTCTATCTCCATAGATTGTGGAGTGGGTTGCCATTTCCTTCTCCAGGGGATCTTCCCAACCCAGGAATCGAACCCACGTCTCCCTCATTGTGGGCAGACACTTTAACTACTGAGCTACCAGGGAAGCCCATAGAGATTGTTAAATCTAACCTAATTGTTGGGTACAAACCATGCATGTCTAATACATTGCATTTTTTTCTGAGCCAAAAAAAAAAAAAAAGCAGAATTGCCCTTCAGTTAACAACATTATTGGAATCTGGAGTTACATTCCAAGAACTGCTCATCCTGGGAACCAAGGGAGGTAAAATATTCCCTTTAGGGATTTCCTGGTGGTCCAGTGGCTAAGACTCCATGTTCCCAATGTGGGTGGCCTGGGTTCAGTCTCTGGCTGGGGAACGAGATGCCACATGTCACAAGTGCAGGTCCTGCATGTCACAGCTAGGACCTGGCTCAGCCAAATAAAACAAACAAATTTTTTTAAACTCCTCTATATGGGTCATACTTATTCCATGAAAATTTCCGTTTACACTAACACCTTGTTAGTAAAATTGTGTTCCGCTTGAAGATTCGTTGATTCCCTTTTCCTTTTAGTTTGTGTTCTAGACCATATCTTCAAACAGATACGCTTCTTCTGCAGCACGGCCATAATCAACTCTTTTCAAACCCTTATGCTATGAATCACCAGCCCTAAAAAGCTTGGGTTCATTTTTGTTTTACTCATTTACAACATTAAATGAAAGAGCTCCCAGTTCCGGTGCAGCTCATTAGCATGTGTGTGCATGCTCAGTCGTGTCTGACTCTTTGTGACCCCATGGACTGTAGCCCACCAGGCTCCTCCATCCATGGGATTCTCCAGGCAAGAATACTGGAGTGGGTTGCCACTTCCTCCTCCAGGGGATCTTCCCATCCCAGGGGTCGAACCCAAGTCTCTTACATCTCCTGCATTGGCAGGCAGTTTCTTTATCACCAGTACCACCTGGGTAGCTCCCATTAGCATGTAGTCAGGTATAAATGGTTTGTCTGGTAACGAGTACCATGAAAATTCACCCAGGCACAGAGGAAACTGGGATGGGTGTGGGAGCAGCTGTCCTGGCTGGGTTGGTCTGGATGTCCTGTCAGCGTTGGAGCTGAGCCCTTGATAAAGTAAGACGTGTAACCATGGTAAGGAAATACCTGAAGATTCATTGGAAGGACTGATGTTGAAGCCGACACTCCAATAATTCGGCCACCTGATGCTAAGAGCCAACTCACTGGAAAAGACCCTGAAGCTGAGAAAGATTGAAAGCAGGAAGAGAAGGGCAGCAGCAGAGGATGAGATAGCTGGATGGCATCACCAACTCAATGGACACGAGTTTGAGCAAGCTCCAGGAGTTTGTGATGGCAGGGAAGCCTGGCGTGCTGCAGTCCATGGGGTCAATAACAACAATGATGGTAAGGAGGCTGAGAATGAAAGAGATTGATATGGGGTGGGGTGGGGGGAGGTGGATGAAGAAGTTTGGTACAGAAGGTCAGAAGCCCGGCAGGATGCACACTCTGGACAGACGACCTGCCCAAACCCAGCCAGTTCCTCCAGTCCAACCATCCTTCCTGCCCATATTTTAGACCTTGTGGAGAATTCATGGATCTGGCAGGGTTTCTGAAAGTGATGAAGAGCCATGACGATACAATCCCTTCGGTGAGATTTCCACATTCCAAGTTTTTGCTGAAAATACAAACCTTCTGGAGAGATGTCTCACTGAATTCCCCAGACGAGCTTACCCTGATAGCATGCTGGATTGAACAAGTGAACTATAGGATATCCAGTACAACTTGAAATTCAGATAAACAATGGATGATGTTTTAATATAAATGTCCCATATATTGAATATTTGGGACATGTGAAAATGTTTGAAAATGTTAGCTCAGTCGTGTCCAGCTCTTTGCAATGCTATGGACTGTATAGCCTGCCAGCCAGGCTCTTCCGTCCATGAGATTTCCCAGGCAAGAATACTGGAGTGGGTTACCATTCCCTTCTCCAGGGGATCTTCCTGACCCAGGGATCGAACCTGGGTCTCCTGCATTGCAGGAGGATTCTTTACCATCTGAGCCACCAGGGAAGCCCTCATTTGGGACATTCTTATAGGGAAAAAAATGAGTTGCTATTGAAGTGAGGAAATTATCTGTTATTTAAGCCTGTAATATGTGAGAATACTTCTTTGAATAGCAGACGATTCATTGTTTACTAGGAATCCAAATGTCACTGAGCATCCTGTATTTTTTTTTTTTTTTGCTATTTATTTTTATTTATGTGGCTGCACCAGGTCTTAGTCGCAGCATGTGGGACCTAGTTCCCTGACCAGGAATCGAGACCGGGCCCCTCGCATTGGGAGAGCAGGGTCTGAGCCACCGGACCACCAGGGAAGTCTTGAGCATCCTGTGTTTTTTTTGTTTTTAACATCCTGTATTTTATGTGGTCACCTCTTCTGCCACCCAGAGGTCTGTGAGTGCACTTGCCTCACAGAACCATCTCTGCACCTTTGTTGATGTGGCCAGACAGCTCTAAGTCCCACGTTGGAAGACATCATTTCTGGTTGAGAAACATGTTTGGGGGCAAGAAGCTACATCAAACACTACTACTGTTGGGATGGGTGAACTCAAGAATGACAACAGTTCTCAAGGAACTTATGGTCCTAGCAGAGCAGAGAAAATCACATCATGAAATAAAATAGAGATCGATGAACAATCTTCCCTTTTCTGCTGCTTCCCCATCACCCAGACTCTTCCCCATAAATTATATTCCCTTTGTTCTAGTCTGTATTGTAGAACTTGAGCAATTTGACCTGTAAGGGTGTCCCATGGTCTGGATTTTTCTGGCCAAATCTTCCTGGTGCAATGACCATTGGTCTTTATTTCCTGCCAGTTGACAGTAAGATCTGGAATTGGTTCAGATGCTTATACCTGGTATGCTTCCTGTTCATTTTGTAACATTTTATTTCATTTTTTAAAAAAGTTCCCATCTTCAAAAAAAAAATCATTACAATAGAAGCTTCTGAGTATGATCCACCACACCCTGCAAAAAAAAAAAAAAAAATGTGGTCTGTTTTGCAGAGAAAAAGAGAGGGTACTTTGGTCTTGCCAGGAACATATTTTCTGAGGAAATGGCATTTACCTTTAAAAGGACACACAGGGTGGTGATTAGCTAGCTAAAAGCATTCCAGGCAGAGTGGATCAGGCTGACAGCCCTCTTCAGAAAAGCAACAAAGCACAGTGAGCGGGGTTGACATCTAATGAGACAGAGAGGGGTAATGATGATTCAGAGCTTGCAGGGATAGTTATTTAAGTCCCTGTAAGGGCTGGTAAGAATTTGCCTTTACAAGGACTTTGGTTCCATTAACGTTTTTTTTGAGCTGGGTTTAGGTCAGGATAATTATGTGCGTTTTGAAAAGAACATTGTGGTCTAGCTCCAGAGCAAATCCTGGAGAGGCCAGAGTGGATGCAGGGCAAGTGCAAAAAGGGATACTCACAGAGCATCCTCCTCTGGGTGAGATGCTGCCGCCCAGTGAGACGCAGCAGGAGGAAGGGGCTTGTTTGCAGGCTGGATCCTTCAGCAGCTGGAATCAAGGCCTTTAAGTCTGAGGAATGGGAGTGTGTATGAAAGGAACGGGACGGTATACAACAGGTAATGGATGAAGATCAACAAGCCAAGTTTGACCTCTATCCAAAGTGACCTGCACACGTCTCTGTGTGTGCTCAGTCCCCAAGTTGTGTTCGATTTTTTGCAACCCCATGGACTGCAGCACGCCAGGCTTCCCTGTCCATCACCATCTCCCGGAGTTTGCTCAAATTCATGTCCATTGAGTCGGTGATGCCATCCAACCATCTCGCCCTCTGTTGTCCCCTTCCCCTCCTGCTTTCCATCTTTCCCAGCATCAGGGTCTTTTCCAATGAGTCAGTTCTTTGCATCAGGTGGCCAAAGTATTGGAGCTTCAGCTTCAGCATCAGTGCTTCCAATGGATCTTCAGGGTTGCTTTCCTTTAGGATTGACTGGCTTGATCTGCTTGCAGTCCAATCGGCTTTCAAGAGTCTTCTCCAGCACCACAGTTCAGAGCCACCAGGGAAGCCAGCAAATGCTTTTTGGATTTAATTGTTGCCATAGGATTTTTCACTTTGAAGTACAGCCTCAATGTTTCAGCAGTTCGGTTTCTCACTGGTTTTTTTCAGCAGAACGAGTTTCACTTCCATGGACTATTTGTTCATATCTTTTGCCCACTTGGGGGCACAGATTTCCAAAGATATTTGATCATTTGTTTTGGGATGTACCCCAGTCCTCTCTGTTCACAAGGGCTGATCTGAATGATCTAGCATCCCCTTATTTTATGTCATTCTCACTCACCCTGACTATAACACCATAACATTGGAATTTTTTTTTTTTTGGTTGTGCTGTGTGGAATGCTGGATCTGAGATCTCCACCCAGGGATCTAACCCTGTCTTGGTAGTGGAAGCAAAGTCTTAACCATAGGACCAGAAGAGAATTCCATTCCTTTCCCCATGCCCCCTCACCTCCATTTTTTAAAAAATTATTTTTTATTTGAGTATAGTTGATCTACAATGTTGTGTTAGTTTCAGGTGTACAGCAAACTCATTCAGTTATACATGTATCTATTCTTTTTCAGATTCTTTTCCCATATAGGTTATTACAGAGTATTGAATAAAATTCCCTGTGCTGTACAGTAGGTCCTTGTTGATTATTTTATATACAGTAGTGTGCATATGTTAATCCTAAATCCTAATTTATATACCTTACAGAAAGAAAATGCAATTTTCAATATCATCATTGAAAAAAATGAAATTGGGCATAGTGGGAAATCTATGTAAAGTGACTGACATCATGGCTTACTTGTGATAATCTTATCACATTAACCTTATCTCATTAATTGGGAGGCAATACTTTGGCCACCTGATGCAAAGAGTGGACTCTTTGGAAAAGACCCTGATGCTGGGAAAGATTGAAGGCAAAAGAGAAGAAGGCGGCAGAAGATGAGATGGTTAGATAGCATCATGGACTCAATGGACATGAGTTTGAGCAAACTTGAGATAGTGAAGAACAGAGAAGCTTGGCGTGCTGCGGTCTATAGGGTTACAAGAAGTCAGATGGGACTTAGTGACTGAACGACAATTAACAACCTGAGGCCAAAAAAAAAAAAAAAATCCCAACAAAAACAAAAAAAATACCAGAAGCTTCCAGTAGATGGGGTAATAACACAAATTAGATCTGGAGCCAGCGTGTAAATCCTGGCTTGTAGGAGCTTCTAGATTTTTAAGCAAGGGGCTTGACATCTCTGAGTCCTGAAGTCACTATGAGAACTGCGTTAGCCATGTCCGGGGTAAATAAATGTAAGCACATGCTCTTTACGCACTGGGAATGCAGATTTGCTAAATGGAGCCATAATCTGAGCTCCTCCGCCAGATCTTCTGAACAAGGGCTCAGTGAAATCACTCACTGGTTCATTTCAGCCACTCAGCAAGCTCTCTGCAGATCAGCACACACGCTGAATCCAGAGACGTGTCTGTCTTGTTCTTGGCTTTGAGGTGCTCCCACTCTGATGGAGAAGACAGTCACAACCCAGGTGGCACAAACAATGGATTGCTTGTGTTGATTTAAAAACACGCACGTAGTGAGAGTTGGGAGCCAAGGACGTTTGTGTGCTTGTGATTGTCGCAGTCGTGTCTGACTCTTCGAGACCCCATGGACTGTAGCTGCTAGGCTCCTCTGTCCATAGGGATTCTCCAGGCAAGAATACTGGAGTAGATTGCCATGCCGTCCTCCAGGCAGTCTTCCCCACCCAGGGATCAAACCCAGGTCTCCCACATTGCAGGCAGATTCTTTACCCACTGAGCCATCAGGGAAGCCCCCAAGTAAATTTATTTGGGGGCAAAATGAGGACCGCCGCTGGAGAGACAGTACCTCAGGCAGCTCTGAGAAACTGCTCGAAAGAGGCAGGGGGAAGGTCAGCTATGTGTGTGATTTTGGGGAAGAGAAGTATATGCAATCAAGCACTTTTTTTTTTTTCTCCCTGCAGGTTTCTACTAGTCACGAGGAGCAGACATCACCATGTAGGATTTTAGTGCTTTCCTAGATATGGGAAGATACAAGACCTGGGCTCATAAAATCAGCTCCTGGAAATATCTTTCTGAAGACCTGTCCTGCCAGTTTTTCCTGGAGTACAGACTACCTCATTTTGTTACTGAGTCCAAGCTGCTCTGCTTGCTGCACAATAATAGGCCAGTGAATCGGAGAGGCGAGGTGTTGAAGCAAAGAAGAGAGTTTAATCGGGAGCCGGCAGACGGAGAAGAGGGCAGGCTAGCACCTCAAAATCACCATCTTACTGGGGTCTGGATGCCAGGTTCTTTTCCAGATCAGAGAGAAAGAAGCAATGAGGGACTAAAGTCAAAAGGCGAGAGACGGAGAGGCAGAGAGGAAGTAGTGGAAGGGTCTTCAGGCCTGCAAAACGTCTCCAAGGGGGGGTCCAGCCTTCAGAAGGGGTGTGTTAATCTGTTCTGTTCACAGGTGCGGAGGAGCACATTATCTCTCCTTGAGCTGAACAAAGGCACTTTAGTTTACAGACAGGCAGAAGGGCAGAGTCCTCCAGGCAAGCCATTAAGTATGATTATAATAACAAAGGCAGGCCGAAGAAACAGTTTCCAGCATGGAGTCAGAGTTGGCCTCCTCTCTGCAACAGTTTCTGCTCTCCACCCTGAGCTCCTTTCAGGGGGTGTTGAAGGTCAGCAGCTGCAGTAGCATCAGATTTAATCCTTGTAGAGGTGGATGGCAAGTGCCAATTTGTAGCTGAAGCATGTTGAGTCACAGATTTCACTCACTAAACAGAAGTTTTCACTCCAAAATAAAGTCCTGGGATAACTGCAGACATGTGTCTTCCTGGGGGGTTACACCTCTTCCTCAAAATTTGTTTCTAGTCTACTCAGCCCCTCTTCTTTCTCCACGTTCACCCCAAATTTGCTTTCCTGTTCAGTTAGCTGATTTGTCAGCTGGGACCACATTTTGCTGGGGTCTCAGTGTGCCCATCTGTGAAATGGGTATCTGCTATATTGTAAGTCACTTCCAGTCATGTCTGACTCTTTGTGACCCTGTGGATTGCAGCACACTAGGCTTCCCTGTCCTTCACCATCTCCTGGAGTTTGCACAAACTTATGTCCACTGAGTCAGTGATGCCATCCAACCATCTCATCCTCTGTCACCCACTTCTTCTGCTCTCATTGAGCTTCTATTTCAGAAATCGGGTTCTTGACTATGAAGTTTCAGCTTTACTCACCAGCCCCACCATTCCAGCCTCATAAAATCTGGAAAAACATTCAAGAGGAAATTCTCTGGCGGTCCAGTAGTTAGGACTCTGGCTTTCACTGCCCAGGGTGCTAGAAGCCACAGGCCTTGGCAGTGGAACCCCACTCCAGTACTCTTGCCTGGAAAATCCCATAGATGGAGGAGCCTGGTGGGCTGTAGCCCATGGGGTTGCTAAGAGTCCGACACGACTTAGCGACTTCCCTTTCACTTTTCACTTTCATGCATTGGAGAAGGAAATGACAACCCACTCCAGTGTTCTTGCCCGGAGAATCCCAGGGACGGACGAGCCTAGTGGGCTGCCGTCTATGGGGTCGCACAGAGTCGGACACGACTGAAGCGACTTAGCAGCAGCAGCAGCAGCAGGAAGTTTTGTGGACAAATTTCAAAAGGGGTTATAACACTCAGTCAGATACAATCATATAGATCACTGGGAGACTATATTCACTTAGCCAAAGTAACGAAGATTTCAAAGGTAAACAGAACAGATCCCTTCAGAGGTAAAGAAACTTAAAATCCAGTATCAAAGGCAGCTCAACATCTCAAGAAAACTTGTATTTATGCACAAGACTCTTCCCTTGGGGTCCACTTTCCATAAAATATTCTTATCTCTTTCTGTACCCATTACAAGGCAATGGCACCCACTCCAGTACTCTTGCCTGGAAAATCCTATGGACAGAGGAGCCTGTTAGGCTGCAATCCATGGAGTCGCTAAGAGTCGGACACGACTGAGCGACTTCACTTTCACTTTTCACTTTCATGCATTGGAGAAGCAAATGGCAACCCACTCCAGTGTTCTTGCCTGGAGAATCCCAGGGACGGGGGAGCCTGGTGGGTTGCTGTCTATGGGGTCACACAGAGACAGACACGACTGAAGTGACTTAGCATAGCATAGCATAGCATAGCAATGGCTCCAAAACAAAGCTTTTCAGATTAAACTTTTTATCCTGTGAATGTGAGTTTTTATAACACCTTTACATACCCCCTCACCCTACTATGCTTGCCTGTCTTACTTCCCTTTGAAATGGGGGCCCACATGGAATCCCAGAGTTCACGTAAAATAATCTTTAATCCCCAAACTATCCTTATTCCTGTGTGTGTTGTTTGTTTGTTTTGACTGTACTGTGAGACAAATGTGATCTGAGTTCCCCAACTAGGGATTTTAACCTCACCCCTGCAGTGGAAGCAGTCTTAATCACTGGACCACCAGGGAAGTTCCTTTTGTCCCAAAATTATATTTATCCCAAAATAAAAACAATTCAGCTGCTGAAAGTGCAGAAAGAAATCTTAGATAAGCTTCATTTGCCTCCCCCAAAAATAGCTGCCCTCAACCACTTCCTCCAAGGGAAGTTTCCTGTAAATTCAGTTGCCAAGGCAGAAGGCCCATAGCCCTAGCATCAAAAAGCCCCATAGAACTTTCCATACCCTCCCACTGAAGCCCTTATGCGCTCCCCTTCAGTTAAAGCGTTAATTGCTCTTTGCAACACGGTGCACTGTAGCCCGCCAGGCTTCTCTGTCCATGGGCTTCTCCAGGCAAGGATACTAGATTGGATTAGCCATGCCCTCCTACAGGGGATTTCCCAACCCAGGGGTCAAACCCAGGTCTCCTGCATTGCAGGCGGATTCTACACCATCTGAGCCACCAGGGAAGCCTTATGTAAAAGTTTCTCTCGTTTCTCGATACTGGGAGGTCCCTCATGCACTTGTTAATAAGCTTCTTTTCTCCTGTTAATCTTGCTACTGTTAGTTTTCTGGCCTTCAGCTACTAGACCTGATTTGGAAGAGGAATGTTTTTCCTCCCAAAGCTTTCTTTAGAATGTCTTTCATAGGATCTCAGACCAGAGGAGTCACCCCATACTGTCCCCTCCACCCAGTGGCCATAGCTCAGCTTCTGAGCTTTTGAGCATGGACCCCAAGTACTAAGGGATTATATCTCCCTTTCTTACCAGTGAATTAGGACCCAGAAAATAGATTTCAACTAATACCTAATGAACAAATAAATTGCTCAAAAGAAATCTTCAGGAATATTCAGTGAAATTGGATTTTGGAAACTAAAAAAGTGTCCTAGCAAATCCTAAACAGATGCAAAAGAAAATGAGATTAAGCCCTACCCTCAAACCTCTTCAGGATTCTAGAGTCATCCAAGAGGAATTTCCTGCTAAGTAAGCTATCTTCTTTGTGTTAAAAATATCTTTTTGCATCTAGCTCAGGAGACTCAGTTCTTTGAAATGAGCTGAACATCTGAAATCTCTTTTCCAGGAGCTGTAATACCTTGGAATATTTTCTAGACCTCTTCTCTGTCAATGAAAGATCAGTCAATCCAAGAAAAAAATGGAAAACTTTATTCTAGCTGAATTTGAGGATCAGCGGGGCTCAGAAAATAAAGAATGCCCCTGCAATGCAAGAGACCCAACTTTGATCCCTGGGTCAGGAAGATACCCTGGAGAAGGAAATGGGAACCCACTCCAATATTCTTGCCTGGGAGATCCCATGGACAGAGGAGCCTGGCAAAGAGTTGGACAGAAGCAACTCATACACACGTACAAGACTAACCTTGGTGGCTCCTGTGACCCCTTACAAGATCTCGAAGGAATCCTCTTTTTTTGTTTTGTTTTGTTTGCCTTGCTGCAAGACTTGCAGGATCTTAGTCCCCCACCAGGAATCAAACCCATGCCCCTCGAAGTGGACGTGTAGTCACAGCCATTGGACCCCTGGGGAATTTCCGCAGCTTCAGATATAACTGTTCATCCTGTATTTTGCCTGGCAACTCCAGACTGAGGAGCTGAATTTTTTTCCCCACCTGTTTCTTTTTTTTTTTATTGAAATAAAGTTGATTTACAATGTTGTGTTAATTTCTGCTGTACAACAAAATGACTAAGTTATACATATATACAAATTTTTAAAATCTTCTTTTCCATTATGGTTTATCTCAGGATACTGAATACAATTCCCTGTGCTATTCAGTAGGACCTTGTGAGGAGCTGAATTCTTAATTAATTAAATTTTAAAGAGCTACACATGGCTAATGGTTATTGTGTTGGAAACACAGTTGATGGTAAAAATGAGTCCAGAGAGCAGATAACAGGACCTAATTATTGAGATGATTCCCAGGGCTGAGTAGAGAGGTCCTTCATGGCCCATCCCTTTCCTCCCTTATCTCCAAACCTTCATCACTGTAGCATGTTCTCTCTCTTTTTTCTTAAAGTACATCATCAGTAAAACCCATCTGAGTGTAGAATCCTAGAATAAATGGTATGGTTCTGAGTGTTTAACCGTGCGGGTTCTGGAACAAGTATTAAAAAAAAATCCACTGGACACTTGTTAAAAGTTGGTGAAGACTTGGGAATTCTCAGGTGGTCCAGTGATTAGGACTCCATGCTTTGGTCCTTGCCCCCCACACCGTATCTTCTGCCTGCCTTTTGCCCGTGGAAGACTTTAGTCAAAGAATAAGTGTGATCAGAGAAGGAGAAATGCTGAAACAAAGGAAAACAATCAAAGGAGACTAAATAATAATGTAGTCATTCAACATAGTCAAGGACCTTTAGTTCCCTCTCAAGAGCTATGGACAATATTCTGAGCCGTATCTGTGAGCTGTCTTATAGATACCAAAGCAGCAGGTGGAGAAGTTAACTACAGGGCGACCGGACTGCACCCTGGACATGAGCTGCCACAATTCAGACAATTGACTGGAAAGAAATGCGAAAAAATGGACCCTGAAACTGAAGGTTAACTGTACCTAACACAATCAAGTTGATGCTGCTCAGACCACTGATGACCAATTTGAAGATGACTGTTGGAGAGGACTGTGCTGTTTCCGTCTGTAGCCCCCCCTCCCCCTGTCTATAAAAGCTCTCATCCCTTTTTGGGGTGGGGTGGAGTCGGCCTTTGGATCGATGTCCACCATCCTCCCCCAACCTAGTTGCCAGCATCTGAAATAAAGCAAACGTTCCTTCCCGCCAACCTGGCCTGATTATTTGCTTTTGAGTGGCAGGCAGCCAGACCCCACACACGCTTTTGGTAACACTTTTTGCTGAGGGCCCAGGTTCAATTCCTGGTCAGGGAACTAAGATCCCATAAGTGGCACCGTGAAGCCAAAAAAAGGTACAGACGATCAACTGCAAGTTCGCACTTGACTCTACAAGGACTAAATTGTGAGCTGTGGCAGCTGTTGCCCTTCAAAGGAGCTCACAGAAAGGAGGCACGCTGTGCTCAGTGGAAAAACTGGCAGGACAGGTCTTCAGAAATTTAGATATTTTCAGGAACTGATTTTATGAGCCCAATTCTTGTATCTCCTCATATCTAGGAAAGGCACTAAAATCCTTTTTGGTGATATCTGCTCCTCCTCGTGATTAGCAGAAACCTTCTGCAGAAAAAAAAAAAAAAAAAAAAAAGTGCTTGATTGCATAACTTCTCTTCCCAAAAATCACATACAGACTGACCTTCCCCCTGCCTCTCTGGAGCGGTTTCTCAGAGCTATCTGAGGTCTGTCTCTAGACTGCAGTCCTCATTTTGTCCCAAAGAAAACTTAACTCGCAACTCTCACATAGTGCTTTCTTTCTTTCTTTCTTTTTTAAGTTGACAAGACTTAACAGAAACAGACTAACAGATTTAGAGAAGGAACTTATGGTTTCCAGGGGGGTAAAGGGGGAAAGACAGACTGGGAGTTTAGGATGGACACGTACACACTGCTATTCTAAAACAGGTAACCATCAAGGACCTGCTGTATGGCACAAGGACCTCTACTCAAAATTCTATGATAATCTAAATTGGAAAAGAATTTGGAAAAGAATATGTGCTGTGCCCAGTTGAGTCTGATACTTTGTGAGCCCAGAGACTAGAGCCCACCAAGCTCCTCTGTCCATGAGGAGAAGCCTGGAGGGAGTTGGCATTTCCTCCTCCAAGGGTTTCTTCCCAACCCAGGAATTGAACCTGGGTCTCCTGTATTGTAGGCAGATTCTTTACCATCTGAGCCACCAGGGAAGCCCAGGGGGATTGAGATTGGGCTCAAATTCAGGGAGTCAGAGCCTGAACAGTGGAGTAAAGGTGAGTGAGTGGCTGGAAAATTACCAGGAGGAGACCTCATGGTGGGGGGATACTTACTAAACTCGCTTAACAGGATTCTTGCTGAAAGCCAGCCAAGGGTTTAGACATCAGGGGTGTTGGATGAGGAATTTGATCAGAGATCAGAAGTTATCGGTTAACAAGGGTGGGGTGGAGACAGGCATATTTTTTTGCCAAGATTGGACTGGGAGGGCCACGGGCAAGTCAAGGTCGAGGTGTAGTTAAGAGGCTACAGGGGAGCCTGACTCAATCAGGCTTAAGTCAAAGACAGAGTCTTGGTCAGTGTTGTCCAGAAGGAAGAAATGTGCCTCTCCTCTTCTAGGTTCTCTTGTTCTAAATTGACATGAGATCAATAATTCCCTGGTGGACCAGTAACTGGGACCCGGCGCTACCACTGCAGGGGGAAGACTGGGATGCGACTGAGCGCCTGAACAACAATACATGAGGGAGCCTGAGGAAAATGGAGTAAATAGCCAGACTGGCCCAAACCTTTGCCTTAAAATGCCACCTTCAGCTAAGACAAAAGAAGATGCTGAGGCTGGTGGAATGGGACTTGAGAGAAGGGCAATTCACATGGAGATGAAAGCAAATGTTTGGTAAACAAACATTTGCTAGGGCCGGGCTGGGACCATGGAACTCAGAGGGGAGTCTGATCTCCAGGCCTCCAGGTTCTCCCCCTTCTCGACACACATACTTGCCACATATTCTTTGTAGACATCGCTGGTGGTAGCTTTATTCTGGGAACAGGTTGTCTCTCTCTTTTCTTTTAATGTGTAAATTTCTTAAATTTTTGGCAGCACCTTGTGGGATGTAGGATCGAATCTGTGCTCCCTGCATTGGAAGCTCAGTCTTAGCCACTGGCTGCTGCTGCTGCTGCTAAGTCACTTCAGTCATGTCTGACTCTGTGCGACCCCATAGACGGCGGCCCACCAGGCTCCTCCATCCCTGGGATTCTCCAGGCAAGAACACTGGAGTGGGTTGCCATTTCCTTCTCCACTTAACCACTGGACTACCAGGGAAGTCCCCAGGCTCTCTATGTAAACTCTTAAGGCCGTTCACTTGTGTCCGACTTTTGCGACCCCATGGACTGCAGCCCACCAGGCTCCTAATCTAATTATGAGAAAAACAGGAGACCAATCCCAACAGAGAAGGCTGGCAGATTAGGGTTCCTGGGGTCCCCAAGAGACAGACACAACTGGGCAACTGAGCACATAATCCCAGCTGAAGCACATTCTATAAGATCTGAGCAGAAGGCCTCAAAACTGTCCCAAAATAAAAGCCTGAGAAACCCTCCCAGCCAAGTGTAACCCCCCCCCCCAAAAAAACTAAGGAAACCGAATTAACCATGGATTACAGCTGATAATAATATTGGCTTATTAAATGTAACAAGTTTATTGTACTAATGTTCTAATAGCAAAGCTAAGGAAATATAAATTAACTATGGACTGCTTGAGAGTCCCCTGGACTGCAAGGAGATCCAACCAGTCCATTCCAAAGGAGATCAGCCCTGGGTGTTCCTTAGAAGGAATGATGCTAAAGCTGAAACTCCAGTATTTTGGCCACCTCATGCGAAGAGTTGACTCATTGGAAAAGATTCTGATGCTGGGAGGGATTGGGGGCAGGAGGAGAAGGGGACGACAGAGGATAAGATGCCTGGATGGCATCACCGACTCGACGGGCG
The DNA here is from genome assembly GCF_029378745.1 of Bos indicus. Lineage (NCBI taxonomy): Eukaryota > Metazoa > Chordata > Mammalia > Artiodactyla > Bovidae > Bos > Bos indicus. The sequence continues at coordinate 61,446,688 of NC_091777.1, forward strand.
TGGGTTTGAGTGAACTCCGGGATATGGTGATGGCCAGAGAAGCCTGGCATGCTGCGATTCATGGGGTCTCAAAGAGTCGGACACGACTGAGCGACTGAACTGAACTGAACTGATGGACTGCAGCTAATAACAGTAATGATATTGGTTTATTCACTGTAACATGTGTGTTCTACCAATGTACTAATGATGTATTTTAAAATTTAATTTTATAGGTATCAGTTATTTTTCAAATTCTTTTACCATTTAGGTTATTATAGAGTACCCAGTTCTCTGTGCTCTATTACATTTAAAAAGCCAATATATTGCAGGCAGACGCTTTACCGTCTGAGCTACCAGGGAATCCCATTATTAGCTGCAGTCCATGGTTAATTCAGCTTTCCCTAGGTTTTTTTTTTTTTTTAACCTTAACCTAATGTCATTTTCTGTTCCAGCATCCCACTCAGAACATCGCATTACACACAGTTGTCCTGTTTTCTTAGGCTCCACTTCTGCCTTTGGCTGCGCGGGTTTCTCAGTCCTTGTTGGAGTTATAATGTATTCATGTATAGGGGAAACTGGGAGTAGGCATAGTGGAAACTCTACATGTTGCAGTTTCTCTGTAAATCTAAACTTGTTCCAAAAGGAAAAGTTTCATTATTTAATTTTTTTAAGTTTCTTTTTTTAAAAAAGAAAAAAAGCCGTAAATTAAAAAACTGTTCTGGCTCAGTCATTTCTTAGAAATCCAAAGAATGAGAGTAAGTCCCACCTAGTCAAGTCCCCACCCCTAGGGCTTTCATAGTAAATTTGCCTACTCTTTGTGTGCTGGTGATATTCAAAATACTCTCTGAAACAGCTATCAAATCTCATTATTTGTGCTGAATGAGGGTCTGAACCTCTTTCCTGAGGAGAAGGAAGGAATTTCTGCCCTTAAGTCCCCTTTTCCCTTTCAGATTGCCACCCCCATCCATCGCCATTAGCTTTTGCATCAATTTCCGCAGCCTGGCCCCACGAAATCTGTCCTTCTGCCCCACAGGTAGAATTTGTAATTGAGGGAATAATGAGCTTGACTTTGACCCTGAGCCTGCCTTCCAGGTTTTAGCAAAGAATCCTGCTAAATCTTTTCCCTGACCCTTGAGAGCTAATCACCTCTCATGCCAGATCAAGTTCCTCTCCCTCCATTTAATCTCTGAGTCCTTGACCTGCCTTAATGAGAATCCTATTAGACTCACTTAGTAAGATCCCTCCTCACTTTGGTATCTCTTCTCAAGGATTTTGCATCCACTGACCCCGTCACTCAACACTCTGGCTGCAAATCGCCATTTCACCTTGAGAAAGACCCTGATGCTGGGAAAGACTGAAAGCCAAAGGAGAAAGGGACGGCTGAGGATGAGATGGTTAGATAGCATCACCGACTTAATGGACATAAATTTGAGCAAACTCCAGAAGATAGTGAAGGACAGGGAAGCCTGGAGTGCTGCAGTCCATGGGGTCACAAAGACACGACTTAAAAACTGAACTTGTAATCAGATATTCTCTCAATCCATCTCCCCTACTGAGAAAATTTGTACCCTGAAAGAATTCAGAACAGGCCACCCCAAACTATGTGGCTGTGTGTCCACTGGAGAAATTGATTAGTGAAGTGGTTTGCAAGATCTTACAAGATTTGCCTTCAGAATCCCCTGAATTAAAACTCCTGGGACTTCCCTGGTGGTGGTCCAGTGTTTAAGATTCCACACTTCTGCTGCTCTGGGCATGGGTTCCATCCCTGGTTAGGAACTAAGATCCTGCATGCCACGTGGGTGGCCAAAAAAGAAAAAAACTTAAAACTCGTGACTTTGCTTCCATCTAAAGCTGAGGCAAACTCATGTCTTCTCGGTGTTAACAACAGTGTCAGACATATTTGAACACCTCTGACACTTGGAAGCTCATGACTCTCATACCTTCCTCTCTCTTATCAATTACATTCATCCATCACCAATATTAGTTAGAATGGCCATCCTCACAGGCTTCCCTGGTGGCTCAAGATGGTAAAGAATCTGCCTGCAATGAGTCAGACCCAGGTTCAATCCCCAGGTCAGGAAGATCCCCTGGAGAAGGGCATGGCAACCCACTCCAGTCCTCTTGACTGGAGAATCCCAAGGACAGGAGCCTGGTGGGCTACAGTCCATGAGGTTGCAAAGACAGACATGACTGAGAGACTAACACTTTCTTCCTCACAGAGCTTGAATATAGATGGTTAAATTAGGCAAAAGTCATAAAAACATATACTCTTTAAATGAATTTCTTATCCACACAATGTAAAGAACCCTGAAGGAAATGCAAAATAATCAAGGTGAAAACCAGGACACAACTCTTAAGATGCCTGACAAATATTCTCGATGAGGGCTATGTGACTCCAAGCATACCCCATCCTAAGTGACTGTGATCAACATTTGAAATGCCTCCCTAAGGTTTCCTCTTGGTTCTCTGCTGCTTCTGCTGCTAAGTTGCTTCAGTCACGTCCAACTCTGTGCGACCCCAAAGATTGCAGCCTACGAGATTCCCCTGTCCTTGGGATTCTCCAGGCAAGAACACTGGAGTGGATTTGCCATTTCCTTCTCCAATGCATGAAAGTGAAAAGTGAAAGTGAAGATGCTCAGTCATGTCCGACTCTTAACGACCCCATGGACTGCAGCCTACCAGGCTCCTCCATCCATGGGATTTTCCAGGCAAGAGTACTGGAGTTGGGTGCCATTGCCGTCTCCCTTGGTTCTCAGTGGGCGTTACTAAAAGTAGAGGTTTGCTTTTTGTTTTTGCAAACAAAAAAATGTAAAATTATCATTACACAGATTCACATTCACAGGGATTCTCGCATTTTCTAAAGTTTTCTCCCAGACTCTTTTTTTTTTTTTCCAGTTGGCAGATTCACTTATTCAGTGAATATTTTCAAAAGTCTGTGATGGACCAAGCACTGGGGACACAGTTCTGAACAAAATAGAAAATGTCCTTCCTTCATCAAGCTTACATTTTCGTTTTGGAAACAGATGACAAAGAAATAAGCAAATGAGTTTTTAATATCAGCTAATTATGCATACCAAGTACTCCAGATACAGCATGGAGGTGAATGTCAAAAATTACAATTTTTTTTTCAAATGTGCACTAACTTTGACACTTTCTGAAATATATTCATGTGTTCATGCTCATTTATTTATTTATTTTTTGATTAGATGAAAATTATTTTACAACATTATATCGGTTTCTGCCATACAACAATGTGAATCAGTCATAACTGTACCATTTTATTTATTCCATGTATTTCTTTTGGCCTCATCACATGGCATGTGGGATCTTGGTTTCCTGACTAATAATAAAACCCGTGCCCCCTGCATTGGAAGTTCGGAGTCTTAACCACTGGACCATCAGGGAAATTCCATGGAATTGCTATTTTAGAAAAGCTGGTTGGACGAAGTGTCCTTGAAGAGGCATGATTCAATGAAATTAGGGAAGAAAGCAATTAAAAGAACTGGAAAATTCTGGACATGTAGACCTACTATGTTTCGTGTCTGTATCATTACAACTCAAAAGTTTGCTCTATTTCTTTCCCATATCCTGTGATGTCCTAGGGCTTCCCTGGTGGCCCAGCATGGGGCCTGGTGGCCTGCAACATGGGAGTCGCAGAAGACACAGGTTCGATCCCTGGGTCAGGAAGAGCCCCTTGAGGAGGGCATGGCATCCCACTCCAGTATTCTTGTATGGAGAATCACATGGACAGAGAAGCCTGGTGGGCTACCTGTGTCCCAAGTGTCACAGAGCTGGACACGACTGAAGGGATTTAGCACTCACTTGATGTTCTAACATAACTGCGTACTTGATTGGTTTTGAAGGCCATATTGAGTATCGCCTTACTCAGTGGTGTCCAACTCTCTGTGTCACCCTTTGGACACAGTGTAGCCCACCAAGCTTCTCTGTTCATGGGAGTCTCCAGGCAAGAATCCTGGAGTGGGTTGCCTTTTCTTTCTCTAGGGGATCTTCCTGACTCAGGAATCAAATCCAAGTCTCCTGCATTGGCAGGCAGATTCTTTATCCTTGAGCCACCAGGGAAGCCCTGATATATTCAGTTAAGTTCAGTTCAGTAGCTTAGTTGTGTCTGACTCTTTGCGACCCCATCAATCGCAGCACGCCAGGCCTCCCTGTCCATCACCAAGTCCCGGAGTTCACTCAGACTCACGTCCATTGAGTCAGTGATGCCATCCAGCTATCTCATCCTCTGTCGTCCCCTTCTCCTCCTGCCTCCAATCCCTCCCAGCATCCAGAGTCTTTTCCAATGAGTCAACTCTTCGAATGAGGTGGCCAGATATATTAAATGATGTCTAATAAATTTCAGCTGTCAGGTAAGGTCTTCTAAAGTGTTTCATCTAGTCTGGAAATAGTCCTCCCTTCCCCCCACTTTTTCTTCTCAACTTCAGCACAAAGCAGTAACTTTACATTAAATTGTAGGAATCCTTTTAAAAAACACGATTATCACCCATTCACCTTCAGGCTGTACCTCACTGTTGAGCAAAGAACTCTGTACACAAAAGGATTTCAAAAACTGTTGAGGATCTTTTTTTTTTTTTTTAAGCTATTCTTACTGGTATGCAGACCAGCCAGATAAAGGTATGAATTGGGTGGGGACGGTGGAGAGACCAGGTGATTGTAATGACAACAAGGTCTAGTGATTTGCAAATGAAGAGCTTTCAATTCTGCAGGAAGAATGTTTGACTTAGCAAACTTTTTCCATTTAGTCCTAGTCTCCCCCAGCCACCCCAGGCTATCAAATCTCATTTCTTAAATCTTTGAAATTTTTTAATCCAAAAAAAAAAATAAAGAAGGAAAAAAAAAAGTGGCTCAGTAAAGAGGAAAGGTAAAGAATGTTCCTGCAATGTAGGAGACCCAGGTTCAACCCCCGGTTTGGGAAGATCCCCTGGAGAAGGAAATGGGAATCCACTCCAGTATTCTTGCCTGGAGACTCCCCATGGTCAGCAAAGTCTAGCAGGCTACATTCCATGGGGTTGTAGTGTCGGACTGGAATGAGTGACTAATACCTTCAAAGAGGAAAGATATTAACTTGAGACTTAAGGTTCATTAACAGTTAATAAATCAAGTATACACCAATAAAACTTTAATAGTTAACAAGTCAATTGTACATCAATAAAGCTGGGGGAAAATTGGAAAAAAGCAGCTAATAAACATATTAACTTGAGATTTTAATGGGCACGTTGGTGGTTGTTTAGTTGCTAAGTCACGTCTGATTCTTGCAACCGGGTTTCTCTGTCCATGGCATTTCCCAGGCTAGAATACCAGAGCGGGTTGCCATTTCCTTCTCCACGGGATTTACTTAAAATCAACTTTGAATGGAAGTCTTTGTTTCACATTTCTTAAAGTCAATTGCATTAATAGTTTTTCACCCTTAAGAACAAATGCTTCTTGCATTTTGACTAAGTGCGGGCCCCAGCGCTGATTTGGGGGTGGGGGGCTATAGGTGAATAAGACCAACCACTGTCCCCTGGGAGCTGAGCTCAAAGGACAACTGTGACAAGTAATTGACTGGTGGCTAGTGATTAGACAAAGAGAAATGCTAAGCCCTTGAAATGTGAGAGACACATAGGGGTCGGCCCTGAACGTGCTCCGTGAGGGTGAAGGGCAGGAAGAAAAAGCTGTCGGTGGCTGAGAAAATAAGGTGATGAAAAGGACCTTGCTGGGTTTGGGGACAGAGCAGAGGGTCCAGGTGGAGAGGAGTGGCGAGGTTAGATCTGGGTGGAAACCAATGTCTCCATTTTTACCAAAGCTGCTCTCAAAAATCCACATTTTAGGGAATTCCCTGATGTTCCAATGGTTAGGACTCAATGCTTTCACTGCCACGGGCCCAGGTTTGATACCTGGTTGTGAAACTAAGATCCCACAAGCCTCTCAGGGTGGCCGGGAAAAAAAAAAAAGCTCATTGTAAAAAAGAAAAAAAATTCTTTAAAGAAAAAACAGAAAAGGAAATACTTTAAAATGCTCATTCTAACACAACATTGCCAATCAACTATTTGCCAATAAAAATATTAATTAAAAATGCTCATTATAGCACTATTAATAAATTATCCTAAATTTGTAAAAATTGAAAATGTCTAACAGGGGCTTAATGAAATAGGCTAAAGATATACTCTGTATTGCCATTAAGCATTAAGGCACATGTATTTATTGGTTTTACCATTTTATTTATATAGTTTTTGAAATTTATCCAACAATCTTTAGTAAATCCCATGGACTTGTTATCTTTGTCCAGAATTTCTTACAGGGAGAATACTCAGATCTCAATAATACGCATAAATTTATGCACATTTTTAAAAGATACTGAAAATATTTTGAGAAATTGTAATATTCATAGTTGCTAAAAAGAAACACTTAAAATACCTTTTAATGGGGTGCTGGATTTAAAGAACTCCGAAGCGATCCCTACACCAACGCTTTGTATGAATACACAGAGATTCAGAGATAACATGAACAGAATTAGACGTGTTCTTGATTGTTTTTTTCCATCACCCTTCCTCTAGGTTTCAGTCTCTCAGCTTCCACACTATTCACATTGTAAAGCGCTGTACATAGTTTAGAATGTTTGCCAAGACCCCTGGCATTATCCACAAAAGGCTGAAGGTGCTCCATTGCCTTCCCCAGTTGTGACAACCAAATGTGTCTCCAAACTTTGCCAGATGTCCCCTGGGGAGGGAAAAAAAATACCCTCAGTCGAAAAACAGTATTCTAGACTATAAAATCCGTCGTTTTATTCACCCCAAACACCCCAGACACTAACAAGCATGCCTTGGCATGTCTTATGTGCTCAACAAATATTGCTAAATAGTAAATAGTAGTTGAATGAATAACTGAGTCCCCAGAAGGTACAGTTATGTTCTTTGGGGGTACTTCTATGTATTTTCCTAGTTTGTTTATAATTTGTTTGTTTTGATGGTATAAACAATGAAGGAGTCGACGGTTTAAAAAAAAAAAATACTGGAGGATGGGTCTCACTCAGAATGGGTTAGGGTGGGTCTGGGTGGAGACCTGTGGAGGGGAGTGGTCTTCCCCGCAAAGGCTGGGTCTTTGGCTTATATAAGAGGTCGGCAGGTCTGAGACCTTACTTCCTGGCTAGAGAAGCAATGAAATCCTGCTTTTTGTGAGTATCACCTGCACATTCTTTTCCTTAAATTGTTCACCCTTTTCTCTTTCCAGCTGCTCGTCTATTTTCAGTAAGTTTTATTGCTTTCAGTCTTCTGAAATTGCACTGGGTTGTTACCTCTTAGTTTGACTCGAAGCTACCTTTTCTCATTTAAACTGCACTTATGTATTCTAATAGTTTTTTCGTTTTTTTTTTTTCAGCCTGGAGGCATGCAGGATATTCCCAACTTGGGATCGAACCCACGTCTCCTGCATTGAAAGTACAGAGGCGTAACCACCGAGAATCCCACCCCGACTCGCCCAGCCTAGTGTATTCTCTTCTGGTAGCTGACCTTTTGTGTCCCCAAAGTTGGTATAGTGTTTAGCCAGCGACATCTAGGGAGGGGAATTTTCTTGCCTCATTTCAGCGTAAATTGAGGCAGCCTGAACTTTTCACTACCGCGCGACGTGGCATGAGGGGTCCTAGTTCCCAACCAGGGATTGTACCTTCCCCGCCTCCGTGCTTCAAACGCAGAGGACTTGGTTGGGAAGTCCAAGGCAAAGTGTAGTCGAATAACCTCAGCATGCATTTAACTCTCCTTAACCGAAGTTCTAGTACTATGGTAATAGTGCAGGGGCGGGGGGTAAACACGAGCTTCATAATCGGACTTCATGTTAGCTTTCCCTCTTGCTCTTGCGGTTTGGGTTAGTGTTAATCCTTTGAAGCGTTCTGTCTTCTAATTCCTTTACTTAGTGATCCTGGCCCGCAACTTCTCAGCCTGTGGTACTCAAACTGTGGGGGCACTTCCGTTTTACGAAGGGAAGTGCCGCCATGTTTTGAGTGTTACCGGTTGAGAGAGTAGCTTCCACTTGGTGAAAACTAACTGGGGGCCTGGTATGAAAGTTGTCTATAAAGTTTGCTTAACGTCTCCTTACAGCAATGACTCTTACAGAGATCACCAATGACTTTTACAGAGATCCTTGCTAGGATAAGGGTCAGAACTGGTTCCAGTAACCCAGACCGGGATGCTCAAAATGGGGGTGCTTGCCGATTTGTGACTGGAAAGTGCTCCCATTTTCGAGCGTCCCTGCTCGGGAAAACCATCTAAGGATTGGAATCTGCGATATCTGCTCGCGTTTACCGATCCTGCTCTTCATTACTGACTCAAGTCGGAGATTCTGTCAGCAACCAAGGACTTCTGTTTAATCAATGGTGGGTTTTACTTCCAATTCCAGGGGTTTTGTCTGTAATTTGCCGTGTTGAATATGCTGCTGCAAAGTCGCTTCAGTCGTGTCCTACTCTGTGCGACCCTGTAGATGGCAGCCCACCAGGCTCCCCCGTCCCTTGCTCAATTAAAAGCTCTGCGTATCATAATTTTATTCAATTATCATAATTGTTAATGTCAAATGTTATGTCATATATAAATGTCATAAATGTTAATAAAACAAATTTTAATGTCATAAATATTAATAAAACAGTATACCTATATTGTGTCCTGTTTATTTTTCCAGTCATTTATTTCCAAAGTTGGTCCTTGAACACTATGAGGAGTTTCTGGGGGCTTGCTGGAAAGTGGGACTATCTCAGTGGGTGCCTCCAGGGGTCTCTGGGTCCCTAGACCATTCTTAAGGGTGCAGCTTCGATCCCTAGTGGGGAAAACATTAATTCCTCATAGGATTAATTAAGCCCTGGAAGTGGTTTCTAGGCCTCTAGCAATCTCTCCCTGGGTTGGGGACTAAGGTCACAAAGTATGTCCAGAAACTTCCTGGTTCCCAAACTAGGGACCAGGGACTAGTTTTGTGGGTGCAGTTTTACCACGGGGGTGGGGACATGTGCTCATTGAATCAGAAATTGTGAGCAGCAGATAAAGCTCTGCTTAATTCTCACCTCCTGTGTGATCCTCCATCCCTTTGCAGCTGGGGTGGAGCATCTCTAATGTTTTAGGGATGGCTGCTGTGGTCTCAACATATTTTCCCCAAGTTTTGGCTAGTAGCACCTGGGACATAAAATACCCAGTTATTTTTAAAAAAGGGGGAGTTAAAAAGGGGATTTAGCTTTCTGACAAGCTCCACACAGATTGGCAGAGTGTTAAACAAGGGCATGCTGCTAAGTCACTTCAGTCCTGTCCTGGTAGCCTGCCTACCAGGCTCCTCCATCCATGGGATTTTCCAGGTGAGAGTACTGGAGTGGGCTGCCATTGCCTTCTCCGAAACAAGTGCCTAAATGGTGTTAATTTAGGGCTTCCCTGGTGCTCAGGAATAAAGAATCTGCCTACAGTGGCAGTTTGTATCTGATGTGGCTTCCCAGGTGGCTCAGGTAAAGAACCCAACTGCTAATGCAGGAGACATAAAAGACTTGAGTTTAGTCCTAGAGGTCAGTAAGGTCCCCTGGAGAAGGCAATGGTAACACACTCCAGTAATCTTCCCTGGAAAATGTGGACAGAGGCGTCTGGCAGGCTACAGTCCATGGGGTCCCAAAAGAGCCAGACATGACTTAGCAACTAAACAGTCTGGCTATTTAACACTCAATGTTAAGAATTAAATTTGTTCAGAAGTTCAAGTGGCTGAACTATGATCTTAGAATCAATGGGCTAGCAGTTTGCCAAGATGCTTAACCTATAGGTAAATGTGGAAAGTCAGTTGCCAGGACTCCTGTGCTTAGAATTGAATTTAGAGATACAACTTCATGTAAAGTTTTATTGATAATTAGGTAATTCTGAAATCTACTAAAATGCAGTTGATATGGTTATAGGTGTGTAATAATGGTGATTCACAATTTCTAAATGTTATAGCTCATTCGTAGTGGGAAATCATTATAATTGGGACATCCCATCTCAGAAGTGCCCTGTAGTCCTCCCCAAACCACTCCAGCCATGGAACCTTGAGTGTCCAGTAATTAAATCCTGGAGTCCTGTGTTGCTAGTTTTAAACTAAGGCGGCTCATCAGTAAAGAATCAGCCTGTAATGCTGGAGACGCAGTTCTGACTACAAAGCCAGAAAACTCATACCTTCACCTTAAGGTGTACTCTCAACTTGTATGCCCACAAGTTTCCTTAGCCTTCAGCTTTATGACAGCCTGTGCATGTGCTAAGTCCCTTCAGTCTCACTCTTTGTGACCCTATGGGCTGTAACCTGCCAAGCTCCTCTGTCCGTGGGATTCTACGGGCAAGAATACCGTTGCCATGCCCTCCTCCAGGGGATCTCCCTGACCCAGGGATCAAACCTGCGTCTTTTACATCTCCTCCATTGGCAGGTGGATTCTTTACCACTAGCGCCACCTGGGAAGCCCTTATGACAGCCTAGGGATTGCTTTAAGTGAGTCAGATTACCCCTAGTTCAGCTTGCTCATGAATTTAGGGCTGCCAGAGGGGAAGGGGTAGTTTGGGATGGATAATATACTGCTATATTTAAGATGGATAACCAATAAGCAGCACCAAGTTCCTTATCGGGACCTCCTGTTGTGAGAAAACTCAGGCAAGCAGACCTGGCCAAGGAGGGTGATTATGGTCAACAGTTCCCTAACACTTTGTTGTGGGGACTGTCGGTGTATTTTTATTTTCTAGGATATTTATAGCAGGACTTCACAAGATGCCAACAACTCTCCCAGCCCAGTGTCCTCTGACAATGCCGGGTGTCCTGGGAAAGGGGAGGTTGGAGGGGGGCTGACAAAAATCACCCTCAGTTGAGAGCTTCTGTTTTAGAATCATCTGGGACCCTGCCTTGAATTCTCTCCATGGCACCAATTCTCCAAACTAAAATTCCACCCTCTTGCCCAGCAATCGCACAAACCCCAAGCAGCAAAGATTATCCTGCAGAGCATCTTGTCTCTTGAGGAAGTAAAGAGACAGAGGTCAACGTTGATTCATGGGTCCTGGGATGGTCCTCTTCTGTCCTGACTTCAAGAGAAGAACCAGCAGCCCAGCTACTCAGCAGCCAACGTCCAAGTAAGGTTTTGTCATTCGAAGTGCCTCTAAACTTCGGTGGGTCATTTTATTCAGGTCCATTCCAAACAACCTGAGGACACAAGAAGGGAAATATTCCAGGCCACTATCGTGGCATTCAGTCCTTACAGCAAATCTCTTATACATCCTGCTTGGTTACAATATGTTAATTCCATTAAGTAGTTCATCATTGTAAATCAAATCTTATTGGGAGATAAGCTTGCTCTAAGCTACATCCCATTTTTAAGACCCTAGCCTATGTTAACAAATTTAATTTATAATCATCTTACGGAAGGGCTTTCCCTGGTAGCTCAAACAGTAAAGAATCTGCCTGCAATGCAGGAGACCCAGGTTTGATCCCTGGCCGGGAAAGATACCCTGGAGGAGGAAATGGCAACCCATTCCAGTATCCTTGCCTGGAGAAGCCCACGGACGGAGGAGCCTGGCGGGCTACAGTCCATGAGATCACAAAGAGTCGGACACGACTCCTGACCCCAAGCCCCGGGTCCTGTCTCCTCCAAAGGCAGGGACCATCTCTCACCAGAGGACTCGGAGTTTGCAGCCCGGGTGGCTCAGCCTCTCGCACAGCAGCCTGACACCTGTGTTTCCCAGGGCGTTGTTGGTCAGATAAAGGTCTGTGAGGGTCTGGTTGATGCCCAGGGCAGAAGAAATGTCCTCACAAGCTTTGCCTGTGAGGCTGCAGCTGTCGAGCCTGTGGAAGACGAGAAGTGGTTGAAAATGTCAGCAGTTTGTGTTGGAAAGTGTCAGCTTCATAGGGAATCAGAGTGACGTTTTTAGGGATCAGTTTAAGAAAGAAGCAGACTAGAATCAGATCAGTCCAGGTTAAGGGCAGTGTGGTGAGGGAAAGCATTTCATAAAGGCATTTAAAGACAGTCCCCTTTGCTGTACAGTAGAAACTAACACAACATTGTAAAGCAACTATACTCCAATAAAAATTCAAGTTTTTAATTTTATTTATTTTTATTTATTTTTGGTTGTGCTGAGTCTTTGTTGCTGTGTGGGCTTTGGTTGTGGTAAGTGGGGGTTACTCCCTAGCTGTGGTGCTTGGGCTTCTCATTGCGGTGGCTTCTCTTGTTGCAGAGCTTGGGTTTCACCTGATTCAGCTCATGGTCTCAGTAGTTGTGGCTCACAGGCTCTCGAGCTGAGGATCAGTAGCTGTGGCACTCAGGCTTAGTTGCTCCCTGACATGTGAGGACTTCCTGGACCAGGGATTGAACCCGTGTCTCCTGCACTGGCAGTCAGACTCTTTACCACTGAGTCACCATTTAAGCCCCAAAATTAATTTTTTAAAACAAAAGAAGAAAGAAAGAAAAAAGATTTCTGAATTCATAGCTCCATCTGTAATAGATATCCTGGTTCTGCAGCCAAGAATTTCTCCTTCTGGTAATTCTATCCCAATTTCTCATTGAAACCCCCATCTCAGGGATTAATGTCTACAAGCTCTAGCAGTAGATATAGGGTCAAGGGCTAAGCTGGTTGGTTTCCTTGTCCCCAGCCACCACAAGTGGTTCCCTCTGGGCACAGGATCCATCCAAAACAGTGAATCAGAATCATGCTTTCCCTAGAGATTTTTTTGTTCAGAATTTGCACCTGAAAAGAAGTCATCTATAGAGCTGTAGGCATTTTGCCACCATGTACTGGATCAAGGCTAACCTTAACTCATAATGGAGCCAATACAGCAATAAGTAGAGAAGATAATGGAGATCAAGTATCTGAATGCCTAGATCAAGCCATACCTGAAACCTACACTTCCAGTTACACAACTTGATCAATGCTCTCCCCCATCTTCTTCTTCTTCTTCTTTTTTTTTTTTTAAAGAAGTCAGCATGATTTGGGCTGCTTCCTGCGCCCCCCCCCCCCCCAACACTATGCCATCTGATTTTCTCTGGTTTCTATTCTGTTCAGTTGTGTTTCTTTCTTGTATCCCATGCTGTTACAGTAAAAATAGGTAGCATTGAAGTGCTGTTATAGTTGGGATGTTAGATGGAAATGTTTTCATCTTTGGCTGAGGCTGTGAAGCAATATGTGCCTCCAAACAACGTATAAGGCAACAGTTCAGGACTTGAAATGGAAGAGAAAGACCCAGGTGGGTGATGTATAATCACGCACCTCACAGGCACAGAAGGGTCAGGAGTAGGACATATGGTGAGATCTGGGGAGGGGATTGTGGAAAGAGCTTGACCCAGATCATTTCATGTCAGGAGCACCTCCTCTGGGGTCCCCATGAGAACACACATATGATCCCCATGAGACAGGTATCATTTGGACACCTGCCAGACTGGGAGGGGGTGGAACTGACATCCCAGAGGGAACCTAGCCGCACCAATGAAGGGAGAGATGGGGCTTCCTTGGTCCAGTGGTTAAGAATCCACCTGCCAGTGCAAGAGACGTGGGTTAGACTCCTGGTCCGGGAAGACCCCGCATGCTGAGGAGCAGCTAAGCCCATGAGCCACAACCACTGAGTCCGTGCTCTAGAGCCTGTGTTCCGCAAAAAGAGAAGCCACCGCAGTGAGAAGCCTGTGTACTTCAACTAGAGAAAGCCCTCTCGCAGGAACCAAGACCCAAGTGCGGCCAAAAATAAATAAATAAAAGGGAGACATGCTGTCCCTAAGCTCTCATCTTCGTTTCCAGTTACCCAGGGCCCCAGATAAGCAAGAGATTCACGAAGGGAAGAAAATTAAAAATAGATAAGCCTGGGCTTCCCTGGTAGTCCTGTGGTTAAGAATCTGCTTGCCCATGGAGGGAGCAGGGGTTCGATCCCTGGTCCAGGAAGATCACACATGCCAGGGAGCAACCACAACTACTGAGTCAGAGCTCTAGAGCCGGTGAGTCACAGCTACTGAAGCCTGCCTGCCTAGAGCCTCTAAGAGATTCTTGACCATCTGAGCCACCAGCATAGACCCCCAAGAAGAGAAGCCAAGGCAATGAGAAGCCCTTGCCCCACAACAAAGAGTAGCCCCTGCTCTTTGCAACTAGAGAAAAGCAGTGAAGACCCAGCACAGCCAAAAATAATTAACACAATTAATTTAAAAAAATAGATTGGGAGGAAGGGATGGGCTGGTATTGGGAGAAAGGGGAAGGAAGAAAGGTTCATTAACATTTGACTGAAGGTTATTCTGGACCAGACTAAATTTAAAAAAATATATTTATTTATTTATTATTTATTTGACTGCATCAGGTCTTAGTTGAGGCGTGTGGGATCTAGTTCCCTGACCAGGCATTGAACTCAGGCCCCCTGCATTGGGAGCGAGGAGCCTTATTAGCCACTGGACCACCTGGGAAGCCCCAGATTGAACTTTTATTACATAAAGGTTACCAGAAAGCTATAAATCTGCCCAAGTAAATGCCCAGAGAAAAGGGGAATTTTACAGAACATGTTTAGAGGCAATGACTGGATGGAAAAATTTAGCCTCTCTGTTTGCATTCCAGAGGATGAAATTACTCTTCGACTCATTCACACAGCTTTTCTTTCCACCTCTGAGCATCTCGTATCTTCCAGAGAGATGGAGGCATGGAAGGATAACCGTCCAACAGAAAAAAAGATCAGGACAGATCCCCTCCCACCCCGCCAGGGACCAGCATCATACCCAGCAGTGCATCCCAGCCACTCACCACAGTTTCTGGAGTCTGCAGGTGGGGTGTCGCAGCCCCTCACACAGCAAGGACATGCCGCGGTCTCCCAGGTCATTAAAGCTCAGGTCCAGCTCCCGAAGGTGGGAGCTGACCCCAAGCACAGCAGAGAGACCCTCACAGGCCACAGAGCTGAGCCGACAAATGCGGAGCCTGGGAAGACATTAAGCACAGGAGAGAGCTGTCTCATTTCTTCTGAAGTTTTTTGGGGGAAAGAGAAGGGTTGGATCTTACTTCCTCCACCAGGGATTGAATCCCAGTCCTCAGCAGTGAAAGCAGGAAGTCCTAACTACTGGACCACAAGGGAATTCCCAGATGTCTTCAGCTTAATGGGGTCGAAAATGCTACCGTATTAACTAGTGAATATTATGCAAAAGAAGCAGACTCAAAGACATAAGAACAAACTAGTGTTTACAGGTGGGGAGAGGGAATGGGGGAGGGGCAAGATGAAATTGACAGTCCTGCTGCTTTTTTTTTTTTTGCCCCACCCAGCAGCTTCTGGGGTCTTAGTCCCCCAACTAGGGATTGAACCTCAGCCCCCAGCAGTGAAAGTGTAGAGTCTTAACCACTGGACCACCAGGGAATTCCTCATTTTCTTTTTTTTAAATTTGCTTTTTCATCTGTTCCATCATTTAAAAATATAATCTCTGAGCCAGATCTTATGCTAGTCACTGGAACACGTTGTTGCCACAATGTTGTTCCTGTACTTCTGGAATACAACAACACACACACAAACTCTGATAAGTGACACAGAAAAATAAGGTCAAATAGGATCCTAAAAGTAATCTTATCTAGGGATTGGAGAAGGTGTGCATGAAGAAGAAGCATTTGCTTTGGATCCTAACAGATGAAACAGGTATTATCAGGGTGAAAAAAAGGAGAAATCAGAGCAGAAGTGCATCTCAGGGAGATTTCCCTGGTGGTCCAGTGGCTAAGACTCCAGGCTACCAATGCAGGGGGCCTGGGTTTGATCCCTAGTCAGGAAACTAGATCCCACATGCTACAACTAAGAGTTTGCATGCCACAACTAAAAATCCTGCATGCTGCAAGTAAGACCCTGGGGGCAGCTAAATAAATAAATAAATAATAAAATAAATGTTAAAAGAAAAAAAAAAAAAGGAGTGCATTCTAGGAAGAAGGAACTGTTTGTGCAAAGGCCCTGTGGCAGAAAAACCTTTGACAGGAGGCCGAGGGAGCTAGAGGTTAGGAGAGGAGGGGAGGGAGACAGCCCCCCTGAGCCCAGGCAGGAGGGCAGGAATTGTGACTTTGGACTCCTAGGAAAGTGAGGAAAGCGGGGACTCACCGGAGGGTCTGGAGTTTGCACTGTGGGTGCCTGAGGCCTTCACACAGCAGCAGCACCCCGGGATCCCCCAGGTCATTCAGGCTTAGGTCCAGCTCCACCAGGCTCTGGTTCACGCGGAGGGTGGACGCCAAGTCTTCACACGCAGCACCAGTGAGGAGGCAGATCTTCAACCTGCAGAAAATCCAGTTTGGGAGTGTTTCCTGTACAATGCTGATGCTATCCTCCCTTCCCCCAATCTTTTTTAAAAAATTATTACAGTAGACTTGATTTACAATGTTCTCTTAATACCTGCTGTGTAGCAAAATGACTCAGTTATACGTATGTGTTCTTTTTCATATTCTTTTCCATTATGGTTTATCACAGGATATTGAAGATAGTTCCCTGTGCTGTACAGTAGGACTTTGTTTATCCATTCAGTTTATAATAGTATCTGCTAACCCCAAACTCCCGGTCCTTCCCTCCTCCACCCTGCCTTCCCCTTTGCAACCACAAGTCTGTTGTCTGCAACAGTGACTCTGTTTGTTTCATAGATAAGTTTATTTGTGTCATATTTTAGATTCCACGTATAAGTGATAGCATTTTAGATTCCACCTGTAAGTGATATTATTTGTCTTTCTCTTTCTGTGTTGTTAGGAAGCACAGTACAAAATAGCCGGTTGGAGGAAGTCTTTGGGAAAATGGTGAAGGGCCAGAAATATCCCGGCTTGGTGTGCTGCGGGCAGAAAAACATTTCCTGCCTTTGGTTATGCCTGGCGCAAGATTTAATAATAAATATTAAGGATGTTATTTGAGAAAACGAGTTACGGGATAAGCACATGGGTCACTTAGAGCGTGTTGTCCTTGAAATATTTTTACTGATTAGATGTTAACCCTGTATGCATTCTGTTGGCTGTATATTCTAAGCTCTTTGTTCCTGCTTTTATAAACAGGCTTGATTGCAGAAATAAACTTGTCAGTCCTTGCAAGAGACTGTCCGAGTGTCATTCTTTCAGGTTCGTTGTTTCCAAGTCCCAGGGAAAAAATCCCCAACACTGAGTGACTGCTTAGTACAATAATCTCTAGGTCCATCCATGTTGCTGCAAATGGCTGCCCCCAATCTTAAAAGTAATGTTTGCAAATAAACGACTTGTTCGAAATACGGCCAAAGGCCTAAATAGACATTTCTCCAAAGAAGACATATAAATGGCCACAAATCACGTGAAAAAAAATGTTCAATATTATTAATCATTAGGAAAACACAAGTCAAAAGCACAGTGAGATATCACCTCATACCCGTTCGGATAGACATTATCCAAAAAACAGAAAACAACAGGTGTTGGTGAGGATGTGGAGAAATTGGCACCTCTTTGCACTGTTGGTGGAAATGTAAAATGGTCCAGTGGCTACGGAAAATAGTATGATGGTTCCTCAAAAAGTTAAGAATAACTGTGTGTGTGTGTGTGTGTGTTCAGTTGTGATTGACACTTTGCAAACCCATGGACCCTGCCAGGCTCCTCTGTCCATGGGATTTCTCAGACAAGAATACTGGAGTAGGTTGCCATTCCCTTCTCCTGAGGATATTTGCCACCCGGGGTTTGAACCCGGGTCTCCTGCGTTGCAGGCAGATTCTTTACTCTCTGAGCCACAGTGAAGCCCACATGAGGTTGCTGGAGGAGTCAGATTTACAGAGACACCGGTAGAACTCACCACAAAATCCGCAGCCTACAGACTGGGTGCCTCAAACCTTGACACAGGAGCCTCAGGCCTGAGTCTTCCAGTGCATTTCCTGTCAGGTCCAGCTCCAGCAGATGACGACTGGTGCTGAGCACAGAGGCGAGCTCCTGGCAGGCCCCGGCCTCCAGATGGCACTTCCTCAACCTTGGGAGGAAAGAGAAAAGTTGAAGAGGGCACCATCTTGCTTTTCCATATCCTGATGGTTCCTGCCCTGGCCATCGAATCAGCTGATGTACTTCCCTTGTGGCTCAATGGAAAAGAACCTGCCTGCCAATGCAAAAGACATGGGTTTGATCCCTGGGTCAGGAAGAACCCTTGGAGGAGGAAATGGTAACCCACTCCAGTATTCTTTCTTGGGTCCTGGGAAACTCCATGACAGAGGAACCTGGTGGGCTACAGTCCATGGGGTTTCAAAAGAGCTGGACATGAACCTACAATTGTCCCTAAAGTTACAGAGACAAACAGGATTTTGTCACTTCCAGATAGAGAATCTTGTCTAATAAGATAAATGAGTGAGTAATTATGATCCAGTATAGGTGGTCTCTGGAGAAGGAAATGGCAACCCACTCCAGTACTCTTACTTGGAAAATTCCATGGATGGGGGAGCCTGGTAGGCTACAGTCCATGGGGTCGCAAAGAATCAGACATGACTAAGCGACTTCACTTTCTTTCTTTCTACAGTTCCTTTTGGAGAAGGAAATGGCAACCCACTCCACTGTTCTTGCCTGGAGAATCCCATGGACGGAGGGGCCTGGTGGGCTGCGGTCTATGGGATTGCAGAGAGTCGGACACAACTAAGCAACACACACACACACACACACACACACAGAGGTGGTCTCATGGAGGCAGTGTACACAGAGTAATAGTTCAGAGCAAGGTCTCTAGGGTTCAACAACCTGTTCCCCACCCCCCATACTTTGACCTCAAAGGAGCATTTTGTTTTGTTTTTTGGGTTTTTTGTTTGTTTGTTTAGCTGCACCCTATAGTGGCTTGTGGGACCTTAGTTCTCAGACCAGGGATTGAACCCTGACCCTTGGCAGCGAGAGGACAGAGTCCTAACCACTGAACCACCAGGGAATTCCCTCAAGAGAGTTTTCATCAGGTCTCAGCTTTCTGTTACATGTGCCACCATGTCTCAAGTCACAGACTAAAATAAGGATAATAATTATGCCGGCCTCAGGTTTGTTGTGAGGATTACATAATTTATTAAAAGCAGTGGGTGTAGAACCAGCCTGACACATGGTCAGTGCTCCATCAACGTGAGTTACTGTTTGTTGAACATCCTGGTGGAGGGGCCTCCTCACCCAGCTTTGGCAAGTGGTGTGCAATGAGGGAAGGCTCTCTGGGAGAATTTGAGCTGGTTCTTGAAGGGTAAATAGAAGTTGATTTGGAAGAATAAGATGAGGGGCAGTGAGATAATAGAAAAAAAAAAAAAAACACACACACATAGGTCTCTGCTCTGGCTCCTGGCACAGAGTTCCTAAATCTCTAATTTCCTAAGTGATAAAACAAAAGCAAAAACATGGGACTTCCCTGGTGGTCCAGTGGTTAAAATCTGCCTTGCAATGCAGGGGACACAGGTTCCAGGTAATGAAGCCTTACTCTGACGCCATCTCCAGGTAGATAGTGTTAGAACCAAGATAAACTCCAGGACGCCCAGTTGGTGTCACATGCCTTCGTGTGGGGATAACTCCACACATAAAAGTGTCAGAAGTAGAGTGTTGGGGGACTTCCCTGGAGGTCCAACGGTTAAGAGTTTACCTTCCCATTGGGGAGGGGTCTGGGTTTGATCCCTGGTTGGGGAACTAAGATCCCACATGCCTTGTGGCCAAAAAACCAAAAATACAAAACAGAAGCAATATTGTAACTAATTCAATAAAGAGTTTAAAAGTTGTCCACATTCAAAAAAAAAAAAGTCTTAAAAAATGGGGAAAAAATGGAGCGTTCTTATGAGTAGTAGTAATGAAGTAGTTATGAAGACATAGAGGGGGAAGGCAGGGTGTTTTTTGGAAAACAGTGGCACTGAACAAAAAGGAAGTTGCACAAGAAAAGGATCTTTGCACGGAGACCTCTGGGGTTCTGAGTACTCAGGATGTGGTCAATAAATAGGGTGTGGGTTCTGGGTGGGCAGGTGGCCCCAGGGACTCCTCACCATGTGGAAATGACTGGGGTCAGAAGAGGCCAAAAACAGGTTCTCCAAAATGCAGAGTCCAGAGCAGGGGTCTCAGGTCAAGGGTCTAAGGGCAGCTCTAATTTGAGCTCAGTGGTAAAGAATATGCCTGCCAAGCAGGAGATTTGGGTTCGAACCCTGGGTCGGGAAGATCCCCTGGAGGAGGAAATGGCAGCCCACTCCAGTATTCTTGCCTGGAGCATCCCATGGACAGAGGAACATGGTGGGCTACAGTCCATGGGGTGGCAAAAGAGTCAGACACGACTAAAGTGACTAAGCACACTCGCACAAAGTGCAGAGGCCAGGAGGGGTGGCATCTCAGGTCACGGGTCTAAGGGCAGCTGTGATGAGAGGTAGGGGTTTGGGGATTGGCATTTGGGGAGATGCTTCGAGCCCTGGGACACAACCAGCTTGTCCCAGGAGGTCACAGAGGTGAAGAATGTGTTACTGGGGGGGGGGGGGGGCGGGACACTCACTGCACCACTTGCAGCCTGCATTTGGGGTGCCGGAGCCCCTGACAAAGCAGCTGTGCACCCAGCAGCCCCAGGGCATTGCCACTGAGGTCCATCCTCAGTAAGTGCTTGTTGGCAATCAGTGCGGTAGTCAGGTCCTGGCAGACGGAGCTGGAAACTTGGCATCTCTTCAACCTGAGACGCAAAGAAGAAAAGAGCCAGGTGATTTCATTTGGGGTTGTTTTGTAAAGGGGCTTCCCAGGTGGCACCAGTGGTAAAGAACCCGCCTGCCAACGTAGGAGATGTAAGATGCAGATTCGATCCCTGGGTTGGGAAGATCCTCTGGAGGAGGGAATGGCAACCACTCCAGTATTCTTGCCTGGACAATCCCACGGACAGAGGAGCCTGGTGGGCTGTAGTCCACGGGGTCACAAAGAGTCAGACACAGCTGAGTGATTAAGCACGCATAGTTGGTTTACAAAGTTCTGTTAGTTTCAGGTATACAGCAAGGCAAGGTGGTTCAGCTATACCAAATATATACATATATAAAAATTATATGAATACATATATGAATATATATATATATCAGATTCTTTGCCTTTGTAGGTTATTATAAGATACCGAGTAGAGTTCCTTGTTCTCTACAGTAGATCCTTGTTGGTTATCTATTTTATACGTGAGTTTTCCTGGTGGCTCAGAGGTAAAGAACCCACCTGCCAATGCAGGAAATGTGGGTTCAATCCCCAGGTTGGGAAGATCCCCTGCAGAAGGCAATGGCAACTCACTGTAGTATTCTTGCCAAGACTACAGTCCATGGGATCGCAAAGAGTGGGACCCGACTCAGCGACTAAACAACAACAACAGAGTGTGTATATTTTAATCTCCACCCCCTAATTTATTCCTCCTCTCCCCATTCTCTCTTCTTTTCTCCATCACTACAAGAAGGTAATTAAGTTAAAGTGAGGTCATGAGGGTGGACCCTGGTGCAATATGACTGGTGTCCTTCTATGGAGAGGAGGTTAGGACAGAGACACACAAAGAAGAAAGACCCTGAGAGGATGCAGGAAGAAGGTGGCTGTCAGCAAGGCAAGGAGAGGGGCCCGGAGGAAACCAAGCCTGCTGACGCGCTGAGCCGGAGCTTCCAGCCTCCACGGCTTTGAGAAAATCAAAGTCCATCGCTTAAGTCATCCAGCCTGTGGTGCTTTCTTATGGGACCTCAAGCAAACATCATCCTATGATTTTTTGTTTTTTGGCTACACCACGCGGCTTGCAGGATTTTAGCTCCCCAACCAGGGATTAAACCCGTGCCCCAGGCAGTAGAAGCTGGACGTCTTAACCACTGAACCACCAGGGAAGTCCCAACCTATGCTCTTTCTGACGGAGCCCCTTGAGATGGAACGGTAGGGCCCCCAGAAGCTCACAGACCAGCCTGGACTCACCTCAGGTTCTGCAGTCTGCAGTTGGGGTGTCTGAGTCCTTGACATAGCAGCTTCACCCCCTGGCTTCCCAGGGCGTTGCTGTGCAAAGCCAGCTCCACCAGACTGGGGTTGGTGCTGAGGGCAGCAGCCAGCTGCTCGCTGTAGATGTCAGGTAAAACGTGCCTCTCGGGGCTGCGGGAAGGACAGACAGGACGGTCGGTTTACGGAGATGTTTGGCCCTTGCACGTGTGCTCAGTCCCTCAGTCGTCTCCCACTCTTTGCCTGCCAGGCTTCTCTGTCCGTGGAATTTCCCAGTAAGAAGACTGGAGTGGGTTAGCATTTCCTTCTCCCGGGTATTTTCCCAACCCAGGGATCAAACCCACGTCTCCTGTGTCTCCTGCATTGGCAGGTGGGTTCTTTACCACTGAGCCTGAGGGCTTCCCAGGCAGCGCTAGTGGTAAAGAACCTGCTTGTCAATACAGGAGATGTAAGAGACAGAGGTTCGATCCCTGGGTCGGGAAGATCCCCTGGAGGAGGGCATGGCATCCCACTCCAGTATTCTTGCCTGGAGAATCCCATGGACAGAGGAGCCTGGTGGGCTACAGTCCACGGGGCTGCAAAGAGTCGGACACAACTGAAGCAACCTAGCACACACGCATGCACCAGGGAAGCTCTATATTTGAATATGGACTGAGTATTAGAAGATATTAAGGAATTGTGTTTTTTGGTTGTTGCTTTTGTTTTTTGCTATGCTGATCCATTCCTGGGTTCAATCCGGTATTGAACCCAGGCCCTTCGCAGTAACAGCAGGAAGCCCTAACCACTGGAAAGTGAAAATGAAATTGCTTAATCGTGTCCAGCTCTTTGCCACCCCATGGACTGTAGCCTACCAGGTTCCTCTGTCCATGGGATTTTCCAGGCAGAATACTGGAGTGGGTTGCTGTTTCCTTCTCCAGGGGATCTTCCCGACCCAGGAATTGAACCTGGGTCTCCTGCATTGTAGGCAGACGCTTTACTGTCCAAGCTACCAGGGAAGTCCCCTAACCACTGGACCACCAGGAAATTCCCAGGAATTGTTAATTTTGTTAGGAATGATGATGCCATGGTGAGGGAAGGGGGCACAGGTTCAATCCTTGGTTGAGGAAATAGGATTCCACAAGTCTAGCAGGAACAATCCCCCCCAAATTTTTTTTTGAGGAAAAATAAAAAGCAAGACAGGGAACAATAGATGAAGCACATTTGGCAAAATGTTGCTAACTGGTCAAATAAATGATGAATATATATATTCATCTATCTATCTCTATATAAATACTCTGTGTATATTTGAAATATTCCATTGTAATTTTTTTTTTTCCAAAAGCATTAGCAAGCAACTTAGAGAGGGCAGAAAACCATAGAGCTCCACTACTTGATTGAGTTACTATCAGGGAGCTCTTTAAATTTATTGGTTTATTTATTTTGGCAGTGCATGCAGCGTGGGGGAATCTAAGTTCCAAACAAAGATTAAACCCATGCCCCCTGCAGCAGAAGCACGGAGTCTTAACCACTAGACCACCAGGGAAAGCCCCAGGGAGGTCTTTAAAGCCTTTCATCTGTACTTGTGGTTCCCAAGTGTGGTCCCCAGGCCAGCAGCATCACCTGCTCTTCGGTCTTCATTCTTTTAATAAAGTTTGGGTGTTTCCCCCATAATGCTGTCTTATGTCAATTTAATTCTTAGGCCCAGTCAGAGACCCTAACCTCAAGGAAGAGGATTCTTCTTCCCCCGCAGTTCCAAAGCTGATGAAATCATTGTGAGACTGCACAAACGATTATTCCATCAGTTTTCCCACATATATGCCTTTCCACAGCTTGCCACACCAGAAACTCAAGTCTTGTCATAGCCCTACAAACATATTGTTCTTTTGTTAAGACTGTACATAAGCCCAAATTCTTTTTGTTTAAAATTTATTTTTAATTGAAGGATAATTGCTTACAACATTATGTTACTTTCTGCCATACAGCAACATGAATCAGCCATAGGTATATATATGTCCCCTTCCTCTTGAACCTCCCTCCCATCTCCCACCCCATCCCACCTCTCTAGGTTGTCACAGAGCACCAGGTCGAGCTCCCTGAGTCAGACAGCAGATTCCCACCGGCTGTCTAATTTACATATGGCAATGTATATTTCCATGCTCCTCTCTCAACTCCTCCCACCCTCTCCTTCCCGCACTGTGCCCACAGGTCTGTTCCCTTTGTCTGCCTGGGTCTCCACTGCTGCTCTGCAAATAGATTCATCAGTGCCATCTCTCTAGGTTCCATATATATATGCCTTAGCCCAAATTCTACAGATCCCTTAGGGTTACTCATTTCTGGGTCCATTCTCGTGTAAGTAGGAAGGGACGTGCCACTAAACTTCTATTTTTTTTTAGCTTGTAAATCTTGTCTTTTGTAAGTCTAATTTATAAGTCCCCAGTTTCACAACCTAAGAGAGGAGAGGGAACAAGAATGTTTCCTTTCCACTCCACTTACGTTGAAATCTTTGCTTCTAAGGTGATTCCTCAGGGAACCCAAACCAAAACAAAGTCCTAGCCAAACAAACACACAGAAAATGTCACTTGCTCAGAGTTTCCTTCACGGACCACCTCCTTTCATGTTGCCCTTCCCCCTTCAAGTCACTGTCTGTTATATAATATTACCCGGTTTTACTTTCTTCCTAATAGATAACTCTGTTTGCAACTACCTTAATCAATTTCATTTCATTTGCCTATTGATTTATTTACTATTCTTTGTCTATCTTCCTTCTCCATTGACTGTTTGCTCTGTTAGGGGCACTGGCTGGCTTATTGATACTGTCTTCAATCTATAAAAAAAAAAAAAAATGCCCAGCAACAAGGACTTACTGTATAGCACAGGGAACTATACTCAATATCTTATAATAACTTACAATGGAAAATAATCTGAAAAAGTATATATATATGTATTATATATCTGAGTCACTTTGCTGTACACCTGAAACTAACACAGCATTGTCAATCAACTACACCTCATTGTGAAAAAACTTTTAAGAAAAAAAAAAAAAGACCATATAGTAAGATTAGAAAATCACTGGGAATTCCCTGGAGGTCTAGTGCTTAGGACTGTGTGCTATCACTGCCAGGGGCCCAGGTTCCATCCCTGGGCAGGGAACTAAGATCTCCTAAGCCCAGCAGGGCAAGGACAAGGAAAAAAAACTGAAAAAAAGGGATAGCCCAGCTCACAGATATAAGGCCCTGGATAATATATGTTGACTGGATACATTCTCCTTGACATAGGCCACTATTTAGTCCTAATAAGTATTGCCTGGGGCTTCCCTGGTGGCTCAGTGGTAAAGAATCCACCTGCCAATGCATGAGACCTGGGTTCCATCCCTGGGTCGGGAAGATCCCCTGGAGCAGGGCATGGCAACCCACTCCAGTATTCTTGCCTGGAAAATCCCATGGACAGAGAAGCCTGGCAGGCTACAGTCCACGGGGTCTCAAAGAGCTGGACACACTGAGCAACTGTTAGTGTTTTTGTTCTTTTTGTTTAAGAACTAGAAAATGACCTGGACACTGTTGACACTTCGGAGCCAAATAGTTGTTAGTGATGGAGGCTGTCCTGTGCATTATAGGATATTTTTGCAGCATCCCTGACCTCCACCCACTAGACCCCTAGCATCTGTCTGATCTCCCCTAACTGTGACAGCGAAATCCTTCTCCACATATTGCCAAATATCTCCTAGGATGGAGGGAAAAGTCACCCGCTTTGAGAACATGAACTTGGCTAAGGGCATGAACTCGGGGAGCGAGCCCCAGCAAATACTTACAACGTTGCCAGGGGCCATCTCAGCCCGTCTTCTCCATGGGCTTGGTAGGCAGCCCCGAAGAGCTGCAGTACCTCGGCGTTCCTGCAGCTCTTCACACAAAAGGAGGACACCATGTGTTCCATCTTGGTGGTGATGTTGTTGACCACGACCACCTGGAAGTGGCTGAGGGCTTGTTGGATGAATTCCTCCTCCTGGAGCTCGTACAGGCAGCCGAAGACCTCCAGGGCGCCCTGCTTCAGGGTGGACCCCTCGCTCCGAGCCTTGCGGCGGATCCACTCGAGCAGCTCGGTCTTGACGCCAGGCGAGACCTTCCAGCCCAGCGTCTTCTCCAGGTAGCTCCTGGTCTCCTCGTTCAGGAGTCCAAACAGGAAACGGACTGTGAGGGCTAAGAAGCTCCTATCGGAGAAGGCGTACTCGGTCAGCAACCTGCTGAGGTTCCGCTCGGGGCCGGACCCGCTCGCTCCATCATCCAAGACATAGTGCATGGCCGCGAAAAATTCCTGGAAACTCAGATGGATGAAACTGTAGAGCGTCTCACAGATGATGTCCTTCTGGAAGATGTTCATGTTGAGGAAGGAAGAGACGTCGGCAGCGTCCAGGCCGTGCTCCCGGAGGTCGCGCTCCGCAAAGAGGATCTTCTGTTCCCAGAGGCCGTGGGCCGCCAGGGCGCACAGCCCCCTCCGGTTGGGCGGGGACGGCAGGGTGGGGGTCCCTGGCTTGGGTTGCATCAGACTCAGGAGGTAGAGCAGGTACACGGCCGTCGTGGTCCTCGACCTCCGTCTTAAGAGCCCCCCGTCCTCCAGCTGCTGCTTGAGGCAGGTGCAGACCACCCAGCACACCATGGGGACAAAACACAGAGTGAAGAGGGGCTCGTCGTCCCTCACGAAGCTGAAGACCTGGCTGGCCTGCTCCCTGTCGTGGAAATACCTGTGGAAGTACTCCTTGCGCTCGGCCTCGGAGAAGCCCAGGATCGCCACGTGCCTGGGATGCTCCAGCGAGCGCTGGAGCTTGGCCAGAGCGGTGGGCCGCGTGGTGATGAGCAGAGACAGCTCGGGCAGGAGCTTTTTACGAATCAGGCTGCCCAGGAGGACCTCCGCGGGCGCTTTCTTCTCCCAGCAGAGGCACCAGGGGCCCTGCGGCTCGTGGAAGGATGGTCTGAGTTCGTCAAAGCCATCCATGATGACGAGCAGACGCTCAGGCACGCGGACGAGCTCCTGGAGAGGTGCGCAGGGCTCCGGCCAGCAGCTGGCCAGGAGGTCTCGTACGCTGAGCTCTGCGGTGCCCCGGTTCATCTCCCGGCAGTTGATGTAGCAGACGTAGTCGAACCTGTTTTGGAAGAGCTTCCCGTCGGCCCAGTCGAGCATCACTTTGTGGGCCAGCATGGATTTGCCCATGCCCGCCGCGCCCTGCAGGACCACGGTGCGCGGGGGCTCCGGACGCTCTTCATCTGGCTCGAAGAGGGCCTCGATCTGGATGAGGCTGGCCGGGTGGCCAGCGGTCCCCGCGTGTCCCCGGCCCGTGTCCAAGAGCTTCTGCTGGGCCCACCTGGGGCTGGAGTGTTCCTTCGCCAGGAGGAGCCGCGTGTACCGGTGGCTGAGGTTGACGAACTCCCCCAGGCGCGCGTTGCGGTCTTCCATTAGCCGAAATTTCCTGCGGACGTAGTCCCTGTAAGTTTCCTGGGGATCTAACGGAGAGGAATGAAGGACCGTGAAAGATAGATTGGTCAGCAGCCTTTAATGAATGCATGCATTAATGCAAACTGTGGTCTAGTGAACTATCTGCTTTGCGATGACGTTGGAAGTCTTTTCTAGATGGAGCCTGGGAACTTCGGTACTTCGGTACAACACCACAGATCTTGCCTTCTTGTGGGAAGCAGAAGCAACATGGGAACTATTCTTTGTTGTTGTTGTTGTTTTTTTTTTAACTTCCCAGGTGGCTTAGATGGTAAACAATCCTCCTGCAATGTGGGAGACCTGGGTTTGATCCTTGGGTTGGGGAGATCCCCTGGAGAAGGGGACAGCTACCCACTCCAATATTCTGGCCTGGAGAATTCCATGGACAGAGGAACCTGGAGGGCTACAGTTTATAGGGTCACAAAGAGTCAGACACAACTGAGCGATTTTCACACTTTACGTTAATAGGTGGCCCAGTGATAAAGAATCTGCCTGCCAGTGAAGGAGATGCGGGTTCAGTCTTTGGCTTGGGAAGATTCCCTGGAGAAGGAAATGGCAACCCACTCCAGTATTCTTGCCTGGGGAATACTATGGACAGAAGAGCCTGGTGGGCTACAGTCCATGGGGTCTCGAAAGAGTCAAACATGACTGAGCACACGGCAGGGATAGTTGATTTATTTACAGTGTGGTACCAATCTCTGCTGTACAGCAAACTGACTCACTTATACACATATAGACATTCGTTTTCTAAATATTCTTTTCCATTATGATTTATCACAGGATACTGAATATACTTCACTGTGGTACTGTAAGACCTTGTTGTTTATCCATCCTACATAGACTAGTTTGGATCCGATAATCCAAAACTAGCCCTTCCCTCCCCCACCCACCTCCCCCTTGGCAATTAGGAGTCTGTTTTCTAGGTCTGTGAGTCTGTTTTGTGGATAGGTTCATTTGCACCATATTTTAGATTCTACACGTAAATGATATCATATGGTATTTGTCTTTCTGACTTCACCTAGAGCAATAATCTCTAGTTGCATCTATGTTGCTGCAAATGGCCTGATTTCATTCTTTCTCATGGCTGAATAGCATTCCAGCTTCTTCAGGCTGGAATGGATAAAGAAGATGTAATATATATATTTATCTTTATCCATTCAACTGCCGATGGACATTTAGGTCATTCCCATGTCTTGGCTACTGTGACTGGTGCTGCTGTGAGCAAAGGGGTGCGTGTATCTTTTTGAATTAGAGTTTGTTCGGGTATATGCCCAAGAGTGGGATTGCTGGGTCATATGGTAATTCTAGTTTTCGTTTTTTGAGGAACCTCCATGCTGTTTTCCATAGTGGCTGCACCAGCTTACATGGCTCGTGGCTCACCTTTTCTCGGAGCGGCAGCCAAGACGTCCAGAGAACATGCTGACTCACTGCCCAGTGAGGGTGGGCCACCAGATGGAGCGTCTGGAAGAGGCATTTTGTCAGATCAGCTGGCATGTATCTGACTAGCCCTTCACGACAGTAACTTCCATTACATCAAACTGTCTACATGGTAATAACTCACTGCCCATGGGTATCGATCATAGTGATTGGCACCTCCATCCATCTGATTAATCCCTCAGCCAGGGCATTCTGAGTCGGCTTGGATTCCTCCTCCCCTTCAGCCCCACACCAGAAACTAGCATTTTTGAAATGTCTTTTATACATGTGTACTGGCATATTTTTTTTATTCAGTACTTATTTATTGAGCATCTTCTATTCTTTCATGGACTCCAAAATATATATTTATTAAGCACTTAGTATGAAAAGTGGGGTTTTCAAGCCAGCCAGGGTGATTGAGCAGGGGGAGGGAGAAAATGAGTAAAGGAATCACAGAGAAAGTAGTGCCTTCAGGGTTCTGACGGATGAATAGGAGTTTTCCAGGTGAAGAAGATAGAGGGAGATACTCCAGGCACCAGAGGGATGGGTTAGAGTGGCTCTTGGGAGCCCAGCAATCATCAGGAAGGAGAAGGGTGATCTTCCCCAGTGGTCCAGTGATTAAGAACCTGACTTCCAGTGTAAGGGGCACAAGTTCAATCCCCAGTGGGGGACCTAAGATTTCACATGCCTCCATGCAACTACAGAGAGAAACTGGCATGCTACAACGAGGACCCCACATGCCACAAGTAAGACCAGGTGCAGACAAATTAATTAATTTTTAAAACAGGAAGCAGGAGAAAAATCTTGAAAAAAAAAACACAGCAAAACAAAAACACAGAAGAAGGGAATCAGTGGGTGGCAGCTTCAGCCCGGGCCATCACCACCTCCTTACCCTTCCCTTGGTCCTCTCTGTGGCCTCTCTCCCACAGGTCCTTCCTGTTGATCTGATGAAAGACGCTGAGGGCCAGCAGCCAGGCCTCCTGTGGCCCGAAATGAGCTGCCAGCAGCTGGGCCATTTCCAGGGGACCCGCCTGCTCCATCCGCCCCCAGGGGATCTTGCCCTCCCCCATTTCTGTCGCAGTCCCCAGGTATAACTTGAACTTCTTCAGCTCCACGGCCTCCAGTTCCTCCAAGTAGGTGCAGAGGCGACCCAGGTCACTCCTGAGCGGGGCTGGGGACATGGGGGCGCTGTGGGCCCTCCAGGAGAGAGGCTGGAGGGGTGTTTCTATACCTGGGAGGAGCGAGTCCACATGCACAGCTCTGATCACCACAGGCAGAGATGTGAACGCCCAGACAGTCCTTCTGTTGAAATAGCGCCTCCTCCCCCTTCTATTCCTTCCCACCCCTCCCCACCACACCCTCACCTCACCAACAGGTCCATTTTGAAGAGGAGGAAGTGGAGACAGATTGGGAAATCGCAGGAGGCCTTGAGTGGTAGTGAGAAAGAACTTTCACTTCTCTCCTTCTTCCCCGCTCCCTGGACCAAACACTCTTTGTCCTGCCTGCTGTCTTCCTTGCCTCACTGGGTCCGAGGTAGATCTAACGATCAAAGTAGTTACTGCCCTTGGGGGTGAGGGGACGTTTCCCTGGTGGTGCTAGTGGTAAACAGCCCACCTGCCAATGCAGGAGACATAAGAGAGGTGGGTTCAATCCCTGGGTGGGGAAGATCCCCTGGAGGAGGGCATGGCAACCCACCCCAGTATTCTTGTCTGGAGAATCCCACGGACAGAGGAGCCTGGTGGGCTACAGTCCAAGGGGTTGTACAGAGTCAGACATGACTGAGGCAACTTAGCACGCACGCTTCCTCATGGGAGAATTAGACTTCCTTTCCGATGATATCGGACTTGGCTATGTCGCTTGCATTAACCAATGTCATGGGAGCAAATGTGAACATAAGATGTGGGTGAAGGGGAGCAAATTTTTCTTCCAGGTATTGATGAGGGAGACAGAAACTCAGAGGGGTACATGGATTTTCCACCATCACACAGCTAAACAAGGGCAGAAGTAGACATCTCATCTCCTTCAGACCAGGAAGCTGCCCTCGGATGAATGAAAAGGGCATAGTCAGGACTTCCTGGAGTTCAGAATCCCTCTTCCAGGGCAGGGGGTGTGGGTATGATCCCTGCTGGGGGAACTAAGCCCACAGACTCTGGAGCCAGCCTGCCACAATTAAGACCCCATGCAGTGCACCCCCCCATCCCCAACCCCCAAGAAGATACAGTCTGGAGAAGGATGTAGCTCAAATAGCTATCAGGTGTTTATGCTGGGGAAAGATTTAGGTTGGATGGGGAGAAAGGAGGGATCTTATAATTGGATATTCTTTTTTTCTTAAAGGTTTATTTATTTATTTTTGGCTGTGCTGAGTTTTCATCGCTATGTGTGGGTTTTCTCTAGTTGTGGCGAGTGGGGACTATTCTTCCTTGTGGTTCTCGGGCTTCTCATTGTGGTGGCTTCTTGTTGTGGAGCAGAGGCTCTAGGGAGATGGTCAGTAGTTGTGGCACACGGGCTTAGTTGTTCCATGGTACATGGAACCTTCACTGACCAGGGATCAAACCCACATCCCCTGCATTGGCAAGCAGATTCTTATCCACTGTGCATGCCTGCATGCTAAGTCACTTCAGTCATGTCTGACTCTTTGCGACCTTATGGACTGTAGCCTGTCAGACTCCTCTGTCTGTGGGATTCTCCAGGCAAGAATGCTGGAGGGGTTTACCATGCCCTCTTCTAAGGAATCATCCCAACCAAGGGAATCGAACCCACGTCTCTGGTATCTCCAGCATTGGAAGGCAGGTTCTTTACCACTAGAGCCACCCGGGAAGCCCCTTATCCACTGTTCCACCAAGGATGTCCAGGGAGCCAGTGAATGGTTTTGAACACAGCAACAAGGTGAAGAAGGGGTTTGGGGGAAATGCTTTGGTTTCTAGGTCTTTCTAGGGACAGTGATGCAATGTGGACACCCTCTATGGTCTTCACATTCCTGTCCCCCAACCCCTTGCCCTGGGGCTTTTCTGGTCAAGTGAGAGCTTGGAAAAGCTTTCTAAGCTTCACCCAAAACTTTTATAGGCTTGGTGAGGAAATGAAGAAGTAGGACTCAGCGTAAGTCCTTCCATAGTCTATGTAAACTGGGAATTTCAGAGATGAGCCGTTTGGCTGTGACGCTTACTTGTGACGTGCTTTAATCGTCCTGTTCTCACTTCCTTCTTTCCTCAACCACCATCTACACTGGAAGTCTGCCTCTTCAACTGCCAATGCTTCTAGAAGGAAAGACAGGACCCCTGTGCTTGGTGGAAAGGGGAGGCATTCGTGAGGGCCAGTCAAGTTTTCTGGACTCAGAATAAAGTTGGATTCATATATAAACAATATGGCTTTTCATGTAATAAACTATAGTGAAATAGAATAATATACATATATACATATTATATGACTGAATCACATTGCTGTATACCTAAAATTAACACAATACTGTAAATCAACAATGCTTCAAAAATTTTTTTTAGTAGTTAAGGAATGGAACTGGGGTTAGTGAACATTTCTGGTTACAATTGCAAAATCATGTTTCCAGGCAGGGATTCTCAAACCCTAATGTGCATCACCAGGAGACCTTATTGAAATAAAAATTCTATTTTAGTGGGTGTGAGGGTCTACATTTCTTTCTTTTTATTAATTTTACTGGAATAAAATTCTTTACAGTGTTGTGTTAGCTTTTGCTATACAGCAAAATAGATCAGCCATACATGTACACAGACCCCCTCTTTTCTGGATTCCCTTCCCATGTAGATCACTGCGGAGCACTGAGCGGAGTCCCCTGTGGTATACAGTAGGTTCTCACTGTTCTCTACTGGGCATGGATGTCAATCCCAATCTCCCAGTTCATCCCTACTTTCCCCTTGGCATTCATACATTTGTTCTCTACATCTGTTTCTGCTTTGCAAATAAGTTCATCTGTACCATTTTTCTAAATTCCACACATGGGCAATATTATATATTTGTTTTCAAGGTTCAGCATGTAATAGTATATATCAGTACTTCATTCCTTTTTTGGGGGAGGGGCTTCCTTGGAGGCTCAGATGGCAAAGAATCTGCCCACGATGTGGGAGACCTTTCGATCCCTGGGTCAGGAAGATCCCTGGGAGAAGGAAATAGCGACTCACTCCAGTATTCCTGCCTGGAGAATCCCATGGGTAGAGGAGCCTGGTGGGCTACATTCCATGGGATTGCAAAAAGTTGGACATGACTGAGCGACTAACACTTCATTCCTTTTTATGGCTGAATAATATTCTTTTGTGGGACTTCCCTGGGGACTCAGTGGTGAAAAATCCCATGGACAGAGGAGCCTGGTGGACTGCGGTCCATGGGGTTGCAATGGAGTCGGATACGAGTTGTTAACTAAACTGCAACAATATTCCTTCGTACGATATGGAATGGTTTTGAGTATGGGAGGGATGCAGTCAAACCTGCACCAGGGAAGATATCTCAGGGTGATAATGGACAATGAACCAAAGAAGGCAGCCTGGAGCCATGGTGCAGGCTCTGACCTGAGACAGGGAATGCATTCGAGGAATTCAGGGGTGAGTCACACGAGTTCTTAGGCAGGGAGTGAGAAAGAAGGTGGTGCTAGTCTGCACCCTCTAAGGGTTAGACCTGGGCTTCCCCGATGACGCTCTCATTACCTTACCTCTTCCCCTCCTTTCCCAGGAGGGAAAAACATAGTTCTAGGAATTCAGAGGGGAGGGAAGCTGAATCACTAACCTGTTTCCTAATACTCTTTCAAGAAAACCCTTCTTTCTCATGGGAAGGAAGAGACTTGGCAATTTTTGGGCCTTCTGGGGCTCAGCACTGTTTCTGGAAACACAGGAAAAGAGCCATTCCAGTGCATGACTTCACCTTCTGCTTCTATAGATAAGGAGGGACAATGTTTTTTTTTTTTAAAGCCAATTCAGGAAACACATAAAATACTTCTTGAGACTTTTCCCTCTCACTAAGAAGATGTGATTTTCTGATTGTAGACAATGACATCTCTGTCTCTTTCTCTCTTTTTTGACATGTGAGATTTTAGTTCCCTGCCCAGGCATGGAACCTGTGCCCCAAGCAGCTCAGTCTTAACCTCTGACCCTCCAGGGAAGTCCCAGCAATGCCATATCTTTATTTATAAGTATCCTAGTGTGTTAATAAGTGGAAAGAAATGTAAGGAGGTTAAGAAATTTGGGGGTTTCCCAGGCGGCTCAGCAGTAAAGAATCTGCCTGACAATGCTGGAGACACAGGTTTGATCCCGGGGTCAGGAAGATCCCCTGGAGGAGGAAATGGCAAGCCACTCGAGTATTCTTGCCTGGAGAAGCCCATGGGCAGAGGATACTGGTGAGTGACAGTCCACAGGTTCGCAAAGAATCAGACAGGACTGAGCTTCTGAACATAAGCTGGATAAAGTATACTGAAGAATCTCTGGCAGAAGTCTGAGACACGATTTTCATGTTGACTGTAAATCTAAATTCCCTCATGTAGGAGAGACATATCCTAGTTTTTTTAGATGTATCCTTGCTTTTTCTTTAAGAAGTTTTTTTGTTTTTTTTTTTTTAATTTGGCTGTGTTGGGTCTTAGCTGGGGACACATAGGATCTTCGTTTCATTGTGATGTACAGACTCACTAGTTGTGGTACTCAGGCTATTTTTGGCATGAGGGTTTAGTTGCTCCTCGGCATGTGGGATCTTAAATTCCCAGGGATTGAACCCATGTCCGCTGCATTGTAAGGCAGATTCTTAACCACTGGACCACCAGGTAAGTCCCAGTGATTAAAGGGAATTTTTAATTGTCTTACTCTATGCGGTATGATGAAAACTCTCTCTGCCCCCATTCAGCTCCATCATCGGTATAATCTACGTTACTCACTAACGCATTGTAAGCTGGACTTGTTTTACATGAGATGTGACAAAATGCTGAGTTCTTAGCAACTGAATGAGACTACAGGCTGCTCCATGGGCTATCACAATGGTGGCTTACATAAACCCTTGTTGTTCGGTTGCTAAGTCACATCCGACTCTTTTTGAGTCCATGGACTGTAGCAAGACAGGCTTCCCTGTCCTTCACTATCTCCCGGAGTTTGCTCAAATCATGTCCATTGAGTCAATGATGCCATCCAGCCATCTCATCCTCTGTCACCCCCTTTGTTGTCACATAAAACATCAAGCTCTAACCGCTCCCCTCCCCCCTGCCCAAACATGCTCATCACCACCAGCATCCCCAGCTCATAACCAAGTGACCAAAAAGAGAAACCATCACTCCCAGCTTACAGATGGGGAAACTGAGGCTCCGAGGGAGACCCAGAGAATGTGACCTGTACAGCAGGGCTAGAAAATAGATGACCTTCAAATTCAAGTCAGTCTGGCTCCATAGTTCAAGCTTTTAAACACTTAGCAGCTGGAAGCACTTATCAACCCGGCAGACTACTGCTCCAATTTGAAAGAGGCCAAAGCAGTGAAGTGACCTGCAGACATCACACAGCTCCCCAAAGCTGTCACAGTGTCAGTCCTCCCACTGCCCAGGGCCCCGCTGTCAACAGGTCCCAGTCATGCCTCCTGTGCCCCTCGAGGTTGTGCAACTTCCTCAGCCCTGTCCTCACTCTCTGACCACAGACCCCAGCAGGAAGCTCCCAGCCTGACTGGTCCCTCCCGCAGTGGGTTTGAGGTACAGTCAGATATTAACAGATCATTGCCCCAGAGGCTCCCACTGTTCCTGCCCGGGACCTCCACTTGCTGATGATATTGAAAATGAACATTGAGGGGGCTTCCCTAGTGGCTCAGTGGTAAGGAATCTGCCTGCCAGTGCTGGAGACATGGGTTTAGTCTCTGGTCTGGGAAAAGCCCACATGTGGAGAAGTACATAAGCCCGTGGGCCACAACTACTGAGTGTGCTCAAGAGCCTGGGAGTTGCAACTCCTGAGCCCACAGGCCGTTGCTACTGAAGCCCGCATTCCCTAGAGCCCGTGCTCTGCAACAGGAGAAGCTACTGCAATGAGAAGCCACGTACCACAACTAGACAGTAGCCCCCAAAGCAATGAAGACCCAGCACAGCCAAAAATAAATTTAAAAATAAAATGTATTTGAAAAATTAACATAGAGCAAAAATGGGTGGTACTTAAAGAAAATTTGTCAGGTTCTTAATATCACAGACCAGCTCATGTCTCTCTTTAGAAGCTCTCCTAGGATCTTGGACTTATCCTTCAGGGCACACAGAGTGCTTTGCAGCTATTGATATGTATTGCTCTTGCCCAATTAGCCTACGACCACCAGGAACAGACCCGTAAGACTGACAAAGCTAAGTTTATTCCAGAGGAAACAGGTGAGACCTGAGAGGGGACAGGGAGGGAGGCAATGGAGAACTCCCACCTCCTCTCTGGTTTCTGGATTCCTGAACAAGTGCGGTCCCTGGAGCCCAGCCTGATTTGTACTGGAACACCCTCTCCACCCCAGTGCACACCTTTTTTACTTCCACAGCAGTTCTCTCTTCCACCTTTTTCTTCCTTCCTTTCTTTTTTTCCCCTTGGCCGTGCAGCCTGTGGGATCTTAGTCCCATGCCCAGGGGTTGAACCCACACCCACCAGCGGTGAAAAAAGAGTCCTAACCACCGGACGGCCAGGGAATGCCAGGTTCTGTCCCTTTATCTTGGCTTCTCCAGCCCGGGTTTTACTCTGAGAATTTTCTTTTATAGCTGTATTACCAGGGAAGTTTATGGTAAGCTCATGTAACCAAGAATCCTAGTGGTGAGATAAGATAGACTTTCCTTTTCTCTTACAGAGGATGTCTGCGGTTGATGCAAGGCCAGCAGGCGGCGCTGTTCCGCACGCTCATCTAGGGACCCAGAGTGATGTGGTGTGTGGTGTTTGGTGGCTAAATTGTTTCCGATTCTGCAATCTTCTTGGCTATGGCCCACCAGGCTCCTCTGTCCATGGGATTTTCCAGGCAAGAATACTGGAGCGGGTAGCCATTTCCTCCTCCACAGCATCTCCCAACCTAGGGATCGAACCCATGTCTCCTGCTTTGGCAGCTGGATTCTTTACAATCCAGCCATCTGGGGAGCTCGATGGGGTCTCTACTCTCGACAGCTGCTTCCACCTTTTGTCCTTCCACAGAGATCACATTCCCCAGGCAGCAGGAAGATGGGAGGGGGAAAAAATGGAGAGAAGGCAATTTTCTTATGAAATCACAGTTCATGAAACACACAGATCATTCCATGTACACCCCATCCTCTAAGACTCAGTCATGAGAGCACAGGAGCTGCAGGAAGGATGGGAAATGTTACTGGACATTATGTGTCTGGATAAAATTCAAAGTCTTCTGTTACTAACCTGAAGACTGGATAAGCAGAATGACTAGCAGTCTCCATCAGTTCAGTTCAGAGGCTCAGTCGTGTCCAACTATTTGCAACCCCATGGACTGCAGCACCCCAGACTTTCCTGTCCATCACCAACTCCTGCAGCTTACTCAAACTCATGTCCAGTCTCCATGGTTACTGCCAAATGACTGTGCTTTCTGAGCAGAGGAGCAATCCATTTCATCTTCTATTCTGCTAGAATGCAGAAATAACCACCATCAGCTTTCCCACTAGGAAACTTTTTCTCCAAGGCCTTCACTGAAAAAAAAAAAGAAATGGATTAAATACCGAGCAGCCCCTCTGGAAGCCTTAGGCTCTGAGTTTCTTGGGAGAAAACCTCAGCCTCCTTGATCAGCAAATTCCTGCTAACTTTCTGGACCAGCTCATTCCTCAGGCAGCAGATGACGGGGTTCACCAGGGTCAACATGATCGTGTGGCAGAAAGTCCCTCCTTTTTATAGCTCAAGCCACGTGGTCTGCCTGGGGCTCAGGTACACAGAGAAGGGGCGGGGCGGGGGAGGCTGAGCAGCTCGCGGAGGTGAGGGAGACCACCAGGATGTGGGAAGAGTGGGTGGAGAAGGAGTCCCCTCGAGGAAGGCAGGTGCAGGCCTGAGCCAATGATGCAGAGCCGTAGGACATGCCAGGCCCTGCCACGGGGCCTGCCAGGGTGCACACGGCCACAGGAAGGATGCCAGCGGCAGGGGTCGGGTGGCCACGCACACCTGCTCCAGCAAGGGCGTGCTGTTGCAGAGGGAGTGGTCCAGGATGCTGGGGCCACAGACGGGGAGAGGACATCCAGGCGAGGGGCCCAGTGAAGAAGAGGAGGCAGCCCGCCCAGCCGCCGGGTCCGAGGACCTGGCAGACGCGCATGCGTGTGGGGCGCTGGGTACCACCCAGGCGGCGTGGCCAGGCAGCGGTCAGCGGACATCCCAGCCACAGCAGGGGCTCTGCGGGGCCCAGGGTGAAGTCGAGCCCCGTCTGGGCGAAGCATCCTGCTCCGGGGACAGTCCCACGTCCCATGAGGCGGTGGGCCAGCAGCTGTGGGGTCACGGCTGAGGTGAAGCCCACCTCCAGCAGCGAGAAGGGCCGCAGGAAGGAGTCCCTGGGGGATGGCCCGGCGGCAGTCGGCCAGGGTCAAGGTGATGATGAGCAGGTTTTCCAGAAGGGTCAGCGCCTAAGTGATAAGGAGCACCGCGAAGGGGAGGAGCTAGTGACCCCCAGAAGCATGAACCAGCCCCACCCCCGGCCCCGCTCCGGGGGGGTCCGCTCTGCTGGTTCTGTGTGTAGCCTGAGGGCCGAGCTCCTGGTTTGGTTCTGACTCTCTAGGGCTTAGCCTCTTTGGGGTCTCCTCAGTAATGCAGGGATGGGAAGAGTACCCATCCCACGGGGGAGTCGTGAAGAGGAAATGAAGGAAAACTTAGAACAGGGCTCGGCTGGTCAAAAACACCCTCCTGGATGCTCGCTATTATCTGTATGTAGTGGAAGAAATATTTCATCAGAATTTTCCAGGACTTCCCTGGTGACCCAGTGAATAAAAATCCACCTGCCAATGCTGGAGAGGCAGGTTCCATCCCTGGTCCGAGAAGAACCCACATGCCTGGGAGCAACTAAGCCCTTGTCCCACAACTACTGAACCTGAGTACCCTAGAGGCCATGCTTGGCAATAAAAGAAGCCACCACAATGAAAAGCCTGGACACGAAACAAAGAGTAGCACCTGCTCCCCACAACTAGAGAAAGCCTGCATGCAGAAACAGAGACCCACGGCAGCCAAATAAATAAATACAACTATAAGAAATTTTTTCCTCTTGCCTCCCACAAACCCTGTTATTTACTTACTTATTTGACTGCCGTGTCTGTTGCTGCAGGCCTGTGAAGTCTAGTTCCCTATCTAGGGATTGAACCCAGACCCCTTGCATTGGGAGCGGAGGGTCTTAGCCACTGGACCACCAGGGACGTCCCCAAACCTGTTATTTACTGATTAAATACTTTGTTAATCCATTGAGGGGTGAGACCTGTTACTTGAAGGGCTTTTATTGTCTATTGAGTGAGTTCATATAGATTGGAATCAGAAAAAGTAATATAGAGGACTGGGGTTTTGCATTTCACAGCTATTTATTTATCTGTTTGCTTATGTTTATGAATGGTAATGCCCTATACTTTTTCAGAAGTGCATGTGTCATTACCGGTTTTTTTGCATTGCTGTGTTTTCTCAAATAGAGCATACAGTTGTAATGAGCACCCAGATCAAGATGCAGAGTAACAACAGCACCTTGTGTCCCTTATAGTCACAACCCCCCTCCCAAAAGGTCTTTCCTGGTGACTCAGTGGTAAAGAACCTGTCTGCCAATGCAGGAGACCTGGGTTCCATCCCTGAGTTGGGAAGATCCCCTGGAGGAGGAAATGGCAACTCATTCCAGTATTCTTGTCTGGAAATCCCATGGACAGAAGAGCCTGGTGGGCTACAGTCCATGGGGGTGCAAAGCATTGGACAGGGCTTAGCCCCTGCTCATCGCAACTTAGAGAAAGCCTGTGTGCAGCAATGAGACTCCACTGCCCTCAAAAATAAATAAATTAATTAATCAAATTTTAAAAACAGGAGTCTACTGTTAAATAAATAAAAAAAGAAAACTGCATCTGATTGATTTAGGATGTCTGTATAAAGTTTATATACATACATATATATATGTATGTATATATATATATATAAAACCCATGCCCCCTGCAGTGGAAGCATACAATTTTAACCACAGGACTGCCAGGGAGGTCCTGAGCCAAAGTAAATTTTTGCTCCCCTTATCATTGATCTACTGTGGCAACCAGTTTAGGGTAGCCAAGGAAAATGCAGGGGGGCAAGGTAAATCTGAAGTTCCAATAGACAATGAATGAGCTTCATTTATTAAATGTGCATGTGTCATGTAATTTAGGATACATTTGCTGGGGACATGGTTGTGCCTAGTGTAGTGAAGTAGTCATCCTTACCTCTTACCTCCTCTTTCTCTTCTGCCTCCGTACTCATCTCTCCCAGCAAACAGAGCTGCTTGAAGAAGAGGACTAAGTTGCATTCCATTTCATCCTCTTCCATCCCTTTGGGCAAGGCTGGACTCAAGCATGATGCTTGTTAAAGGCTTTTGTTGCTGCGGCAGAAGTGATGAAAAAAAATGCTTTCGTTGCTAGAATTAACATCAGAGATTTTAAACTCCCCTTCTCTTGATTCAGGCACAGCTAGGCTTGGGGTCCCCCACACTGGAGTGTGTCAGGTCACGTGCAGACTGTGGGGACTGGAGTCGCAGAAGAGGACTGGGAGGGAGCAGGGTGAAGTGGGGTCCTGAGTCTCACAGCCCACACTTCTCAGGGTCCCTGATGGTCAAATGAATTCAAGTGTCCCCAGAAATAATCAATAAACTATCTGTAATAGGAATAGGAAAGAGTTTTATCTGAGCCAAACTGAGGACTACAGCAAGGGAGACAGTGTCCCTATAGCTCTGGGAAGCTGCTCCATTGAAGCCCGGTTTCCAGCACAGTCTTACACCTCATCCAAACAAAGCGCACACATCAACACGACAGGGTGCATTCCTTCAAGGTTTCAAAAGAGACAGACTTAGTACAGAGACAGCGAGGCAACAGCTCCCTGGTGTCTGGGAAGGGAGCCTTATCTTTCAGGGAGCGTTAACACGGACGCCATGAGAAGGGAGTTACTCATCCTTATCTCCAAAACAGACGCTCTTTACCTCAGTGGTTAAAGCAGATGAGCTGCGAGGGTTGGACAAGCTGTCTTAGCTCACACACAGTTCAGGATGAACCATGGATAAGCCAAAATGACTTCCTCATTCCTCAATATGTGAACATTTTCTCCACCATGAACATATAAAAATCTTAGAACCCCATGATCCAGAAATTCTACTTCTGAGAATATATCCAAAAGAATTGAAAGCACATTCTGGAAGATATATTTGTAAACACCTGTTCACTGCAGCATTATTCACAGTAACTAAAGCATGAAAGCAAGCCAAATGCCCATTGACCAAGAAAGGGTGAGTCAAGAGTGATATGTGTCAATAATAGAGTATTATTTATCATTACAAAGGAAGGGAATTCTAACACATGCTACAACATGAGGAACCTTGTGGACATTTTACTAAGTGATATAAGCCTGACAGGAAACACTAACAAATATTCTGTGATTCCACTTAAGTAAATATTCTGTGATTCCACTGGAGTGGTCAGTTTCACAGAGACAGAGAGCAGAAGGGTGATTGCCAGGAACTGGGAAAGGAGAAAGGGGGAATTGTTGATGAATGGATGTAGAGTTTAAGTTTTGCCAGATGAAAAAAAGTCCTGGAATTTGGTTGGACAAAATGTGAATGTACTTAACGTGATTGAACTGGACACTTAAAGATGGTTAAAATAGTAAATTTTACTTTATGAATATTATACTGCAACAAAAATCATCTTGGAACTAGTCCCTGAGGGTAACCACAGAAGAGTCAGGGCTGATAGCCACACAGCAGATGCTCCCCGCCCGCCCAGCCCCATCTCCACCCCAACAACCCAGGGGTGAGGACTGTCTTCTGTGCTCAGGACTCCCTGCTTTGGTTCTTGGAGATGTCTCGGCTCTAGCCCCACATGGCTTAACCTCAGCCTCCCTGACTGACCCAGTGCTCCAGGCTCTGCTCCAAGGATCCAGTAAGTCTTGGGTCACCCTTTTCTGTAGGAGACTGGGTGCTGAGTTCACATCCTCCCGAAGAGACCTCTGCAACCCCAGAGTGCAGAGGGTCAGCCCGGCTCCAACTTGAGGGTGGAGAGACCTGTTTTCTAGATGAAAACAGGAGCTGGGATATATGAGTCTGTGTGAGAAGAGGTGTGTGGGGGAGAGGGGTGATTGGATCAATGTCCTGACGATATAGGACTATATTTGACTCATGTACAACCAACAATTGGACTTCCCTGATAGCTCAGATGGTAAAGAAACTGCCTGTAATGTGGGAGCCCTGGGTTTTATCCCCAGGTTGGGAAGATATTCTGGAGAAGGGAATGGCAACCTACTCCAGTATTCTTGCCTGGAGAATTCCATGGAAAGAGGAGCCTGGAGGGCTACAGTCCATGGGGTCGCAGAGAATCGAACTCAACTGAGCGACTAACACACACAACCAATAATTACCCTTATATAGTGGATATGACATGTGGACCACTGATTTCAGTCTTCACTACATTGTCTGCCCTCTGTATCTGTGGGTTCCTCGTCTGTATTACGGGGCAACTATAAGGAATTAGAGCATCTGTGGATTTCGGTATTCATGAGGGAAGCCTGTTTGGTGATTTATATTAAATCGCTTTTGAGTTTTCTATATCCAGCAACTGTGAAGTCAGCTCTATTATTTATCATTGGGAGCAATTTTAGAAATACTGGCAAAATACACATAACAGAACTGACCGCCTTAACCATCTTTAAGTGTATAGTTCACTAAAATTAGGTATATTTACATTGCTCTGCAACCAATCTCCAAAACTCTTTTCATTTTGTAAGACTGAAACTGTGTCTGTATTTAATGATAACTCCCAATTCCTCCTTCATCACAGCCCCTGGAAAACCACCATTCTACTTTTTAGATTCTTTGGCTGGTCTAATAATTATATTGACATGAGACAGATTAACAGATTTAGTTTGTTATGTTTGGGAGCCCCATGAAAACCCTGAGGCTCAAGACAGTTAGACAGTTCTGGCTCAGAGGCTACTCTGAGCTAAGGAGAAGAGGGTAGGGATCTGGGGCTTTGAGGGGAAGGAAGACAATGCAAGGAAGATGGGACGAGCAAATGCTTGGTGAACAAATGTGCAGACAAGTCTTTCTGAGATGAAAACTTATCTGGTGATAGCTTTCTTCCTAGTATAGACCTCCCCCATCTGAATTATTAATATTTCAATCAGTTAAGGGAGAGGCAAGGAAATCCTCCTTTGTCTGCTGTGTCTGAATTGCCTTTAGCCCAAAATCCATGAGCCAAAGTGGCACATTTTGGGGAAAGGGATTTTGCTCCCCCTCACTTCTCTTCAAGCAAACTTTCCAATAACTGAAACATGTGAAAAATCCTATTTATGTTTGAAGAAACCAAACTCAGAGATGCAGAACTTGCCCCATGTGTCCTTGTATCACCTGCCCCTCATCACCCCATTGCTTCATGGAATTGGACTCCCAGGGCCAAGGGAGGGATGGACATTCTAGATGACTTTGTGTCTTTCTTTCTCAGCAGGTCTGAGCCTCCTCAACTATGTTGAGGCTGCTGTATCAGTATGTTCACCAGTTTGGTCAGAAGTTGGTCCAAAGGCGGCTGCTGGAGCCCATAGCGGAGCCTGAGAGTCCCACAACTTATCTGGACGTTCTAGACCTGGTCATCTTGGGTGTGGGCAGAAGCCTGGGAGCTGGCATTTACATTGTGGCTGGTGCAGTGGCCAAATACATAGCTGGACCAGCTATCATCATCTCCTTCCTGGTGGCTGCCCTGTCTTCTCTGTTGTCTGGGCTCTGCTATGCCGAATTATGGGCCCAGGTACCACGTTCTGGTTCTGTGTATCTCTACAGCTATGTCACCATGGGACAACTGTATGCCTTCATCACTGGCTGGAACCTCATTCTGACCTTATTTATTGGTAAGAGGATGGGGAGTGGGAAAATGTGGGCTTAAGATCTGGAAACTGGGTGACAGGATTGGGGTCTTCACTCTTTCATGAGCACTTAGTTATTGAACCTGCAGAAGTGAAGTGCATAATGATGGCAGGAAAACCCCACAATGTCATTCTACTCAGCTCTGTCCTGTTTACCTTAAATGATGGACCAAGAACCCAAAGGACAAGGAAATGTAGGGAGTT
This sequence comes from Bos indicus, assembly GCF_029378745.1. NCBI lineage: Eukaryota > Metazoa > Chordata > Mammalia > Artiodactyla > Bovidae > Bos > Bos indicus. Next base: position 61,490,609 of record NC_091777.1, read on the forward strand.
CCCTGGATAAGAGAGAGGCGTATCCCCCAGGCTCATCCCCTCAACAGATTGAAATCTTTGGTCAGTTGTCCTTGTAGGATTTTCCTTTACCCCTATGTTTGAATTTTCAACCCTCATCTTGCAGTCCCTCTGTTCCTATTTCACTGTGTTCTTTCCTCGCATAATATTTATTTCCTCCTAGCATACTGAGTAGTTGACCTACTTTGTGAATTATCTGGGCCTGCTCTTCTCACCTCAAAAAGAGAAAATCTTTGAGATTAAGTATTTGGTCTTTTTTTTTTTTTTTAAGATATCCCATGGTACTAGGTAGAGGAGTACTTAATTTTGTTAATGAATATGCCTTCTTCTTTCTCCATGCAGCCACTGCCTGTGTGGCTAAGGTCTGGAGCCTCACCTTTGACAGCCTGATTGGGAACCACATCTCTCAGGCATTAGAGGGGACTTTCTCTCCGTATATGCCCTCTTTCCTGGCCACGTTCCCAGACTTTGTCGCTCTGGCCCTGGTGCTGGTGATGATTGGTGAGAAGGGGACAGAGACAGGATGAGAAGAGTGGGGTGTGGAGCAGGAGCTGGGGAGGGAAAGGCTTGGGTGGCAGAATGTGGGGGGTTAGGACTAGAAACAAAGGTGGCAGGAGAGGAGGACATACACGGCTTCTATCCTTGGCACCACTGACAATTCGGGCTGGATCATTCTTGGTGTGGGGGGCTGTCCTGTGCATTGTAGGTTTTGAAAAATCATTGGTGGGCATTGAGTAGCATCCTTGGTACCCTCTGCCACCCAGTCCCTTGGCAACTACTGGTCTGCTTTCTGTGTCTATGGATTTGATTATTCTGGATGCTTCATATTCCATCTTTACCATAGGAGTATTGATTCCACAAGCTCGTGTGTCATCCCTGGTTATCAAAGTGTTCACAGGCGTGAAGGCTTTTGTTCCAATCTTCATGATCATCTCTGGCTTCATTAAGGGAGACCTGCACAACTGGCAGCTCACAGAAGAGGACTACAGATCAAACACATCTGAATCCAGTGACATCTATAAGACTGGAGGGTACTCTTGGCCATCGAAATGCACTTGGGTGGAAGTGAGGGCTGTGGGTAGAGCTGGGAACATGATGGGGACTAAAGAGAGCTGGGCTGGTGGATCCAGATAATGGGGATCCTGGAACCCAGGACTTGTGGTCTTGAGGGAGGATCCAGAAGAGGTGGCTGAACTCACCTCACCCACCTTCTTCCTCATTCCTTCTCTCACCATAGCTTGGGGCCTCTGGGTTCTGGAGGGTTTGTGCCCTTTGGCCTTGATGGGATTCTTCAAGGAGCAGCTCTATGTTTGTACGCATATTTTGGTTTTGAAGTCATTGTCACTACAGGTAACATGGTCATGGCATGCCCCATCAGGGGTGTGGGCACAGTTTGGGCTGCCCCTGGGCATAGGAGTTGGTAGAAGGTGAACTCAGATTTTGGAGGTGCAAAAGGAAAGAGGATTTTCTGATTTCATTCCAGTATGCTTTTCTGATCCAGTATTTCCTTCCATCCTGCAGGCAAAGAAGCCCGAAATCCTCAGCGTTCCATCCCCTTGAGCATGGTGATCTCCACCTTCATCTGCTTTTTGACATATTTTGGTCTCTCAGCGGCACTCACCCTCATGGTGCCCTACTACCAGATTCATCCTTACAGTCCTTTGCCACAGGCTTTTCTCCATGTTGGATGGGACCCTGCCAGATATATCATGGCTGTTGTCTTCCTGTGTGCTCTTTTATACAGGTCAGTATCATGGTTTTCTCCCTGTCTACTGTCAGATTCTTGGGTATCCTGTCCCTTGGCATTGAGACACAAGAGAGCAAGATGCATTACGACATGTAGACAGGGAAGAGATGCCTCACTCTGTACTGATTCTCTACATCCTCTCACATGTTTTTTGCCTTCCAGCCTCCTGGGTGCCATGTTTGTCATGTCTCAGTTGATCTGTGAAATGGCGGATGACAGGCTCCTTTTCTGGGATCTTGCCCAGATCCACGCCCGTACAGGCACCCCTGTCATGGCCATAACGGCTTCTGGATTTCTTGCAGGTAAGTAAACAAAGCCCACTCCTTCTTCTGGTCAAATTTCTTACCTTGGATGTTTATACTGGTTTTCACTCCCTCCCCACCTTGTTCGTGCCCTCATTCTAGGGGTCATGGCATTACTCTTCGAAATCAGTGATATCATTGAACTCGTGATAATTGGGGTCCTGCTTGCTTATACCCTCAGGACATTTTCTGTTCTCATCCTCAGGTGAGAATTCACTACATGTTGGCTGAGGGCTTTAGACTCATGGGGATTGATGAGGAGGTAATTGTCTTCTACCTTCATACTGCCTTATAATTGTCCTGCTGGGCTGAAGTCCAGAAAGATTTTAATTAGACTGCATGATGTTCCATGAGTAGGAGCTGCTATTAATATTGCCTTCATATCTTTAATTAAGGTACCAACCACCTCAAAATTTTGTCAAGAATGAGAAAACAGAGGAAGAAACTGAGATGGAGCCTACACTTGAAGGAAATCCTTTGGACTCTGAACCTGAAGCAGGAACCTCAAACATTCTAAAGAGTCTGTGGTTCCCTCCCAGCACCATCCCCACCCAGAAATCTGGCCAGATTGTCTATGGATGTGCCTTCCTGCTTGGTGAGCAGTTGGATCTCACTTTGGTGGTATTCTGAAATTGACAAGATAGGTTGGGAGCATATATTTTATCAGTTGAGGAATCTTGGAGATATGATGGCCCTTCCTGAGGTGGGCGGTTTCGGGAGGGATATGATCCAAGCTCTTGATCTATTTGGCTTCTGGAGTTGAAATTGTTCTCCTCCACCTTAAGTTCTCCTGATGCTCATCCTGAGTCTGATCCTGGCCCAGTGGCCCAGCCAGGTGTTCTCTGGAGACCCCATGCTCACAACAGTGGCTGTGCTGCTGCTGCTGCTCATCACTGGGGTCACGGTCATCATCTGGAGGCAGCCCCAGGACCCCTCTCCTCTTATTTTCAGGGTAAGGTGACTTTATGTGCCCAAAGTGTCTACCTTGAGTGAATGAAGTCTGCATGCTTTGAGATCTAAACATTCTTTTCTGGACCAGAGAAGAAGGGGAATTTCTAAAGCAAATGGATCTTTTGCTGATCCATGCTAAGTGTTTTAGGTCCTCAATCTGAGTAGGCACTGAACACACAGCTGGAATCAAACTGGAGTCTTCTCACCCATGTGGGTATGGTCATGTTTCAGACACCCAGGGTGTGTTCAGGGATGGACTGACTTTGCCCACAGGTCCCTGCTGTGCCTGTCCTCCCAGTGGTTAGCATCTTTATGAATGTCTACTTGATGACAAAGATAAACACTTGGACCTGGACTCAATTTGGCATCTCTAATGCCATTGGTAAGTGGTTTTCTGGGATAAAAACTACTATTGACTGACTGAACCCAACCCTCTTCCTACTATGTCTGCCCCAAACTTTGTCAGAAGCCATAATAAGAGGTCTACTGGGCATTAGTAAGTGAGGAGAGTGCCTATTTTCCTTCTCATCATCTCATTTCTTTACTAGGATTTGTCATATACTTTGGATATGGGATCCGATACAGCTCAGGGTAGAACTGTGATCAACAGCCACCAGCTTCCATCTCCCAGACTATTGATGAAGATATCCCTAGTGCTTATTCACAATAGCCAAGACATGGAAGCAACTTAAATGTCCATCAGCAGAGGAATGGGTAAAGAAGATGTGGTACATATATACAATTGAATATTGCTCGGCTATTAAAAACAATGAAACAATGCCATTGGCAGCAATGTGTATAGACTTAGAGATTGTCATACTGAGTGAAATAAATCAGTCAGAGAAAGACAAATATGATATGATATTGCTTATATGAAGATCCTAAACAAATGGTACAAATGAAATTATTTACAAAATAGAAATAGAGTCACAGATGTGGAAAACTAATTTGTGGTTACTAGAGGTGGAAGGGGTGAAATGATAAGCTAGGAGATTGGGATGAACATATACATACAGTAGTACATATACATACAAAAATAGATAACTAATAAGAACCTACTGTAGAACACAGGAAACTCTTGTCAATACTCTGAAATGGATGAAATGGAAAAGAATCTTTAAAAAATGTGGATATATGTATATATATAACTGACTCACTTTGCTGTACAGCAGAAACTAGCACAACATTATACATCAACTATACGCCAATAAAATTTTTTAAAAATAAAAATGACCAAGCATTGTAATGGCACCCCTCTCTAGTCCTCTTGCCTGGAAAATCCCATGGACGGAGGAGCCTGGTGGGCTGCAGTCCATGAGGTCGTGAAGAGTCGGACACAACTGAGCGACTTCACTTTCACTTTTCACTTTCATGCATTGGAGAAGGAAATGGCAACCCACTCCAGAGTTCTTGCCTGGAGAATCCCAGGGATGGGGGAACCTGGTGGGCTGCCATCTATGGGGTCGCACAGAGTCGGACATGACTGAAGCAACTTAGCAGCAGCAGTAGCAATCATGGTAAAAAGAAAGAAAATATTCCTAGCGGTGAATAATCTTAACCACAGGACATAGAGGCTGTTTGGAATCTCTCCGTGTACTTGAGGATCTTCTGGTTCAAGGGGCACTCTGAGTCTCTATGGATTGTGAAGGTGGGATGCACTTAGAGCCCCGGCAGAAGACAAAATATCTTTAATATTGTATAACTTCAGGTAAACTTCTCAGAGCATAATATGTATACAAAAAGTGCAGGCTTCATTAAGTGTGCAGCATGATGAATTTTCACAAAGACAGTACAACAATCTAACCAGCAACTAGAAGAGGAAATAAAATATTAAACCTGCACATAAGGTTGATCGTATCTTATGGCACATTTTCTTTATGCCTGCTTCCAGCAAGAACACAGAGACTGCCCCATATGAAGGAAACTCAGATAACTATTAATATGTGTTGTATGTGTTACACTTTAAATATTAGGGCACAAATAGTTCAGTTCAGTTACTCAGTCATGTCTGACTCTTTGCGACCCCATAAATTGCAGCACACCAGCCCTCCCTGTCCATCACCACCTCCCGGAGTCTACCCAAACTCATGTCCATCGAGTCGGTGATGCCATCCAACCATCTCATCCTCTGTTGTCCCCTTCTCATCCTGCCTTCAATCCTTCCCAGCATTAGGGTCTTTTCCAATGAGTCAACTCTTCGCATGAGGTGGCCAAAGTATTGGAGTTTCAGCTTCAGCATCAGTCCTTCCAATGAACACCCAGGACTGATCTCTTTTAGAATGGACTGGTTGGATCTCCTTGCAGTCCAAGGGACTCTCAAGAGTCTTCTTCAGCACCACAGTTCAAAAGTATCAATTCTTCGGTGCTCAGCCTTCTTCACAGTCCAACTGTCACATCCATACATGACCACTGGAAAAACCATAGTCTTGACTAGATGGATCTTTGTTGGCAAAGTAACGTCTCTGCTTTTAAATATGCTTTCTAGGTTGGTCATAACTTTCCTTCCAAGGAGTAAGCGTCTTTTAATTTCATGGCTGCAATCATCATCTGTAGTGATTTTGGAGCCGCCCAAAATAAAGTCTGACACTGTTTCCACTGTTCCCCCATCTATTTCCCATGAAGTGATGGGACCAGATGCCATGATCTTAGTTTTCTGAATGATGAGCTTTAAGCCAACTTTTTCATTCTCCTTTCACTTTCATCAAGACGCTTTTTAGTTCCTCTTCACTTTCTGCCATAAGGGTGGTGTTGTCTGCATATCTGAGTTTATTGATATTTCTCCCAGCAATCTTGATTCCAGCTTGTGGTTCTTCCAGCCCACCATTGCACGAATAGGCTGGAAATAAAAGGAAAGAACAGATACCTTGTGCAAACAGTTACATAAGAAAGTAGGGTAGCTATATTACTGTCAAAGTAGACTTTGAAAAAAAGAGAATGATAAAAGATAAAGTGGATCCTTTCATCATGATGAAGAGAAATAATTATTTTTTTGTTTTCCTCTGGCTTTATTGAGACACAGTGCAACATTGTGATAATTTTTCTTTACTTTTCTATTGCAGAGACTTTTAGAGTCATGCAATAGAATTGATGAAGAAGAGTTCCTAATTGAAAAATAAGCAATTTATAGATTCAACGCAATCCCTATCAAGCTACCAACAGTATTCTTCACAGAGCTAGAACAAATAATTTCACAATTTGTATGGAAATACAAAAAACCTCGAATAGCCAACGCGATCTTGAGAAAGAAGAATGGAACTGGAGGAATCAACCTACCTGACTTCAGGCTCTACTACAAAGCCACAGTTATCAAGACAGTATGGTACTGGCACAAAGACAGAAATATTGATCAATGGAATAAAATAGAAAGCCCAGAGATAAATCCACGCACATATGGACACCTTATCTTCGACAAAGGAGGCAAGAATATACAATGGATTAAAGACAATCTCTTTAACAAGTGGTGCTGGGAAATCTGGTCAACCACTTGTAAAAGAATGAAACTGGACCACTTTCTAACACCATACACAAAAATAAACTCAAAATGGATTAAAGATCTAAACGTAAGACCAGAAACTATAAAACTCCTAGAGGAGAACATAGGCAAAACACTCTCCGACATACATCACAGCAGGATCCTCTATGACCCACCTCCCAGAATATTGGAAATAAAAGCAAAAATAAACAAATGGGACCTAATTAACCTTAAAAGCTTCTGCACATCAAAGGAAACTATTAGCAAGGTGAAAAGACAGCCTTCAGAATGGGAGAAAATAATAGCAAATGAAGCAACCGACAAACAACTAATCTCAAAAATATACAAGCAACTCCTACAGCTCAACTCCAGAAAAATAAACGACCCAATCAAAAAATGGGCCAAAGAACTAAATAGACATTTCTCCAAAAAAGACATACAGATGGCTAACAAACACATGAAAAGATGCTCAACATCACTCATTATCAGAGAAATGCAAATCAAAACCACTATGAGGTACCATTTCACACCAGTCAGAATGGCTGCGATCCAAAAGTCTACAAATAATAAATGCTGGAGAGGGTGTGGAGAAAAGGGAACCCTCTTACACTGTTGGTGGGAATGCAAACTAGTACAGCCACTATGGAGAACAGTGTGGAGATTCCTTAAAAAACTGGAAATAGAACTGCCTTATGATCCAGCAATCCCACTGCTGGGCATACACACTGAGGAAACCAGAAGGGAAAGAGACACGTGTACCCCAATGTTCATCGCAGCACTGTTTATAATAGCCAAGACATGGAAGCAACCTAGATGTCCATCAGCGGATGAATGGATAGGAAAGCTGTGGTACATATACACAATGGAGTATTACTCAGCCATTAAAAAGAATACATTTGAATCAGTTCTAATGAGGTGGATGAAACTGGAGCCTATTGTACAGAGTGAAGTAAGCCAGAAGGAAAAACATAAATACAGTATACTAACGCATATATATGGAATTTAGAAAGATGGTAACAATAACCTGGTGTACGAGACAGCTAAAGAGACACTGATGTATAGAACAGTCTTATGGACTGTGTGGGAGAGGGAGAGGGTGGGAAGATTTGGGAGAATGGCAATGAAACATATAAAATATCATGTAGGAAACGAGTTGCCAGTCCAGGTTCGATGCATGATGCTGGATGCTTGGGGCTGGTGCACTGGGACGGCCCAGAGGGATGGTATGGGGAGGGAGGAGGGAGGAGGGTTCGGGATGGGGAGCGCATGTATACCTGTGGAGGATTCATTTTGATATTTGGCAAAACTAATACAATTATGTAAAGTTTAAAAATAAAATAAAATTGGAAGAAAAAAAAAAAAAAAGAAAAATAAGAAAGCACTAGAAATAATGATTGATTGATAAATGATCATAATTGGGTAAAACAAAAAGAAAGTGAAACTAGAAAAACAAGATGAAAACTGTTGCTGCAGAACAGGATGCTTAAACTGAGATTATGGACGTTCAAGACATTGGTAATAATGAAACATAGGACTGTCAAACAACTGAAGTAGAGTGAAGGAGGGATGGAGGTCAAGAAACTGAGTGCAAGTTATTAGATGAATCCTAGATGTCCATCAGCAGATGAATGGATAAGAAAGCTATGGTACATATATACAATGGAGTATTACCCAGCCATTAAAAAGAATACATTTGAATCAATTCTAATGAGGTGGATGAAACTGGAGCCCTTTATACAGAGTGAAGTAAGCCAGAAACAAAAACACCAATACAGTATGCTAATGCATATATATGGAATTTAGAAAGATGGTAACGATAACCCTTTATGCAAGACAGTAAAAGAGACATGGATGTATAGAACAGTCTTTTGGACTCTGTGGGAGAGGGAGGGGGGATGATTTGGGAGAATGGCATTGAAACAGGTATAATATCATATAAGAAATGAATCACCAGTCCAGGTTCGATGCAGGATACAGGGTGCTTGGGACTGGTGCACTGGGATGACTCAGAGGGATGGTATGGGGAGGGAGGTGGGAGGGGGGTTCAGGATGGGGAGCACGTGTACACCTGTGGCAGATTCATGTTGATGTATGGCAAAACCAATACAATATTGTAAAGTAACTAGCCTCCAATTAAAATAAATAAATTTAAATTAAAAAAAAAAAGTAGATGGAGGAGGGGCTTCTCTGATGACTTAATCCACTGCCAATGCAGGAGACAGGAGTTCAATGCCCGGTCCAGGAAGATCCCGCATGCCACGGAGTGGCTAAGCCCCTGGACCACAGCTGTTGAGCCTGTCCTCTAGAGTTGCAGCTACTGAAGCTCGAGTGCCCTAGAGTCCTTGCTCCACAATGAGAGAAGCCACCACAGTGAGAAGCCCGTGCACTGCAACAAAGACCAAGTGCACCCGAAAATAAAGAAACAAAGAAATAGCATTTCTAAAGAAGAACATTCTGCCGTTGAAAAATAAATCAATAAAATAAAAGTGCATCTGATTAATTTAGGAAGTCTGTATATAGCCAAAGTAAAAGATTTTTCTTTTTGGCCTTGGGATAAGTGGGATCTTAGTATCGGACCAGGGATGGAACTTGTGCACCTGCAGTGGAAGCATGTAGTTTTAACCACTGGACCACCAGTGAAGTCCAGAGCCAAAGTAAATTTTTGCTCCCCTTATCATTGAACTTCTTTGGCAATCAGTTTAGGGTAGCTAGACAAAATGCAGGGTGGCAAGGTAAATGTGGGTTTCCAATAGACAATGAAGAAGCTTTATTTGTTTATTAAATATAGATGTGTCACATAATTTAGGATAAATTTATGGGGGATATAATTGTGCCTAGTGTAGTGAAGTATTCATCCTTACCCCTTACCTTCTGTTTCTCTTCTGCCTTTCTACTCATTTCTCCCAGCAAACAGAGCTGCTTGAAGAAGAGGACTAAGTTGCATTCCACTTCATCCTCTTCCATCCCTTTGGGCAAGGCTGGACACATATGCAATGCTTGTTATTAATAAATGCTTTCATTGCTAGAATTAACATCAGAGATTTTAAACTCCCCTTCTCTTGATTCAGGCACAGCTAGGCTTGGGGTCCCCCACACTGGAGTGTGTCAGGTCACGTGCAGACTGTGGGGACTGGAGTCGCAGAAGAGGACTGGGAGGGAGCAGGGTGAAGTGGGGTCCTGAGTCTCACAGCCCACACTTCTCAGGGTCCCTGACGATCAAATGAATTCAAGTGTCCCCAGAAATAATCAATAAACTATCTGTAATAGGAATAGGAAAGAGTTTTATCTGAGCCAAACTGAGGACTACAGCAAGGGAGACAGTGTCCCTATAGCTCTGGGAAGCTGCTCCATTGAAGCCCAGTTTCCAGCACAGTCTTACACCTCATCCAAACAAAGTGCACGCATCAACAGGACAGGGTGCATTCCTTCAGGGTCTCAAAAGAGACAGACTTAGTGCAGAGACAGTGAGGCAATAGCACCCCAGTGTCAGGGAAAGAAACTCGATCTCCCAGGGATTGTTAGCATGGGCATAATGAGAAGGGAGTTATTCATCCTTATCTTTAAAACAGATGCTCTTTACCTCAATGGTTAAAGCAGATGAGCTGTGAGGGTTGGACAGGCTGTCTTAGTTCATACACAGTTCAGGCTGGACCTGAACATGGGTGAGCCAAAATGACTTCCACATTCCTCAATATGTGAACATTTTCTCCGTCACAGGCATATAAAAATCTTAGAACCATATGATCTAGCAATTCTACTTCTGAGAATATATCCAAAAGAATTGAAAGCACACTCTGAAAGAGCTATTTGTAAACTCCTATTCATAGCAGCATTATTCACAGTAACTAAAGCATGAAAGCAAGCCAAATGCCATTGACCAAGAAAGGGTAAGTCAAATGTGATATGTGCCAATAATAGAGTATTATTTATCATTACAAAGGAAGGGAATTCTAAACAGGCTACAACATGGAGGAAACTTGTGGACACTTTACTAAGTAATATAAGTCTGACAGGAAACAACTAATAAATCTTCTATGATTCCACTTAAGTAAAGGAGCTGGAGTGGTCAGTTTCACAGAGACAGAGAGCAAAATGGTGATTGCCAGGAACTGTGAAGGAGAAAGGGGGAATTGGTGAATGGGTGCAGAGTTTAGGTTTTGCCAGATGAAAAAAAGTCCTGGAGTTTGGTTGGACAAAATGTGAATGTACTTAACATGATTGAACTGGACACTTAAAGATGGTTAAAATGGTCAATTTTATTTTATGAATATTATACTGGAACACAAATCATCTTGGAACTATTCCCCGAGGGTAACCACAGAAGAGTCAGGGCTGATAGTAACACGGCAGATGCTCCCCGCCCACCCAGCCCCATACCCACCCCAACAACCCGGGGTGAGGACTATCTTCTGTGCTCAGGACTCCCCGCTTCAGTTCTTGGAGATGTCTCAGCTCCAGGCCCGCACGGCTTAACCTCAGCCTCCCTGACTGACCCAGTGCTCCAGGCTCTGCTCCAAGGGTCCAGTAAGTCTTGGGTCACCTTCTTTTTTTTTTTTTCTTTTTAAAAAAAATAATTTAATATATTCCTTACAAATTTAAGAACCCATCCTGAACCCTCCTCCCTCCTCCCTCCCCATACCATCCCTCTGGGTCGTCCCAGTGCACCAGCCCCAAGCTGGGTCACCTTCTTCTGTGGGAGACTAGGTGCTGAATTCACATCCACCCAAAGAGACCTCTGCAACCTCAGAGTGCAGGGGGAGTCAGCCTGGCTCCAGCCTGAGGTTGGAGAGACCCATTTTCTACATGAAAGCAGGAGCTGGGAGTGTGTGTGAAAAAAAGGTGTGTGGGGGAGGAGGCGGGTGATTGGACCAGTGTCCTGACAATATGTGAATATTTTTGACTCATATAATAGAAATGCTATGCTATGCTAAGTCACTTCAGTTGTGTCCGACCCTGTGCGACCCCATAGACAGCAGCCCACCAGGCTCCCCCGTCCCTGGGATTCTCCAGGCAAGAACACTGGAGTGGGTTGCCATTTCCTTCCCCAGTGCATGAAAGTGAAAAGTGAAAGTGAAGTCACTCAGTGCTGTCCGACTCTTAGTGACCCCATGGACTGCAGCCGTCCAGGTTCCTCCATCCACGGGATTTTCCAGGCAAGAGTACTGGAGTGGGGTGCCATTGCCTTCTCCGATATAATAGCAATAATTACCCTTATACAGTGAATGTGACACGTGGACCACTGATTTCTGTCTTCACTATACTCTCTGCCCTCCGTGTCTGTGGGTTCCTCATCTGAAGATATGGGATAACTGCAAGGAACTTGGGCATCTATGGATTTGGGTAATCATGAGGGGGTGACAGTTTGATGATTTATATTCAATTACTTTTGTGTTTGCTACACCCAGCCCTGGTGGCTCAGATGGTAAAGAATCTGCTTGCAATGCAGGAGACCTGGTTTTGATCCCTGAGTCTCAAAGATTCCCTAGAGAAAGAAATGGCAACCCACTCCAGTATTCTTTCCTGGAGAATCCCAGGGATAGAGGAGCCTGGCAGGCTATAGTCCATGGGGTCACAAAGAGTCGGACAAGACTGAATGACTAATACACACACACCCAGCAACTCTGTGAAGCCAGTTCTATTATTTACCATTGGTAGCAATTTAAACAATGGTGTATAATACAAGTTACATGAAATTTACCATCTTAGCCATTTTTAAGTGTTGTTGTTCAGTCACTAAGCTGTGTCTGACTTTTTGAGACCCCATGGACTGTAGCCTGCCAGGCTTCCCTGTGCTGCACTATATCCTGGAGTTTGCTCAAATTCATGTCCATTGAGTTGACAATGCCATCCAACCATCTCATCCTCTGTCACCCCCTTCTCTTCCTGCCCTCCATCTTTCCTAGCATCAGGGTTAACAAATTCAAATTGCTTCATATGGTGGGCCCATAAAAATTCTGAGGCACAATCAGGTAATCGAGGGTTATACACTCCCCTAAGCTGAGGAGAAGGAAGTAGGGATCTGGGGCTTCAAAAGGGAGGAAGACAACTTACAGGAAAATGGGTAGAACAAATGCTTGGGAAAAAATATTTGCGGCTCCAGGCAGGAGAGTCTTTCTGAGATAAAAAGTTATCCCTGGTAATAGGTCCTGGCATAGGTTGCCTAATCTAAATGATTTTGAGCCATAATGTGAGAGGAAAAAAGATTTTTTTTTTGAGTCTGCAGCATCTTAATTGTGTTCAGCTCAAAACAACCCACAAGCCAAAGTGACCCATTTTAGGGTGATGTTTTCTACTCCCCCAACTTTTCTTCAGCCACCCTTCCAGTAACTTTGAAATATATTAAAAGGTGTATTTATGCTTAAGGGACCAAAGCTCAGAGATGGAGAACTTGCCAAGTGTGTCCTTTTACCACCTGCTCCCCGTCACTCTCCTGGTGGTTCAGATGGTAAAGAATCTGCCTGCAACTCAGGAGACATAAGAGACCCGGGTTCAATCCCTGGGTCAGGAAGATCCCCTGGAGAAGGAAATGGCAACCCACTCCAGAATTCTTGCCTGGAGAATCCCATGGACAGAGGGGCCTGGCCCTGGTGGGCTACAGCCCATGGGGTCGCAAAGAGTTAGACATGACTGAGTGACTCACTATTCACTCACTTCCCCATCACTCCATTGCTTTGTGGAATTGGATTCCCAGGGCCAAGGGCAGATGGACATTCTTTCTTCTAACATTTATTTTGTTGAAGTAAAGTTGACTTATAATGTATTAACTTTGGCTGTATGGCAAAGGGATTCAGTTATATATATGTATTTTGGTGCTTTTTGATATTCTTTTCCATTATGGTCTATCACAGGATATTGAACAGAGTTTCCTGGGTTACACAGTAGGACCGTGTGTAGGATGGACATTCTTGATGGCTCTGTGTCTTGTTTTCTCAGCAGATCATGGTCTCCTCAACTATGTCTAAGATGCTGTGTCAGTATGTTCGCCAGTTTGGTCAGAAGCTGGTCCACAGGCGGCCGCTGGAGCCCATAGAAGAGTCTGAGAGTCCCACGGCTCATCTTAACATCCTAGATCTGGTTGTCTTGGGTGTGGGCAGAAGCCTGGGATCCGGCGTGTATGTCTTGATTGGATTCATTGCCAAGCTAATAGCTGGACCATCAGTTATCATCTGCTTCTTGGTGGACTCCCTGTCTTCTGTGTTGTTCGGGCTCTGCTATGCTGAGCTGGGGGCCCGGATACCACACGTTGATTCTATGTATCTCCATAGCTATGTCATCATGGGACAACTGTGTGCCTTTGTCATTGGCTGGAACCTCATTTTGTCCTTATTTGTTGGTGAGATGATGGGTAGGGGGAAGATGTGGGCTAAAGATCCAGAAACAGGGAGGTGATATTGGGGTCATACTCATGTATAAACCCCTTGCTGTTGACCTTGCAGCAGGAAGCTGGTAATAGTGGCCAAAACCCCTTCAACTTCTTTCTACTCAGCTCTATCCTGTTTTGCTTAAATGATGGACCAAGAACTCAGAAGAAAGGGAACTGTAGAGGGTAGATGAGAGGGGGACATGGCCCACAGGCTCACCCCCTCATCATATTGAAGTCTCTGCTCAGCTGTTGTCTTTGTGGGAATTTCCATTATCTCTAGATTTTACATTTCACCCTCATCTCCCTGCCCTCCTGGTCCCACTTCCCTGTCTTCTTTTCTTATATAGCATTGATCTCTCAGTGTATTAACCAGTTGATGTATTTTGTGAATCATTTGGGTCTGCTTTCCCCTTCCCTCTCTCCCCTCCCCCATGAAGAGAAACTTTGAGATTAGGGTTTTTGCTTAATTTTTTAAAAAAAAATACATCCCAAGGCACATAGCAGAGGATGTGTGTTTATGTGTGTTACTGAATATTCCTCTTATCACTGCAGGCACTGCTTGTGTGGCCAAGGCCTGGAGCATCGCCTTTGACAGCCTCACTGGGAACCACATCTCTCAGGCGTTAGAAGGAACCTTCTCTCCGTATATGCCCTCTGCCCTCGGCACTTTCCCCGACTTTGTCGTGTTGGGCCCGCTGCTGCTGATTACTGGTGAGAAGGGGTCAGTGATAGAAGAGTGAGGTGTGGAGGGGGAAGTGGGGTGGGAAAGGATTGGAGTGGTGGAGTGGTGGGGGGCTTAGAACAGGAAGAAGGGTCTGAGATATGAGAGACAGAAAGGGAGGACATAGCCGGTTGTTTTCTACCCTTGGCAGTAGAGATTCTGGGCTGGATCATTCTTTGGTGTGGGGGTGGTCCTGTGCATTGTAAGGTGGGTTTTTTTTTTTTCCAAGTCATTATAGAGTTTTGAGCAACAACCCTGGCCTTTACCCACTAGATACCCCTGATGCCCATTCCCCCAAACTGAGGTATTGAGAATATCCCCGGACAGAGCCAAATGTCCCTTGGAAGGCAAAATTATGCCTGCTCAGAATCATTTCCTTAGACCAAAAAAGTTCCTTCCTCTCTATTGAGACCAAAGATGTTTTTTCAATGGAGATGAAATTCTCATGGCATAAAATTAACAATTTTAATACTTGCCCACCTTTATTGAGATATATTTGACATAAACAAATGTCTAAATTCAAGGTACACAATATCATGATTTTTTTAGATCCCCCCTGTTGTGAGATGATTGCCACAGTAAGAAATTAACCATCATAAAGGACACACTCAGTGACATCTAGTAAATTCACAGTGTTCTACAACCATCACCTCCACCTAGTTCCAGAGATTTTCATCACCTGAAAAGGAAACCCAGTACTCTGAGCAATCACTGCCCATCTGCTACCTCGACCCCGGTCCCCAAACCCCCAGACCCTGGTGACCACTAGTCTGCTTTCTGTCTCTATATATTCATTTATTTTGGATGCTTCCTATTCCATCTTATCCAAGGAGTACTGGTTCTTGGAGTTCCTGTGTCAGCCTGGATTATCAAAGTGTTCACAAGCTTGAATATTTTGATTCCAATCTTCATGATCATCTCTGGCTTCATTAAGGGAGACCTGCTCAACTGGCAGCTCACGGAACAGGACTACAAAAACACATCTGGATCAAGTGACATCTACAGGACTGGAGGGTATCCTTGACCTTAGTAACACGTGTGAGGGGTGAGGGTGTGCCGGGTTGACAACATGGTGGGGACTCGAGAGACCTGGGCTGATGGATCCAGGTGATGGCAGTCCTGGAGCCTAGGACTTGTGGTGTTAACAGAGAAGTCCAGTAGAGAAGGCTGAACTCACTTCACCCATGTTCATCCTCGTTCCTTCTCTCACCACAGCTTGGGCCCTCTGGGTTCTGGAGGGTTTGTGCCTTTTGGCTTTGAAGGGATTCTCCATGGAGCAGCTATATTTTTCAGATCATATTTTGGCTTCAGTGTCATTGTCACTAAAGGTAACAAGGTCATTGTATGTCCCATTGGGAGTTTGGACATGGTTTGGGCTCCCCTTGGGCTTAGGGACGGGTAGAAGGTGAGGTGTGTGAGGGAGGGGGTTTTGTGCTTTCACCCCAGTGTGTTTCCTGACCCATTACTTCCACCCATCCTGCAGGGAGAGAAGCTCGAAATCCTCAGCGTTCCGTCCCCTTGAGCATGGTGATCTCCATCTTCATCTGCTTTTTGGCGTACTCGGGTGTCTCGGTGGCACTCACCCTCATGGTGCCCTACTACCAGATTCATCACTACAATCCTTTGCCACAGGCTTTTTTCCATGTTGGGTGGGCTCCTGCCGGATATGTCATGGCTGTTGTCTTCCTATGTGCCCTTTTATACAGGTCAGAGTCATGAGTTTCTCCCCATCTACTGTCAGATGCTCAGGTATCCTGTCTCTTGGGATTGAGAGACAAGAGGCAAGGACACCTCACATGGACTAGAGAGCAGATGGCCGGTCTGTCCTGCTTCTCCACATGTTCCCATTTTCTTATCCAGCCTCCTTAGAGCCATGTTTGTCTTGTCTCGGTTGATCTGTGCGATGGCAGATGATGGGCTCCTTTTCCGGGGACTTGGATGGATCCATGCCGGTACCCACAGCCCCATCATAGCCATCCTGGCTTCTGGAACTCTTGCAGGTGAATAAGCAAAACCCACTCCTTCTCTAATCAGTTCCCCTCATCTGGACTTTTCCAGTGGTTTCTCATTCCCTTCTCCCACCCTCATTCTAGCAATTGTGGCATTACCCTTTGAGCTCCGAGATATTGTGGAATTCACGTTAATTGGGATCATGCTTGCTTACACCCTTGTGGCTTTTTCTGTGCTTGTCCTCAGGTGAGACTCCACTTCACTTTGACTGCGGGTCTTGGACTTGTGGGAACTGATAGGGAGGTAGTCATCTTCGGCTGATATGCTGCCTTCTAAAATCCTGCTCTGCTTAAGGCAGCACAGATGGGGAATAGATTGTGTGATGATGGATCAGTAGGGGCTACTCTTAATATTGCTTTAATACCTCTAATTCAGGTACCAGGCAGATCAGAATTTCAGTAAGAATAAGAAAACAGAGGAAGAAACTGAGATGGGGCCTGTAACTGAAGAAAGTCCTTCAGGATCTATACCTGAAGCAAGAATGTCAAACTTTCTAAAGAGTCTGTGGTTCCCTGGCAGCACCATCCCCACCTGGAAATCTGGCCAGATTGTCTATGGATGTGCCTTCCTGCTTGGTGAGCAGTGGGATTTCTCTTTGGTCATATTCTGAAACTGACAGGAGGTGGTGGGAATGTGTATTTTGGAAGTTGAAAAGCCTTGGAGATACGATGTCCCTTCCTGGGGTGGGCAACTTTGGAGTGGGGTGTGACCCAAGGCACTGATACATTTGTCTTCTGGGTCCAGCCTGTTCTCCTCCTTGACCCTTGCAGTTCTCCTGCTGATAATCCTGAGCCTGGTCCTGGCCCAGTGGCCCATCCAGGTGTTCTCTGGAGACTCCGTGCTCACAACAGTGGCTGTGCTGCTGCTGCTGCTCATCACTGGGGTCATGGTCATCATCTGGAGGCAGCCCCAGGACCCCTCTCCCCTTTACTTCAAGGTAGGTGACCTTATGTGTCCAAAGTGTCCACCTTCAGTGAATGCAATCTGCAGGCTTTGACGTCTAAACATCCTCTCCTGGTCCAGAGAAGAAGAGAAGTTGCTAAAACCAGTGGTCCCTTCCCGGTTCCACACAGAGTGCTTTACATACACAATCTCAGCAGGCACTCAACACACAGCCTGAAGGGGACTTGAGTCTTCTCACCCACGTGGGGTAGGGTCTCCCTTTCAGACATCTGGGCTGTGTCCAGGGATGAACTGACTCTGCCCACAGGTCCCTGCTCTGCCTGTCCTCCCACTGGTGAGCATCTTTGTGAACATTTACCTGATGATGCAGATCACCTCTGGGGCCTGGGTCCAATTTGGCATCTGGAATGCAATTGGTAAGTGACTTTCCAGGATAAAGAGGTATGACTGAACCCAGTACTCTTCCTACTATCTTGTCCCCAAAAGTTTGTCAGACACCGTACTAGGAGGTCTATTGGGTATTTGTAAGTGATGAGAGCGCCTACTTTCCCTTCTCATCGTCTCATTTCCCTACTAGGATTTGTCATATACTTTGGATATGGGATCCGACACAGCCTGGCAGGGAACGATGAGCCACAGCGACCAGCCTCCAATTCTCAGACTTGACAAAAACATCCTGTAACCACAGGACATCGATGCTGTGTGGAATCCCTCTAGGCACTGGAGTTATCTTCTGGTTCAAGGGACACTTTGAGTCTGTGGACTGTTGTTATTGTCTTCTTGACAGAACAGAACCTGGGGACAGGAGTCGACAAAAAGAAGGTGAAGAAAAGGACGTGGGGGACCCAAGTCTCTACTGGAACAAGGGTACTTTATTCATGGCAGCGTGTGCTTATATATTGTTATACAAGGAAGCTTTAGACAGAAAAATAAAGTTGAGTAAAAAACACTGAAACCAGACGCTTAACAACAGTAACTAAGGGAATAACAATAGTCATAGGTCCATAGCAACAGTAACTAGGGGAATAGCAATTGTCACAGGGCCAGAAGACAATCCATGTATTGGAAATAGGAAGATGACTAAGTAGTTTTACAGAAAAGTAAAAAGGTTACTGAAAGGAATCCATGTATGCGTTCCACCTCATGACCTCAGTCCTGAGAACTGTGCAGCTCTGCTCGTTTCTGTTTTCCAGGAACTTATAAGGAACAGAAGGCCCTTGAGAAACAGAAAACAACATATAGGATTCCTTAAAATTAAATGTTCCCTGACAGACTGTGATGGTGTATGCATTTAAAGCTCTATGTTTACTGGCAGTGGAAAAAATCACATTGGTGTTGTATATGTATATTTTTTCAAATAAACTTTTAATAGCATAATATGCATAATGAAAAGTTCAGTCTTCACAAATGTGTAGCAAGATGAACTTTCATAAAGAAAGTACTATGATATAATCAACATCCAGAGGAAGAAACAAAATACTAACCTACAGATAAGAAGATCCTGCTTGTGGTTCTTTGCAGCAAAAACACCAGAGATTGCCTCATGGGAAGGAAACTCGGGTACTGTATATTGTGTCAAGAGTTACACTTGAAATATTAGGACAAACAGATTGGAAGTAAAAGGAAGGGAACAGACAGACTGTGTAAGCAGTAACAGAAGAAAGCTAGGGTAGTTATATTACTCTCGGACAATGTAGACTCTTAAAAAAGAGATTAATAACAGATAAAGTAGATCATTCATATCAATAAAATGATCATTTTAAAAAAATCTCTTCCCCCACTTCATTGAGACATAGTGTAACATTGTGTAAATGATTGTTTTTCTTTACTTTTCTATTGTAAACTCAGAGTCACACAGTAGAGTTGATAAAGAAAAATCCTCAATTGAAAAATGAAACTGCCTTGCTAGAAGTGGGGGAAAGGGGTTTAGGTAATGGGTGGTTGATAAATGGTTATAGCTGAGTGAAACTCTAAGATGGGAAGTGAAACTAAAAAGACAAGATAAAAAGTTGTTGCTGCAGAACAGAATGCTAAAATTTAGAGTATGGACATTCAAAAAGTTGGTCATAACGAAGTATAGGACTGTTTGTTGGAACAATGGAAGTAGAGTGAAGGAGGTCAAGAAACAGTACAAGTTATTAGATTGCCCTGGGTAGCTATACAATGTGATAGGGTAGCCAAAATCCAGCCTTTGTAACCAAGTACCAAACTGAATAGTGGAGATAGAGCCAAGGGGGCAAAAGCAGACTAATGCCCTCAAAACTATGTGTCCTGACATGGAAGGGTAGGAGGAGGTTTATAATTGTTCAAAGAGGAGAACATGATGAGCTAATAAACATTCTTCTGATGGGTTGGTGTGAGGTCACTGGGAATCAGCATCATGAACTTTCTGATTCCAACTGGTCTGGGGTCTATGTGTTCATGGGTAGTGTACAGTTAACTTTTTTCAGCTGGCTGGGGGATTCAATATCTGCAACATAGCCCCAAAGTATCGTTGTATATATCTCAAATGGGCAGGGCAGAATCCTGCCCCTACCGCACCGCAAGGCTGTGCTATTGTGGGTTTTTTTTTTTTTTTTTTTTTCATTTTTTTATTTGGCTGCTTTGGGTCCTAGTTGCAGCACACAGGATCTTCATTCATCATATGGGATCTTTCCTTTCAGTGCATGGAGTGTAGCTGTGGCACTTGGACTCAGTAGTTGTGGCTCTCCCATCCAGTTGCTCCATGGTATATGGTATCTTTGTTCCCCAAAAAGAAAGTGAAAGTGTTAGCCGTTCTGTCATCTCTGACTCTTTGTGACCCCATGGACTGTGTCCATGGAGTTCTCCAGGCAAGAATGCTGAAGCTGGTTCCCTGTCTTCCTCCAGGGGATCTTCCTAACTCAAGGATGGAACCCACATCTCTATGTCTCCTGCATTGGCAGGCATGTTCTTTACCACTAGTGCCACCTGGTAAGCACTTACACGTGCTGCTGCTGCTGCTGCTGCTAAGTCGCTTCAGTCATGTCTGACTCTGTGCGACCCCATAGATGGCAGCCCACCAGGCTCCCCCGTCCCTGGGATTCTCCAGGCAAGAATACCGGAGTGGGTTGCCATTTCCTTCTCCAATGCATGAAAGTGAAAAGTGAAAGTGAAGTTGCTTTGCTGTGTCCGACTCTTAGCAACACCATGGACTGCAGCTACCAGGCTCCTCCGTCCATGGGATTTTCCAGGCAAGAGTACTGGAGTGGGGTGCCATTGCCTTCTCCATTACATGTACTACTGGCCTCTTATTTGGTTGAAAGCACAATCTGCCTGTAATATGGGAGATCTGGGTTTGGTCTCTGGGTCAGGAAGATCCCCTGGAGGAAGACATGGCAACCCACTTCAGTATTCTTGCCTGGAGAATTCCATGGATAGAGGAGCCTGGTGGGCTACTGTCCATGGGATTGCAGAATCAGACATAACTCAGAGCAATTAAAACTTCAGTTCAGTTCAGTTGCTCAGTCATGTCTGACTCTTTGCGACCCCATGGACTGCAGCACGCCAGCCCTCCCAGTCCATCACCAACTCCCAGAACTTGCTCAAACTCATGTCCATTGAGTTGGTGATGCCATCCAACCATCTCATCCTCTGTCGTCCCCTTCTCTTCCCACCTTCAATCTTTCTCAGCATCAGGGTCTTTTTCAGTGAGTCAGTTCTTCTGCTGAATGGGAGAAGATAAATCTGCAAATGACACATTAATATTCAACATATATAAACAGCTCATACAACTCAACATCAAAGAAACAAACAAACAACTCAACTAAAACATGAGCAGAACTAAATGATATTTTTCAAAGAGAAAATGCTGTGGCCAACAGACATGTGACAAGATGCTCAACAGTGCTAATGATCAAGGAAATGCAAATCAAAACCGTGAGAGACCACCTTGCACCTGTCAGAAAGGCTGTCATCAAAAAGGACAGAAATGACAAAGGTTGGCTAGGATTTGGACAAAACGGGACCCATGTACACGGTTGGCAGGGGTGTAAATTGATGCAGCCACTGTACAAAAAAACTGTATGGAGGTGTCTCTTAAAACTAAAAATAGAACTACCATATGATGTAGCAAGTCCATTGCTGGGTATGCGGCAGTGAAAAGGAAAAAGCGGAGTGAGTTTTTCTCTTTCCCTTTCCTGAGAACAAAGAAGAAAAAAGAAAATAGTGAGCAGGCCTAAACATTTCTTTTTTTTTTTTTTTAACTTTAATTGTTCCTAACTCTGCATGTCTGTAACTGGCTTTGCTTTTCTGCCCCCTGATTCTGGAGGAAGCTGCACTTCACACCTATTACCCTTTGCTTACCCTTATGACACTCCCTTCACCTTGTTACGTTTCAGAAAGAAGGCCGCAGACCCACCGAACTGCCCGACTCAATCACTGGGCTACTGACCCCAGCCTATGATGGTTTTTGAAAGAATGCAAGAGGAAGAAGACAAGATCCTACCATCTTGGTTCCTCTTCACTGACTCCTGACTGCGAGCCTTCATCTTATAAGCCTTTATCTTAGGAGGGGAGGCACAGTCCTTGAGGCCTGAACCTACTTTATTTCCTTCTTTGCCAATTGAGAATTAAAGCCACCTTTCTATTACCTCCAAACTCTGTCTCCACATATTTTTTTCAGTGGGCAGAGAAAGCCAATATTTTGGCCAACAACAGCTATGTACACACACACACACACACACACAAATATATGCATGTGTGCGTGTGTGTGTGTGTGTGTGTGTGCGCACTAAGTCACTTTAGTCGTGTCCAACTCTGTGTGCCACACGGACTATAGCTTGCCAGCCTCCTCTGTCCATGGGATTCTCCAGGCAAGAATACTGGAGTGGGTTGCCATGCCCTTCTCCAGGGGATCTTCCCCACCCAAGGACAGAACCCCGTCTCTTACATCCCCTCCCTGGTAGATGGGCAGGCAGGTTCTTCACCACTAGCGCCACCTGGGAAGTGTGTGTGTGTGTGTGTGTGTGTACACTCAGCTCTCCCAGAAAACAGCTCCTAGAAGAAGTGGACCAAGTCACATCCTCTTCCATCCCTTTGTGCAAGGCTGGATGCAGGCACAGTGCTTGTTCCATGCTTGTGTTGTTTGGATTCACATCAGAGATGTTAAGCTGCCTTCTCCTGGTTGGGGCACAGCTGAGCTTGAAGGTCCCTACACTGGGATGTCTCAGGTCGGGTTCAGACTGTGGGGGGTCGAGTCGTGTAAGAGGACTGGGAGGGAGCAGGGTTGAGTGGGATCTCAAGTCTTACAGCTCGTATTTCTCACGGTCCTTGATCAAATGAGTTCAAGTGTCCACAGAAATGATCAATGAAAAGTACATAACCGAAATAGGAAAGAGTTTTCTTTGAGCCAAACTGTGGCCCTCAAGGGAGACAGTGTCCCTAGAGCTCTGAGGAACTGCTCTGCTGAAGCGTGGTGTCCAGCGCAGTCTTCTACCTCATCCAAGCAAAGGACATACATCAACATGACAGGGTGTATTTCTTCAAATTTTCAAAAGAGACAGACCTAGTTCATAGCGAGACAAAAGCTTCTTGGTGTCTGGGGAGGGAATCTTATCTTCCAGGGAGTGTTAACACGGATGCTGTGAGAAGGGAGTTACTCATATTTATCTTCAGAACAGACATTCTTTACCTTAGTGGTTAAGCGCTAAGAGGGTCTGACAGGCTGTTTTAATTCACACAGAGTTCAGGCTGAACCATGGATAAACCAAAATGACTTCCCCATACCTCAATATGTGAACATTTTCTCCATCACCAGCAGATAAAAATCTTAAAACCATATGACCCAGCAATTCTACCTCTGAGGATATACCCAGAAGAATTGAAGCCACACTTGGGAAGAGACATTTATACATTCGTGTTCACAGCAGTATTATTTACAATAACTAGAACATGAAAGCAACCCAAGTGCCCACTGACCAAGGAAGGGATAAGCCAATGTGGTGTGTACAAGGAATATGGTATGTACTGTTCATTCAGCATTAGAAAGGAAGGGAATTGTGGACATTCTTCTAAGTGAAATGAGCCTGACAGGAAAGGACAAATACTGTACGACTCCACAGAAATGAAGTGCCTGGTGTAGTCAGATGCATAGAGACAGAAAGTAGAAGGGTGATTGCAAGGAACTGAGGGAGAAAACGGGAATTTTTGCTTCATGGGTATAGAGTTTAAGTTTTGCCAGATGAAAACAAAGTCCTGGAGTTTGGTTGCACAAAAGGTGAATGCAGTTAATATGATTGGATCAGACACCTTGGTTAAAATGGTCAATGTTATGTTATGGGTGTTTTACCACAATAAAATAAACCTCTCAGAACCTCCCCTGAGGGTAACCACAGAAGAGTCAGGGCTGATAGCAACATGGCAGATGCTCCCTGCCTGCCCAGCTCCATCTCCACCCCAACAACCCAGGGGTGAGGACAGTCTTCTGTGCTCAGGACTCCCCGCTTCAGTTCTTGGAGATGTCTCAGCTCCAGCCCTGCACAGCTTAACCTCAGCCTCCCTGACTGACCCAGTGCTCCAGGCTCTGCTCCAAGGGTCCATTAAGTCTTGGGTCACCCTCTTCTGTAGGAGACTGGGCGCTGAGTTCACAACCTCCCAAAGAGACCCCTGCAATCCCAGAATGTAGGGGGCAGTCAGCCCGGCCCCTGACTGACCCATTTTCCAATGAAAGCAGGAGCTGGGAGCTGGGAGTGTGTGTGAAAAAAAGGTGTGTGTAGGGGATGGGAGGTAATTGGACCTGTATCCTGATGATATAAGCCTATTTTTTTGACTTATGTACAAACCATATTAATAATTACCCTTATACACTGAATGGACATGTGGACCCCTGGTTTCAGTCTTCTATATACCGTCTGCCCTCTGTGTCTGTGGGTGCCTCATCTGAAGATACAGGGGCAACTGTAAGGAACTTGAGCTTCTGTGGAGTTGGGTATTCGTGAGGGGCAACTGTATGGTGATTTATAGTATATTACTTTTGGGTTTGCTACACCCATCAACTCTGTGAAGCTGACTATATTATTCAGCATTAGTGGCAATTTTTTAAATGGTGACAAAATACACATAACAGAGAATTTACCATTTTGACCATTTTAAAGTGTACAGTTCAGTAATGTTAGGTGTTATGTACATTGTAAGAGTTCTGATCTCCAGAACTCTTTTCATTTTGTAAAACTGAAATTGTGTCTCCATTTTATAATAACTCCTATTTCTCCCCAGCCCCTCTGCTGAACCACCATTCTACTTTCTTTTTTTAAATTTGTTTACATGGCTGCTCAGGGTCTTAGTTGTGTCATGCTGGATCTTATTGCGACACAAGGACTCTGTAGTTGTGTCTCGAGGGCTCCAGAGCACACGGGCTTCAGTAGTTGTGGTCTGCAGGCTCAGCTGCCCCACAGCATTTGGGGTCTTAGTTCCCAGACCGGGAATTGACCAGTCTCCCCTGCATTGCAAGGCCATCTTAACCACTGGACCACCAGGCAAGTTCCCACCGTTCTACTTTCCGTCTCTATGATTTTGACTGTTCTCAGTACTTCATAGAACTGGAATCATACAATATTTGTATTATGTCACTTAGCATAATGTTTTCAAGTTTCCTCCATGTTGTAGCGTGTATCAGAAATGTCGGTGTTTTCAAGGCTGAATAGTATTTCAATGCATGTATAGACCTCATCACGTTTATCCATTTCTCTGAGGATGGACATCTGAGTTGCTTCCAACTTTCAGCTATTGTGATTAATGCTGCTATGAATATAGGTGCACAAGTGTCTCTTTGAGATCCTATTTTCAGTTCTTTTGGGTGTACAGCCAGCAGTGGAATTGCTGGATCATGTGGTAATTTCACTTTTAGTTTTTTTTAGAGAACCTTACATTCCTCCTACTCACGGTGCACAGGGGTTGGTCAGCAGCATTTAAGCAAGAAGAAAACACAGGTCCAGAGAAATGTATGACTTGTTCAAAGGCACAGTAGTGTTCAAGGAGCCAAGATTCTAATCAGAATGTCCTGGCTCTTTGAATGCTTGCTCTGAATCAAAATGCTAAACTTGGACTTCAGAGTATCAGGGGTGGAAGCCCCCTGATGGTGACTTGTGGTCACTGGGTCAGCCTAGCCCTGCAGAGCAGTGTAGTGAGGGGACATTTCACACCCCAGAGCAGCAGGAAATAGAGTCCTTTCATTTCTGATTCAGAGTAAAGGTTACTTCCTCGTCCCTCCAGGCAGTTAGTTGGGAGGCCACTCTGCTGTGATGCTTTGACTGAGCTGAGCTTGAGTCTGTCCCTCCCTACAAATTCCATCTCCTTCTGCCCCAAAGCAGAGTCCCTATTCCATGTCACTCTGCAGGCAACGAAACAGGAAGCTACCAGGTTTTAAGATCTTTGTCATGGAAACAGGTGGAGTCTGTGATTTCTGATCACCAAGCCCCTTAGTCACTTCATCCCTATCTAGGACAGAAGGAAATACTGATCATAAGGACAGTTTTCCCAGTGGTATAGAGAAAAGCAGGGCAAAGATGGTATATAGCACGTGCAATAGCAGCTAGCTAATAAATAGCAGAGCTGGATTTGAAATGGCAGAACTGGTTGATTTTGCTTAAAACCAAGAAATCATCATTCTTATCCACTCAGATCATGCCCATTAAGCAGATGCTGTGAACCGGGCACTGTGTCAGAAGGTCTTGCTTCTGCAGGAACAGAAATTTCCTTTTCTAAGCTCTTTGGCTGGTTTAATAATTAAACTGACATAAGACAGGCAAACAGGCACTTCCCTGGTGGTCCAGTGGCTAAGACTCCGTGCCCACATTGCAGGGAGCCTGGGTTCGATCCCTGGTTGGGGAAGTAGACCCCGTATGCTGCAACTGAGTTCACCTGCCTCAATGAAAGATCTTGCGTGCTGCAACTAAGATCCAGTGCAGACAAAAAAAAAAAAAAGACAGATTAGGAGATTCAATTTGCTTCATTGGGGAGCCCCATAGAAATTCTGAGACTCAAGACATTCAAACAACTGAGGCTCATATCCTCCCCTGAGCTAAGGAGAAAGGAGTAGGAATCTGGGGCTTCAAATGGGAGGAAGAGAACCCACAGGAAAATGGGAGGAGAAAATGCTTGGAAGACCCTTGTGAGTCCCTTGGATGGCAGGGAGATCAAACCAGTTAATCCTAAAAGAAATTCACCCTGAATATTCATCAGAAGGACTGATGCTGAAGCTGAAGCTCCAATACTTTGGCCTCCTGATGCGAAGAACTGACTCAATGGAAAAGACTCTGATGCTGGGAAAGATTAAGGGCAGGAGGACAAGGGGATGACAGAGGATGAGATGGTTGGATGGCAGCTTTGACTCAATGAATGTGAATTTGAGCAAACTCCGGGAGATAGTGAAGGACAGAAGAGCCTGGTGTGCTGCAGTTCATGGGGTAACAAAGAGTCGGACATGACTGAGTGACTGAATGACAACAACAAAAAAGCCCAAGTGTTTGGTATACAAATGTTTGCCACTCCAGGCAGATAATCCTTTTAGAAATAAAAAGTTGTCTTTGGTGATAGCTCTCTTCCTGCTGTAGGTCCCTTGTGAAAGTCGCTAAGTCGTGTCCGACTCTTTGCGACCCCATGGACTATACAGTCCATGGAATTCTCCAGGCCGGAATACTGGAGTTGGTAGCCTTTCCCTTCTCCAGGGGATCTTCCCAACCCAGGGATCAAACCCAGGTCTCTCACATTGCAGGCGGACTCTTTACCAGCTGATTACCTTATTTTGAGCAGTTAAGGGAGACGCAAGGAGCTTCTCCTGAGTCTGCTGGGTCTTCACTGCCTTCGGCTCAAAACAGTCAACCAGTCAAAGGGGCACATTTGAGAAGATGTATTCTGCTCCCCTGGAGAAGGCAATGGCACCCCACTCCAGTACTCTTGCCTGGAAAATCCCATGGATGGAGGAGCCTGGTAGGCTGCAGTCCATGGGGTCGCTAAGAATCGGACACGACTGAGCGACTTCATTTTCACCTTTCACTTTCATGCATTGGAGAAGGAAATGGCAACCCACTCCAGTGTCCTTGCCTGGAGAATCCCAGTGATGGGGGAGCCTGGTGGGCTGCCTTCTATGGGGTTGCAGAGTCGGACACGACTGAAGTGACTTAGCAGCAGCAGCATTCTGCTCCCCGTCACTTCTCTTTAAACGATCTTTCTAGCAATTTTGAAACACATTAAGAGGCTTCTTTATGTTTGAAGAATTCAAAGCTCAGAGATGGAGAACTTGCCCATGGTTAAAGGATGTGTCCTTTAACCAGCTGCCCCTCATCACTCCAGTACTTCATGGACTTTAACTCCTAGGGTCTAGGACGGATAAGCAATCTGGATGACTGCGTCTTGTTTTCTCAGCAGATTGTAGCCTCCTCAACTATGTCTAAGACGCTGCATCAGTATGTTCGCTGGTTTGATCAGAAGCTGGCGAGGGGCAGACACCATAAAGGAGTCTGATGGTCTCAAGATTCATCTGAGTGCCACAGAACTGGTGTTCTTGGGTGTGGGCAGATACCTGGGAGGTGGCCTGTACATCACGGTTGGTGCAGTGGCCAAGTACGTAGCTGGACCAGCGATTGTCATCTGCTTCTTGGTGGCCGGCCTGTCTTCTCTGCTGTCGAGGCTCTGCTATGTGGAGTTTGACGCCCGGGTACCATGCTCCTCTTCTGCGTATGTCTGCAGCTACGTCACGATGGGGCAGCTCTGGGCCTTCATCGTTGGCTGGAACATCATACTGTTATTTTTAATTGGTGAGGTGATGGGACCAGGGGACAGGTGTGGGGGAAAGGCGTGGGGGCTAAGGTCAGGAAACTGGGAGATGGGATTGCGGTCTTATTCATGGGCTCTTTGTTACCTGACTTGTTAGGGGAAGTGGGTAACAGTAGCTGGAAAACCCCACAACTTCATTCTATTCAGCTCTCCCCTGCTTTCCTTAAATAATTGGACTAAGAAAGAGGAGGAAAGGAAACTGGGCACTGGTGGGAGGGAGGCGTGTCCCACAGGCTCATCACCTCATTATATTGGAGTCTTTGCTCAGCTGTTGCCTTTGAGTGATTTTTTTGGGGGGTTGCCACTTGATTTAAAATTTCATCCCTCCCTTTTTGGCCCTCCTGGTCCAACTTCCCTGTTTTTTTCTTTGTGAAACACTGATCTCCTCCTAACATATTAAATAGTGGACTTATTTTGTGAATCATCCCAGTCTGCTCTCGATACCCCATGAAAAAAATCTTTGAGATTATGTTTTGTCTATTTTTTCCTTCAAAATACATCCCATGGCACATACTAGGTGTTCAATTTTGTCTGTGAATGTTCATTCTTCTGCTGCTGCAGCCACTGCGTGTACAGCCAGTGCCTGGAGGTACGCCTTTGACAGCCTCACTGGGGACCTCATCTCTCAGGCATTGGAGGGAACTTTCCCTCTGCATGTGCCCTACTTGCTGGCCACGTATGCAGACTTTTTCGCACTGGGCCTGGTGCTGCTGCTTGCGGGTGAGTCAGGGGTCAGATATAAGACAGGATGAGGGGACTCCCCTGGTGGTCCAGTGATTAAGAATCCGCCTTGCAATGTGGGGACACAGGTTTGATCCCTGGTCAGGGAACTAGGATCCCATGTGCCGCAGAACAACTAGGCCCAAGTCCTTAGCCTGCACAGTACAACTGGAGAATGTGTGTGTGTGTGTGTGTGTGTGTGTGTGTAGTTGCTCAGTCATGTCCGACCTTTTGGGCTATAGCCCAATAAGCTCCTTTGTCCGTGGGATTCTCCAGTCAGGAACGCTGGAGTGGGTTGCCATATCCTTCTCCAGGGGATCTTCCTGACCCAGGAAGTGAACCCATGTCTCCTGTGTTTCCTGCATTGCAGGTGGATTCCTTATCCACTGATTCCCAAACTTTGCTGTTTGGGTCACAACTAAAGATCCCACAGATAAGACCCAACTCAGCCAATTACTAACTAAATAAAATATATTTTTTTAAAAGATGGACTGAGTAGGGCATGGAGAGGAGCTGAGGTTGGGAAAAACTTGGGGGTGGGGACTAGGACTGGAAGGACTGTCTGTGTTACGAGAGACGGGAAAGCAAGATCTGGAGGATCGTTTCCCACTCTTGGCCCTCTTGACAATTTGAGCCAGTTCATTCCTTGGTAGGGCGGGCTGTTCTGTGATTTCAGGATGTTTTAAAAAATCATTGTTGGATGCTGAGTAGCGTCCTCCAGCTTTGCTTACTAGATACCAGTGAAACCCACTCCCCAAATTCTGACAATTGGAATGTCTCCAGACCATGCCAAATGTTTGGGGAATAAAATTTAATCCCAGGTGAAAATCATTTACTTAGACTGACACATTTTAGTCTTGGTACTGAGACCAAAGATTTTTTTTTTTTTATTTCAGAGGAAATTCACAAAGCATAAATTTATCACTTTGCTATTTTCCCCAGCTTTACTGAGGTATAACTGATATACAGCACAGCAAGTTTGAGGTGTGCAATGTGATTTTGTTTTTGGCTGTACTAGATCTTTGTAGCTGCTCACAAGTTTTCTCTAGCTACAGAGAGTATGGGTTACTATTTGCTGTGATACTCAGGCTTCTTTTTGCGAGGCTTCTAGTGTTGCAGAGCATGGGCTCTAGAGCTCGGGGTCAGTAGTTACAGCACGTGGGCTTAGTTTTCTTTGGCATGTGGAATGTCCCTGGACCAGGGATGGAACCCTTGTCCCCTGCATTGGCCAGCAGACTCCCAACCACTGGGCCACCAGGGAAATCCCACAGTGGTGACCTGATAGGCCTGCCTATGTGAGATGATCGCCACAATAAGAAATGAACTATTAGGACCTGCCTGGTGGTCCAGTGGCCAAGACTCCTCCTCCCAGTGCAGGGGACCAAGGTTCCACCCCTGGTCAGGGAACTACGATCCTACTGAGGCAACTAAGAGTTCACACGCCACACCTAAAGATTCTGTTATGCCGCAGCAAAGACTCAGCACAGCCAAATATAAATAAAATGAAAATTTTTTTAAATTATAAGAAAAGAAATTAACTATCTTATGGGTACAATTCAGGGGCACTAGTACATTCACAATGTTGTCCAGCCATCATCTGCATTTAGTTTCAAACATGTTCATCTCCCCCCAAAAAACACCCTGTATCCACTGAGCAGTCACGGTCCATCCACCCCACCCCCACAACCCCCAGCTGCCGAGGCTGCTCTCTGTCTCTGTGGACTTCGTTACTGTGCATGTTTCATATTTCATCTCTCCTACAGTACTACTCGCTCTGGGAGTTCCTGAGTCAGCCTGGGTTTACAGTGTTCACGGGCATCAACATTTTGGTTCTCAGCTTCACCATTGTCTCTGGCTTCATTAAGGGAGACCTGAACAACTGGAAGCTCACGAATCAGGGCTACACACTGGCCACAGCTGTATTCTTGTATAGGTTAGGAGGGTACCCTTGGTCATATTAATGTCTGTGTGTGTGTAGGGGAGTCAGAGCTGAGAATTTTGTGGGGACTAAAGAGACCCAGGCTGGTGGATCCAGATGGCGGGTTTCCAGAGTTTGTGGTATTGAGGGAAGAGCCCAGAAGTGATGGCTGAACCCACCTCACCCAAATTCTTTCTTGCTCCTTCTCCCACCACAGCTTGGGCCCTCCAGGTGCTGGAGGGTTTGTGCCTTTTGACTTTGAGGGGGTCGTCCGAGGAGCAGCTACGTGTTTCTATGCATTTGTCGGTTTTGCTGACATTACCACCAGAGGTAAGGTGGTAACCATGTGTCCCATCAGGGTTTGGACAGAGATTGAGCTGCCCTTGGGCACAGAGGCTGGGAGAAGGTTAGCCTGCTTTAGGCAGTTCTGTGCTTTTACCCCATGGTGTTTTTGTGACCTGCTGCTTCTACCCCTTTTGCAGAGAGAGGAGACCTAAAGCCTCAGCGCTCCATCTCCCTCTTCTCACTCCTCATGTGCTTTTTGGCATATTTTGCTGTCTCAGCGGCACTCACCCTCACGGTGCCCTACCACCAGATTCATCACTACAGCCCCTTGCCCGAGGCTTTTCTCCACGTTGGCTGGGGCCCTGCCAGACATGTTGTGGCTGTTGGCGTCCTCTGTGCTCTTACGTCCAGGTCAGTGTCACGGGTTTCTCCCCGTCTACTGTCAGATGCTCATGCACCCCAGCCCCTGGGACTGAGAGACAAGAGGGAAAGACATCTTGCTCCAAACTAGGGAGCGCATGCCCTGGTCTCCCCTGCTTCTCCATGTCCTCACACATGTCTCCACTTTCTCTCCCAGCCTCCTGGGTGACATGTTCCCCATGTTTCAGTTAATTCGTGCAATGGCAGAGGATGGGCTCCTTTTCCAGGGACTTGCCCGGGTCTGTGGTCACACAAAAATCCCCATCATGGCTATCATGTCTTCTGGAAACCTTGCAGGTGAATAAACAAAACTCACTCCTTCCTTGATCCATTTCCATTAAATGCAGTTCCAGTGGTTTCTTAATCCCATCCCCACCATTTTTGCTCCCCAATTCTAGGGATCATGGCATTACTTTTTGAGTTCAGCGACATTGCAAACCTCATGGCAGTTGCGTCCCTGCTTGCTTACTCCATGGTGTCCTTCTCGGTCCTTGTTCTCAGGTGAGACCCCACTACACCTTGATCAGGGGGCTTGGGGTCATGGGGATGATGGTGAGGTAATCCTGGTCTGTGTCATGCTGCCTTCTGATTGTTCAAGAGAAGAAAGAAGTGGAATAGACAATCTGATGCTGTGTGAATAGCGGCTGCTGTTAATATTGCCTTTAAACCTCTAATTCAGGTACCAGCCAGATCAGAATTTAAGTAAGAGTGAGAAAATGGAAGAAGAAACTGAGATGGAGTGTGTATTTGAAGGAAGTCCTTTGGAATCTGAACCTGAAGCAGGAACCTCAAACATTCTAAAGAGCCTGTGGTTCCCTACCAGCACCACCCTCACCCAGAAATCTGTCCAGATTGTCTATGGATGTGCCTTCCTGCTTGGTGAGCAGTGGGGTTTCCCTTTATTCGTATTCTGAAATTGACTGGGTGGAGTGAGAGTGTGTATTTTGTCAGCTGAGTAGTCTTGGAGATATGATGGCCCTTCCTGATGTTGGTGGTTTCAGGGAGGGGTGTGACCCGAGGTCCTGACATCTTTGTCTTCTGGGTCCAGCCTGTTCTCCTTCTCCTTGACCCTTGCAGTTCTTCTGCTGACCATCCTGGGCCTGATCCTGGCTCAGTGGCCCACACGTGTGTTCTCTGGAGACGCCGTGCTCACAACAGTGGCTGTACTGCTGCTGCTGATGATCACTGGGGTCATGGTCATCATCTGGAGGCAGCCCCAGAGCCCAAGTCCTCTTATGTTCAGGGTAAGGTGACCTTATGTGGCCAAAGTATCCACCTTGAGTGAATGAAGTCTGTGTGCTTTGAGGTCTAAACATCCTTTGCTGGACCAAAAAAAAGGGAGTTGCTGAAACCAATGGACTCTTCCCTGATCCACACTCAGTGCTTACAAACCAGGCTCAATAGGCATGGAACACAAAGCCTGAAGTGGACTGAACTTGTCTCGCCCACATGGGGAAGGGTCTCCCTTTCAGGTGTCTGGGCTGTGTTCAGGGATGAACTGACTCTGCCTGCAGGTCCCTGCTCTGCCTGTCCTCCCACTGGTGGGCATCTTTCTGAACGTTTATCTGATGATGCAGATGAGTACTTGGACCTGGACCCTATTTGGTGTCTGGAATGCCATTGGTGAGTGACTGTCTAGGGTGAAGAGGCTTCTTGGGTGACTGAACCCAATCCTTTTCTAAGTACTTCTTCCCTAAACTGTGCCATACGCCATAATAGGAGGTTTAGTGGGTATTCATAAGTGAGGAGAGCCTCTGTTTTTCTTCTTATTGTCTCATCTCTCTACTAGGATTTGCCATATACTTTGGATATGGGATCCAACACAGCTTGTAGGAGAACAATGAGCCATAGACACCAGCCTCCACCACCCAGACTCTGGACTAAAACACCCCTAGTGATGAAGCATCTTAGCCAAAGGAAATAGATGCTGTGTGGACCCCTCCATACACTGGAGGTATCTGCTGATTCAAGGCGCGCTTTGAGCCTCTATGGACTGTGAAGGTGGAAAGTATTTAGTATAAATATTTAGTATTTATTGCCAATGGACACAATGACTTTGCTATTGTATAATTTTTAAGTAAATGTTTTAAAGCTTAATATGCATACAGAAAATTGCATGCTTCATAAGTGTGTAGTAAGATGAATCTTTACAAAGAAAGTACTATGATGTAACTAACAAATAGAGGAAGAAATAAAATATGAGCCTGCACATAAGAAGCACCTTGTTGTACTTATTTCCAATAAGAACTAGAGATTGCCCCATGGGAAAGAAACTCAGGTAACTATGTATTATGTCAAGAGTTATACTTTACGGGCTTCCCTAATGGTCCAGTGGTCAAGACTCTGGGCCCCCAATGCAGGGGGCATGGGTTTGAGCCCTGATTAGGGAACTAAGATTCCACAGGCCACAACTAAGACCCAGCACAGCCAAATAAAGAAACAAATAAGATTTTTTAAAAGAGTTACACATAAATATTAGCCCATGAATAGGCTAGAAGTAAAAGAAAGGGAACAGATATTTTGTGCAAATATTAACAATAGAAACTAGGGTAGCTATATTGCTATCAGACAAATTAGATTTTGATCAAAAGAATAGCAATAGATAAAGTTGATCATTTCTTGGAGAAGGCAATGGCAACCCACTCCTGTATTCTTGCCTGGAGAATCCCATGGACAGAGGAGCCTGGCGGGCCCCGTGGGGTCGCAAAGAATCAGACACGACTTAGCAACAAGCATGCACACACATCCTTTAGGCCCAATGTGTGCAGTTTGGCTTACCTCATTAAAGATGCTTGATGTCGTCATTGGTTAATTTCCTTTTATTTTCCCACAGACTTTTTCATAGATGCTATTTTTCAAAATCTGTATGGCTTTTTTTTTCCTGCTTGTTTTGTTCTGCTGTGAATTGCTTTGCTTTAGTGAACTTATGCTAGTATACTTAGCTCACAGACGTTCAAGCCATTGTGAATTTTCCTCATCTCCATAAATAGTTCATCTGTGCTTCTCCCTAATGGCGTTTTATTTTTACCCCCATAAGCAACTAAGGTAGAAAAATAAAATATTTACCATGGAAAAAAAAATAAAGTTGATCATTTCATAATGATAAAGAGAAGCGATCATTTTGATATTTTCTCCAAGCTTTGTTGAGACAAAGTGTAACATAGTGTAAATGGTTGGTTTTCTTTACTTTTCTATCCCAGAGTCCTCAAGTCACACAGTAGTGCTCATGAAGAAAACCTCTTAATAGGAAAAGAAAACTTCCTGCATTGTTAGAAGTGGGAGGAAGGGGTCATATGTAATTGTTGGTTGATAAATGGTTCCAGTGAGGTTGAACTAAAACCTCGAAAGACAGGACAGAAAGTTGCTGCTGCAGAACAGAATGTTTGAAACTGAGATTACAGACATGCAAGAAGTTGGTAATAATGGGGCAGAGGATTGTTTGTGGGAACAACTGAAGTGGAGTAAAGGAGATATGGAGGAGATATGGAGGTCAAGAAACCAAGTACAAGTTATTAGATGAATTTAAACAAAGATGGAGGAGAATGAATAGGATTAGGAAAGTCACTACCTTGCAAGTTCTATTGAAATTACTGACTTAGGAAGCAATGAATGGAGAATGAGACTGTCAGGTGAAACTTTGATGGAAAAGTTGACATCACCTGATTGTTGTTGATCCCTTACTGATGCAGGAAAGCCAGATATCATGTGATACCCAACGTACTGTGATAGGCAACCCAGAACACTGCCCATACAATAGTCCTGATGAAAAGTTGACTCAGAATTAATCAAGTCTCTACATCAATTGCTTTCCAGGTGGCCCAATGGTAAAGAATCTGCCTGCAATGCAGGAGACCCAGTTTTGATTCCTGTATCAGGAAGATCCCCTGGAGGAGGGCTTGGCAACCCACTCCAGTATTCTTGCCTGGAGAATCCCATGGACAGAGGAGCCTGGTGGGCTACAGGCCATGGGGTTGCAAAGAATTGGACACAACTGAGTGACTAAACATTGCACGCCTGCACCCTAGATCACCTAGGAGCTCAGAGCAGACATTAGGGATAGATTCACATTTAAGCTGAAAACTTAGTCACCCAGGGACTTCCTCGTTGCAAGGGAGCACAGGTTGAATCCCTGGTTGGGGAACCCACATGCCTCACAGTGAGGGCCCCCCTCCCTCCCACCCCCAAAATCAGCCAAACCAGAATGTGGGTAATTCTCCAGGAAGCAAAATGATGCACTTTCTGTAACAATTAAATGATATGACCCAAAGTGATGAGTTCATACAGTTATGTGAAAGTGTTAGTCTCTCAGTTGTGTCCAACTCTTTGTGGCCCCATGGACTGTAGCCCGCCAGGCTCCTCTGTTCATGGGATTCTGCAGGCAAGAATACTTGAGTGGGTTGCCATGCCCTCCTCCAGGGAATCTTCTTGACCCAGGGATCAAACCTGGTCTCCTACATTGCAAGTGGATTCTTTACCATCTGAGCTACCAGGGAAGCCTTGGAGATATTACTGATTTGCTTCTACAGAGTTGACATAAAAGAAAGTCACATTTTTTTTTTTCGGTTTCCCAGTGCACATAAAAGTTATGCTTATACTACACTGCAGTCTAGTCAGTGTGCTTAGAATCCTGTCTAAAAAGCCCCAATATACCTACTATAAGCCACTCCTTTGCCCGTTTCTGTTTGCTCATCCCTCTTTTCCTTAGACCTTAATCATAAGGATGAGATCATTAGGCAACATTTAACTTTCTGCTTTTCTAATTATGCGCAATGCCTCACCTAACCTGCTGATTCCTGGATTATAAGGAGTAAGAATGAAGAATTAAGTAGTTAAAGAATGACTGACTCTCTACCCCTAGGTTCCCCTTAGTAAATTTGCAGGTGGACCACGAGGGCAAGAGAACCTCCAGTTGCAGGTGGATCTCCTGAGTAAGATAGTGTCCCAGGGAAGACAAGGAGAAGTCAGCAGCAACAGAGAAATGACAGATAATCTTACCTCCTGCCTAAAGGATTAACTGAGGCATTATCATCTTCCCTTTAAAGATTCCCTTGTGGTTCAGCTGGTAAAGAATCCACCTGCAATGTGGGAGACCTGGGTTTGATCCCTGGGTTGGGAAGATCCCCTGGAGAAGGGAAAGGCTACCCACTCCAGTATTCTGGCCTGGAGAATTCCATGGATTCTATAGTCCATGGGGTCGCAAAGAGTCGGACACGACTGAGCGACTTTCACTTTAAAGATTGTCATGGCTGAGAAGAACTGGTATGGACACAAGTCCACCTTCTCCTGAGATAGCTGGCTTTTCTGAATAAAGCATCATTCCTCTCTGTGGAAGCTTGTTCCTTGCTTTATTGTCTGTTGAGTGATGAGCGGCTGAACCAGCAATTGGTTACAAATCTAACTGCTGGGCTAGAATAGCCAATGAGTCAATGCTGGTCACCATGTTTCTGAGTTAATACACCCAGGGCAAGTATTCTATCTTAATGCACAATGTTTAAACATGGCAATTTATAGTTAGGATGGCCTACTGCTGGAGCCTGGGCTACCGCAGATGTTAAAGCATTGATAGCCTTTTCTCCTTCTGTCATTCATTCAGTTGGGTCTGGTTGGGTAGAATTTAGTAGTTCATAGAGAGGTTGGAGGAGAAGGCAATTGCACCCCACTACAGTACTCTTACCTGGAAAATCCCATGGATGGAGGAGCCTGGTAGGCTGCAGTCCATGTGGTCGCTAAGAGTCAGACATGACTGAGTGACTTCACTTTCACTTTTCACTTTCATGCATTGGAGAAGGAAGTGGCAACCCACTCCAGTGTTCTTGCCTGGAGAATCCCAGGGATGGGGGAGCCTTGTGGGCTGCAGTCTATGGGGTTGCACAGAGTCAGACACGACTGATGCAACTTAGCAGCAAGTCAACTATAACTCAATTAAAAAAAAACGTTTTTCTAGGAGTCAATCACTAAATTTAATTCTGTTTTGATGGTCTGTGCCCAGTGTTTTGGCTTTGCAGGTGGCTCAAGTGGCTAAGAAGTCACCTGTCGATTCAGGAGATATGGACTTGATCCCTGGGTTGGGAAGATACCCTGGAGTGAAAAATGGCAACCCACTCCAGTGTTCTTACCTGAAAAGTCCCATGGACAGAGGAGCCTGGTGGGCTACAGTCCATGGAGTCACAAAGACTCAGACATGACTGAACACACACACACATGCCCAGTGTTTTAGCATGAGAGTCCCTTGATGCAGATCAGAATCTAGTCAACCCTTCACCAGTACCTCTGTCCCCTTAACACTCCACTTCCTGCTCTGGCATTTTCCTTCCTCAAGAGAAAATCTCATGACCTCTTAGATTATTTCCTTTCCCTGCCATGGCGCTCAGCTCTCCCAGCAAACAGAACTCCTTGAAGAAGTGGACGAGGAGGACACCTTCTCCTTTATCCTCTTCCATCCCTTTGTGCAAGGCTGGATGCAGGTGTGATGCTCATTAAATGCTTTTGTTGCTTGAATTAACAGCAGAGATTTTAAGCCCCCATCTTCTGGTTGGCACACAGTTGGACCTGGGAGTTCCCCCACACTGGAGTCTCTCAGGTCATGTGCAGAATGTGAGAGGTTGAGTAGTGTAAGAGGAATGGGAAGGAGGAGGGTTTGGTGTGGTCCCCGAGTTAACAGCCCCTACTTCTCGGGATCCTTGATGATCAAATGAATTTATGTCCACAGACATAAGCAATAAACAATCTGTAATAAGAATAGGAAAGAGTTTTCTTTGAGCCAAATTGAGGACTATAGCAAGGGAGACAATGTCCCTCTAGCTCTGAGAAACTGCTCTGCTGAAGGGTAGTGTCCAGCATCATCTCACACCTCACCCAAACAAAGAACTCATCATGGGGTGCATTTCTTCAAGGTTTCAAAAGAGAGAGACTTGGTACAGAGACAGTGAGACAGCAGTTCCCTGGTATCCAGGAAGGGAACCTTATCTCACAGGGAGTGTTAACATGGACGCCATGAGAAGGGAGTTGCTCATTCTTATCTTCAAAACAGACGTTCTTAACCTCAATAGTTAAAGCAGATGAGCTGTGAGGGTCAGACAGGCTGTCTTAGTTCACACACAGTTCAGGCTAAGCCATGGATAAGCCAGAATGACTTCCCCATTCCTCAATATGTTTTCATCTTCTCCATCACAAGCAGATAAAAATCTTAGAACTTTGTGATCCAGCAATTCTACCTCTGAGAATA
Source organism: Bos indicus (assembly GCF_029378745.1). Lineage (NCBI taxonomy): Eukaryota > Metazoa > Chordata > Mammalia > Artiodactyla > Bovidae > Bos > Bos indicus. Next base: position 61,529,455 of record NC_091777.1, read on the forward strand.
TACCTGAAAGAATTGAGAGCATACCCTGGAAGAGACATTTGTAAACTCCTGTTGCAGCATTATTCACAATAACGAAAACATGAAAGCAAGCCAAATGCCCATTGACCAAGAAATGGATAAGCCAAATGTGGTATACACCCACAAGAGAATATTCTTCAGTGTTAAAAAGAAAGGGAATTCTAACACATGCTATGACAGAGAATAACCTAGTGGATATTCTACTAAGTGATATAAACCTGATAGGAAAGGACACGTGTTACATCATTCCACCTAAACGAGGTACCTAGGGTGGTCAGACTCAGAAAAAGAAAGTAGAATGGTGAATGTCAGGAACTGGGAAAGAAGAAGGGGGAATTGTTGATGGGTACAGAGTTGAAGTTTTGCCAGATGAAAAAAGTCCTGGAGTCTGCATGCACAAAATTTGAAGGTATTTAACACAGCTGAACTGGAAACCTAAAGATGGCTATAATGATCAATTTTATGTTATGGGTATTTTACCACACCCACACACACACAAACCTCTCAGAACCTCCCCCTGAGGGTAACCACAGAGGAGTCAGGGCTGATAGCAACACTGCAGATGCTCCCCGCCCGCCCAGCCCCATCTCCACCCCAACAACCCAGGGATGAGGACCGTCTTCTGTGCTCAGGACTCCCCACTTCAGTTCTTGGAGATGTCTCAGCTCCAGCCCCGCACGGCTTAACCTCAGCCTCCCTGACTGACCCAGTGCTCCAGGCTCTGCTCCAAGGATCCAGTAAGTCTCAGGTTACCCTCTTCTGTAGGAGACTGGGCGCTGAGTTCATGTCCTCCCAAAGAGACCTCTGCAATCCCAGGGTGCAGGGGGTCAGCCTGGCTCCAGCCTGAGGGTAGAGAGACCCATTTCCTAGATGAAAGTGTCTGCACTGTGTGTGTGTGCATGCATGTGTGTATGTGTGTAAGGAAAGGTAGGGGGGATGGATCAGTGCTCTGAGGCTCTAAGACAATTTTTACTCATGTTCAAATAATATTAGAGATTAATTACGCAAAGAGTTGGATATGAATGAGCGACTAGGCACACTACACAACCACAACCCTTGTATAGGGCTTATGATGTGGACCACTGATTTCAGTCTCCTGCATACTGCTGGCCCTTTGAATCTATGGGTTTTTGTTCTGTTGACTTTGGGGCAACTGTAAGGGACTTGAACATCCACAGATTTTGGTAAATGTGGAGATGAAGGCATGGTGACATATTCAGTCATTTTGGGGTTTGCTGCACCCAGTAACTGTGTGAAGCTGGTTGTTATTTATCATGGGCAGCAATTTTTTAAATGATGGTAAAATACATATAGTGTAAATTTGGCCAACTTAATACGTATGGAGTTGAATAATGTTAAGTATATCTACATTTTTATGTAGCCAATCTCTAAAACATTTTAAAACGGTGCCTTCATTTAACAATAACTTCCTAATTTGCCTTCACCCCAGGCCCTGGCCAACCACTATTCTGCATTTGTCTGCATGGCTTTAACTCCTCCTTTGATTTCACAGAAATGAAATCACACATTATTTGTATATTGGTGAATGGCTTATGTCGCTTAGCATAATGTCCTCAAGGGTCCTCCATGTTGTTGCATGAGTCAGAAATTCCTGCCTTTTAAAGACTGAATAATATTCCACTGTATACATAGACCACAATTGTGTTTATCCATTCCTTCATGGATGAACATTTGGGTTGCTTCCAACTTTTATCTACTGTGAATAATGCTGCTGTAAACATGAGTGTGCAAATATCTTTTTGAGACTCTATTTTCCATTTTTTTGCGCATGTACACCCAGATATGGAATTACTGAATCACATGGTAAATCCATCGTTAGTGTTTTGAGGAACTATCGTACTTTATCCATAGCAACTGCACCATTTTGCATTCCTACTAACACTTCCCAAGGGCTCACCAGTGGCATTTGACAAAGAAGAAAACAGAGGTCCAGAGTAGTAAACGACTTGTGCAGAGGTACAGTGGTGGTGGGGAAGCCAAGATTCTAATCCTAGTTCCCTGGATTTTTGAATACTTGCTCTCAACCAAAATGTTACATTGGACTTTTGAATACCCTTAGGCAGAGACCCCCCCTCACAATAACTGGTGGTCACTGGGTCAGCCTAGTCCTACAGAGCAGTGTAGTGAGGAGACATTTCAAGCCCCAAAGGAGCAGCAAAACAGAGTCCTGTCATTTCTGATTCAGAATGAAGGTTAGTCCCCCCCTTCCCTCTAGGCACTTGGGAGTTGTAGGGAAAGAGCAAATTAGCCAAGATGGCGCAGTCAGTCTCTCTCACCCCAAGCCCTCTCGCTCTTGCCCCATGTTTTGTAAATAATGATTATGTAACAGCCGAGATTACTTATAGCACTGCACATGCCTGTCACAAGGTACTCGATTGGCCACCAGTGGCTTTTGTTCTGTAAGTATATAGATAAGCTCCCCCTGGAAAGCCCTGGAGGTGGGGTTGTGTTATGGCTGTGTTATGTCCACATTAGGGCTACGTTACATGATGTTATGGCTGCCGCATCAGCCAGGAGAGAATAAACACGTCTGCAGTTCCACTGGCTCCTTGAGTCTTCTTCCAGCTTTCCTGCTCCTGCCTTGCTTACTCTGGGTTCAGCAAAGAGTGTGCACAGTGAGATACAGGGAGACAACTGGTGCTGTGAGCAGGTTCAGCAAGACAGGAGGCCAGTGTGGTTTGATGCTTTAACTGAGCTGGGCTACACCTCCTACAAATTCCGTCTCCTTCTGCCCAGACTCAGAGTTCTAATTTCTTTTCACACTGCAGGCAGTGAGGTATAAAGCTGCCAGGTTTCAGCATCCTTGACAAAGCAATGTATGGAGTCTGAGATCTCGGATTACTCAGAGAGTCATGGCACACTTATAAAGGAAGGGAGGGGAAAATTATAATAATAATAACAAATTTTCCCCAGTTCTGTAGAAGAAAAGAGGATAATGAGTGGTGCAAAGCTTGTGCAAAGTCACACAAGCTAATACAGAGCAGAGCTGGATTTGAACCAGCTGATCTGGTTGATTTCAATTCAGAAACAAGCATTCTTATCCACTTGTGCCAGTGTACATTGAGCATGCTAAGTCACTTCAGTCATGTCCGACTCTGCAACCCCATGGACTGTAGCCCTCCAGTCTCCCCTGTCCAATTCTCTGTGTGTGCATGTGTGTTAATCACTCACTCATGTCCAACTCTTTGTGACCCCATGGACAGTACCTCTCCAGGCTCTTCTGTCAATGGGATTCTCCAGGTAAGAATACTGGAGTGGGTTTCCATTCCCTCCTCCAGGGGATCTTCCCAACCCAGGGGTTGAGCCCAGGTCTCCTGCATTACAGGCAGATTCTTGACCATCTGAGCCACCAGAGGAACCCACTCTGTCCATTAAACTTATACCAATTAAGCATCTACTGTGTACCTGGCACTGTGTTAGAGGCTTTTGCTTCTGTAGGGGTGGAAAACTTTTCTCTCTAGGTTTCTTGGCTGGTGTAAATAACTAAGTTGACATAAGACAGATTAATACATTTACAGGAGCCCCTCAAAAAACTCTTGAGACTCAGGCATTTAAGGCTTATACACTCCCCTGGGCTAAGGAGAAGCGGGTAGGGATCTGGGGCTTCAAGGAGGAGGAAGACAACCCACAGGAGGATGGGAAGAGCAAGTGCCTGATGAACAAATGTTTGCTCCTTCAGGCAGGTATGTTTTCCTGAAATTAGAAGTTCTCTCTGGTGATAGCTCTCTTCCTGGCATAGGCAGTATAATCTACATTATTTTGAGCAGTTAAGGGAGAGGCAAGGAGCTTCTCCTGAGTCTGCTGGGTCTTAATCATCTTTAGCTTAATACAGCCCACATGTCAAAAGAACACATTTAGGGGAGATAAAACCACTCCCCCTCAGTTCTATTCAAGCAACCCTTCCAGTAACTTTGAAACATATTAAATGCCTGATTTATGTTTGGAAAACCAAAGCACAGAGATGAGAACTTGCCCATTCTGTCCTTATACCACCTACCCCTCATCACTCCATTGCTCCGTGGAACTGGACTCCTAGGGCCAAGGATGGATGGACATTCTTGACGGCTTTGTATGTTGTTTTTCTCAGCAGATCTTAACCTCTTCAACTCTGTCTAGGATGCTGCGTCAGTATGTTCGCCAGTTTCGTCAGGGGCTGGTCCGCAAGTGGCCACTGGAGCCCCGGGAGGAGTCTGAGAGTCACAGAGCTCCTCCGAGCATCCTCGACCTGGTGATCGTGGGTGTGTGCAGAACTCTGGGGGCTGGCGTGTACGTCCTGATTGGTGTCATAACCCTGCTCATCGCTGGACCAGCGATCGTCATCTGCTTTTTGGGGGTCGCCCTGTCTTCTGTGTTGTCTGAATTCTGCTATGCCGAATATTGGTCCTATGTACCACGCTCCGGTTCTGTGTATCTTTACAGTGTCATCGCCATGGGAAAACTGTGCGCCTTCATCATTGGCTGGAACATCTTACTGTATTTAGTGGCTGGTGAGATGATGGGGAGGGGGATGATGTGGGGCTTAAGATCAGGAAACTAGGAGGGTAACTGGGATCTTCACTCATTCATAAACACTGTTAAGGAGCTTGTAGAAGGAAGCTCCAGAAAGCCCCACAGCTTCACTGTACTGAGCTAGCCTGTTTTCTTTAAACATGGGCTGAGAACCCAGAGGAAAGGGCACTGTCGGGGGTGGGTGAGAGGGAGGCAGTTCCCACAGTCTCCTCCCCTCACCGTATGGAAGTCTCTGCTCAGCTGTTGCCTTCATGGGATTTTCCTTTACCACTTGATTTAAAATGTCAGTCCTCATCTCTCAGCCCTCCTGGTCCCACTTCCAAGAAAAGTGTTCTTTTCTTGCAAAACTTTGATCTCTTCCTAACATTAAATAGTTGACCTATTTTTGAATCATCTATTCTTCTCTCCCCAATCCCATGAAAAGAAACTATTTGAGAGTGAGTATTTTGTCTGTTTCCACCCTAAATACATCCCAGGGTGCATTGTAGGGGTTTAATTATTGTCCATTAATCTCCGTTCTGCCACTGCAGCTGCTTCCTGCGTGACCAGGGCTTGGAGTTACACCTTCGACAGCCTCATTGGGAACCACATCTCTAAGGCGTTAGAGAGAACTTTCTCTCCACACATGCCCTCTTTTCTGGCCCCGTACCCACACTTCATTGCCCTGGGCCTGGTGCTGCTGATGACTGGTGAGAAGGGGTCAGACATGGGATGGGAAGAGTGGGGTTTGAAGGGGGAACTGGTGTTGGAAAGTTGTGGGGTGGCAGAAGGTAAAATTAGGACTGGAAAGAAGGATCAGAGTTATGAGTAAGGGCAGCAAGGCACACAGACCATTGCTTTCCCACCCTGGCACCCTTGACACTTGGTGATGCTTCATCTTTTGGTCTTGAGGGCTGTCCTGAACTTCACACTGTAGGGTTTTTTTTTTTTTTTTTTTTAATAAATCATAGTCGAATGATGAGTTGCATCCCCAGCCTTACTCACTAGATACTGGTGCTAAATTGTGATCATCAGAATGTCTCCAGACATTGTCAAACATCTCTTGAGTGACAAAATCACCCCAGCTCGGAATCATTTATTTAGAATGACAAAGTTCTTCCTCTGTGTTGAGACCAGATTTTTTTTTTAATTGAGAGGCTATTCTCATAGCATAAAACTGATTTATTGTCTTTCAGTTTTATTGAGATATAATTGACCTACAACATTGTCTATGTTTAAGGTGTACAGAGTGATGATTTGACAGATGTGTGTTGTGAGGTGACTGGTACAGTAAGAAATTAGCCATCTTAAAGTGCTTGTGTCTGCATGGGTGCTCAGTCATTTCAGTTATGTGCGACTCCTGGTGACCCCATGGACTGTAGCCCATCAGGTTCCTCTGTCCATGGGCTTCTCCAGGCAAGAATACTGGAGTGGGTTGTCATGCCCTCCTCCAGGGGATCTTCCTGATCCAGGAATTGAACATGCATCTTCTTCTTCTGTATTTCGGGCAGGCTTTTTACTGCTGAGTCACCAGGGAAGACCCTTAAAGTGTAGAGTCCAGAGGGACTTAGTCCCTTCACAGTGTGACGACCATCATCTCCATCTAGTTCCAAACATGTTCATCTCCCCAAAAGGAAACCCTGTACCCACCAAACGGTCATTATCCACCCATCCACCACACCCCCACCACCCTCAAGCCCTGGCAACCACTGGCCTGCTTTCTGTGTCTATGGGTTTAATTACCTTGGATGTCTCATATTCCATCTTTCCCACAGGACTACTGGTTCTGGGAGCTCGTGTGACAACCCTGATTATCAAAGTGTCCACAGGCTTGAACCTTTTTATTCCAATCTTCATGATCCTCTCTGGCTTCATTAAGGGAGACCTGCACAACTGGCAGCTCACAGAACAGGACTACAGATCAAACACATCTGGATCCAGCAGCACCTTTAGGTCAGGAGGGTCCTCTGGGTAATACATGGGTGGTGTTGGTGCAGAGCTGGGAACACGGTGGGGACTAAAGATATCTGGGCTGGTGGATCCAGGTGATGGGGGTCCTGGAGCCCAGGACTTGTGATATGAAGGGAGGAGCCCAGTAGAGATGGCTGAACACACCTCATGCACGTTCTTCCTCTTTCCTTCTTTTACCATAGGTTGGGCCCTCTGGGTTCTGGAGGGTTTGTGCCCTTTGGCTTGAAGGGATTGTCCAAGGAGCAGCTATACTTTTCACCTTCTATTTTGGTGTTCATGGCATTGTCACTGACGGTAACATGGTCACTGTGTGTCCCATCAGGGGTGTGGGCACTGGTTGGGCTGCCCCTGGGCATAGGGGTTGGTAAAAGGTAAGACCCTGATACTGGGAAAGATTGAGGACATAGGAGAAGGGGACCACAGAGGATGAGATGGTTGGATGACTTCACCGACTCAATGGACATGAGTTTGAGGAAACTCAGGGAGCTAGTGAAGGACAGGGAAGCCTGGCACGCTGCAGTCCATGAGGCTGCAAAGAGTCGTACATGACTGAGTAACTAAACAACAAAATCCTGCTTTCGGACTTGCGAGAGGAAAGGGGATTTTCTGCTTTCATTCCAGTATCTTTCCTGACCCAGTACTTGCTCCTGTCCTGCAGGGAAGGAAGCCCCAAATCCTCAGCGTTCCATCTCCTTGAGCTTGGTGGTCTCCATCTTCATCGGCTGCCTGGCGTACTCTGGGGTCTCCGCGGCGCTCACCCTCATGGTGCCCTACTACCTGATATACCCCTACAGCCCCTTGCCGCAGGCTTTTCTCCAGGTCGGATGGGACCCGGCTGGATATGTCATGGCTGTTGTCTTACTGTGTACTGTTTTATACAGGTGAGCGTCCTGGTTTTCTCCCCATCTACTGTCAGATGCTCAGGTACCCCAGCCCCTGGGATTGAGAGACAAAATGAAGGATACCATGTAGACAGGAGCCATGTAGACTGGGAACCGAGGGCGCCCTGGTCTCTCCTGCTTCTGCACACCCTCTCACATTTTCTATCTTCTCTTCCAGCTTCCTATGTGCCATGTTCTTCATGTTTCAGTTGACCTGCACAATGGCAGTTGACGGGCTCCTTTTCCGAGCTCTTGCCCAGATCCACACCCATACTGGCACCCCCATCATGGCCATCTTGGCTTCTGGAACTCTTACAGGTGAATAAAGGAAACCTTTTCTTTACTTTTTAAAAAAAATAATTCTATGTATTTATTTTTAATGATTGATGATTGCTTTACAAAATTGATTTGATATCTGTCATACATCAACATGAACCAGCCATAAGTATATCTATGAACCTTCCCTCCTGAGTCTCCCTCCCACCTCTCACCCCTCTAGGTTATTACAGAGCCCCGTTTTGAGCTCCCTGAGTCATACAGAAAATTTCCATTGGCTGTCAAATTTGCATACGTTAGTGTATATGCTTCCATGCTACCCTGCATTCATTTCACCCTCTCCTTCTCTCCTGCCCTTGTCCGTCAGTCTGTTTTCCATGTCTGCATCTCCATGGCTGCCCTGTGAATAGGTTCATCAGTACCATCTTTCTCGAGTCCATATATATGCATTAATATGTGATGTTTGTTCTTCTCTTTATAACTTACTTCACTCTGAATAATAGGCTCTAGGTTCATCCTCCTCATTAGAACTGACTCAAATGTGTTCCTTTTTATGACTGAATAGTATTCCACTGTATATGTATATTCCACAGCTTCTTTATCCATTCATCCATCAATGGATCATTCTTTGACCAATTTCTTTAACATGAATGTTTCAAGGGAATTTTCACTCCCTCCCCTAACCCTCATTTTAGGGCTCACAGCATCACTCCTCAGGATCCTCGATCTGGTGAAACTCATGTCAGCCGGGATCCTGCCTGCTTACACTCTTGTGGCTGTTTTCATACTTGTCCTCAGGTGAGACCCACTAACCTTGGCTGAGAGCCTTGGACTCTTGGGGTTGATGGGAAGGTGATCCTCTTCTGCCTTCTTGCTGCCTTCTATATGTCTCACTAGGCTTAAGGCAAGAACGAGGTAGATTATACTGTCTGATGTTAGGGTAGGGCCTGCTGTGAATACTGCCCTGATATCTCTCCTTCAGGTACCAACCAGACCAGATTTTAAGCAAGAGGGAGGAAACAGAGGAGGGAAATGAGATTTCTGGTCATGAAGCAAGTCTTTCAGAACCTGTACCTGAAGCAGGACCCTTAGTGATTCTAAAGAGTCTGTGGTTCCCTACCAGCACCACCCCCACCCAGATATCTGGGCAGATTGTCTATGGATGTGCCTCTCTGCTTGGTGAGCAGTGGGATTTCTCTTTGGTCATATTCTGAAATTGACAAGATAGGTTGGGATTCTGTGTCTTTGGCAGTTGAGAAGGGGTCTTGGAGATACAATGGCCCTTCCTGAGGTGGGCAGCCTGGGGAGGGGTGTGACCCAAGGTCCTGACATCTTTGTCTTCTGGGTCCAGCCTGTTCTCCTCCTCCTTGACCCTTGCAGTTCTCCTGCTGAGCATCCTGAGCCTGATTTTGGCCCAGTGGCCCACACGTGTGTTCTCTGGAGACCCTGTGCTCACAACAGTGGCTGTGCTGCTGCTGCTGCTCATCACTGGGGTGACAGTCATCATCTGGAGGCAGCCCCAGGACCCCAGTCCTCTTACATTCAGGGTAGGTGGCCTTTTGTGTCCAAAGTGTCCACCTTGAGTGAATGAAGCCTGGGTGATTGAGCTTTAAACTTCTTTGTTGGACCTGGAAATAAAGAGAGTTGCTAAAACCAATGAACCCTTCCTGGATCCACACTCGCTGCTTTACAGACCCAGTCTGGGCAGGCACTGAACACACAGCCTGAATAAGCCTGGAGTCTTCCCACACCATGGGGCAGGTCTCCCTTTCAGACGTCTGGGCTGTGTTCAGGAATGAACTGACTCTGCCCACAGGTTCCTGCTCTGCCTGTCCTCCCACTGGTGAGCATCTTTGTGAACATTTACTTTATGATGCAGATAACTTCTGGGACCTGGATCTTATTTGGCATCTGGATGGCGATTGGTAAGAGGCTTTTTAGGGTGACGAGTCTTCTTGAGTGACCGAATCCAATCCTCTTCCTAGAAGCCCTCCCCAAAACTGTCAGATGCCATAACAGGAAGCCTACTGGGCATTTGTTGGTGAAGAGAGCACTTACTTTTCCTATTCATTGTCTCATTTTCTTACTAGGATCTGTCATATACTTAGGATATGAGATCCAACACAGACTGGCAAGGAACAAACATGAACAGCCACCAGCCTCCACCCTCCAGACTCTGGATTAAAACATCCCCAGTGCTGAATCTGCCTAACTCAAGGAAATTGATGCTGTGTGGAATCCCTCCAAACCCTGGAGGTATCTTCTGGTTTAAGGGGCACTTTGAGCCTCTGTGGAGTGTGAACATGGGATGCATTTATAGCTCTGTATTTATTGCCAGTGGATGTTGTATACTTTTAAAGCAAACTTTTAAAAGCATAATAGACATACTTAAAAGTGCATGCTTCCTAAGTGTGCAGCAAAATGAATTTTCACAACAAAATTACCACAGGGTAGCCAGTAACCAGAGGAAGAAATAAAATATTAACCAGACATGTGAGAAACAACTTCTTGTGCCTCTTTCCAGCAGGAACACAGAGACTGCCATTTAGGAAGGAAACACAGGTAACTAAGTATTTTGTCAAGATTTACAGTTTAAACATTAGGACACAAACAAACTGGAAGTAAACGTGCAAATAGTCACACAAGGAAGTCAGGGTAGCTGTATTACTATCCAAGTAGACTCTGAGAAAAAGAGAAATAATATAGATAAAGTGGATTATTTCACCATAAAATGAGAAATGATTATATTTTTATTTTCTCCAAGCTTTACTGAGGCAGTGTGCTGCTGCTGCTGCTAAGTCGCTTCAGTTGTGTCCGACTCTCTGCGACACCATAAGACGGCAGCCTACCAGGGTCCCCGTCCCTGGGATTCTCCAGGCAAGAACACTGGAGTGGGTTGCCATTTCCTTCTCCAATGTATGAAAGTGAAAAGTGAAAGTGAAAAGTGAAAGTGAAGTCGCTCAGTCGTGTCCGACTCTTAGCGACCCGTTAGCTTTCTATCTCAGACTCAGAGTAACACAGTTGAGCTGATGAAGAAAACTTCTTAATTAAAAACAACAACCAAACCAAAACTCCTGCATTGGGGAGTGGGGAAATGGAGTCATAGGTAATTGCTGGTTGATAAATGGTTACTGATGGGTGTAACTAAAAGGTAAGAAGTTAAAAGAATAACTAAAAGATAATTTTTAGTGTAAGAAAAGTTAGTAACTTTTAGTGTAATGGAAAAAAAGAGTGCAACCAAACTGTAACTAAAAGGTAAGAAGTTATCTTGGAGAGACAAGACAAAAAGATGTTGCTACAGAACAAAATGCTCAAAATCAAGATTATGGATGTTCAAGAATCTGGTAAGAATGAAATAGAGGATTGTTTGTGGGAATGAACAACTGAAGTAGAGTGAAGGGAGGATGGATGTCAAGAAACCAAATACAAGTTATTAGATGAACCTATGAATAAATGGAGGAAGATGAATAGAATTTGGAAAATCACTACCTTTCAAGTGAAAGCCTGAATGAATTACAGGCTTAAGATGTAATTAACGGAGACTGAATCTTTTGGGTAAAACTTTGATAGAACAGGTTGACACCACCTGGTTATCATTCTTCCTTACTGACGTGGAATAACCTTATTGACTCTCACATTATACCCAATGTGCTGTAAGAGGCAATACACAACACTGCCCATAAAGTAGTCCTGAAGAAAATTTGAATCAGAATTAATCACGTCTTTAGATCAACTATGAGCTCATAGCAGACATAGGGATAGATTCACATTTCAACTGAAAACTTCATCAGCCAGGGACTTCTCTGGAGACTGTGGGTAGGGATGGTAGGGAGAGGGGATGATGAACAGACAGGTTCCATCCCTGGTCGGGTAACCCACATGCCAAAGGAAGTTCAGTTCAGTTCAGTCGCTCAGTCGTGTCCGACTCTTTGTGACCCCATGAACTGCAGCATGCCAGGCCTCCCTGTCCATCATCAACTCCCGGAGTTCACCCAAACTCACGTCCATCGAGTTAGTGATGCCATCCAGCCATCTCATCCTCATCGTCCCCTTCTCCTCCTGCCCCCAATTCCTCCCCACATCAGAGTCTTTTCCAGTGAACTCTTTCCAGTGAAGTCTTTTCCAGTCAACTCTTCACACAAGGTGGCCGAAGTATTGGAGTTTCAGCTTCAGCATCAGTCCTCCCAAAGAACACCCAGGACTGATCTCCTTCAGAATGGACTGGTTGGATCTCCTTGCAGTCCAAGGGACTCTCAAGAGTCTTCTCCAACACCACAGTTCAAAAGCATCAATTCTTCGGCGCTCAGCCTTCTTCACAGTCCAACTCTCTCATCCATACATGACCACTGGAAAAACCGTAGCCTTAACTAGATGGACATTTATTGGCAAAGTAATGTTGCCGGGAGCAGGAGCTCCGCCCGTGGCAAAGGTCATGAGGAAGGAGGCTTGGTATACGCAAAGGTGGGATCGAGCCTCAGGAGTCCCCCTGGAAATTCTCGAGCATCTACCCCCAAAACCAGAGTCTGCCTACTTTCTGCTTTGTGCTCTCACCTACACCTCTGACTTTACGGGGGGCTGTCCCCCACTACCTCTCTCTGAAAAAAAGAGTTAACTTACAGCTCCAGTTAATAAAGTTCCTGGGTGTAATAGTACAAACTCCTTTGGAAGTCCTCTAGCCTGCCTGAATAGGTTTTTCTGGCCACATGTGATTGCTCAGAGCCTCCCAGCTGTGAGAGGCATGAGATGTTCTAAACTGTCTGAATACAGATTCCTTTGAGCAGTTAAAAGATTGATTAAAAATTGTATTGGTGAAGGGTTTTTCACTGGTTGGGCCAATGTTTGCTGCTAAGTCTCCATATCCCTTACCTGCTGTGTCCCTGGCAGTGTATTGATCAGTATAATTGGTGTAAGTAGTAGCTTTAATGTTTGTAACCTTGGACCCTTGAGTTAATTCTTTTTCTTGTTATAGCCCACCACACCTTTGCCCTATAGGAATGCAACTTTATCTAATGCTTTTGGAGGGTGGCGCTTGACTAATCACTTTTAGAGAAAAATAAGTTTTCTGAAGAAAGGGTCTTAAAATGTTAACAGGCCTCTGGGCCAGAAGATGATGCAAATCACCTAAACTTTTGCATATGATAAGTTTGCAGGAAGAAAGCCTGGCTTACTGCATGACTCTACCCCTTCCCCCATTATCCTCTATGCATAACTTAAGGTATAAAAACTACTTTGGAAAATAAAGTGTGGGCCTTGTTCACGGAAACTTGGTCTCCCCATGTCGTTCTTTCTCTCACCTTCTGGCTGAATTATTCAGCCTCTTTTCTCCACTGAATTTCCTCACTGAGCTCTCCTTATTTAACCACTCTTTATATCCTTAATTAACGTTTAATTAAGCAATTGTTTCCTGATCCTCACCGACGCCGTCCTGGCTTCGAATTCCCTGGATCCACCGGGGCTGGACCCTGGCATAATGTCTCTGCTTTTGAATATGCTATCTAGGTTGGTCATAACTTTCCTTCCAAGGAGTAAGCGTCTTTTAATTTCATGGCTGTAATCACCATCTGCAGTGATTTTGGAGCCCCCCCAAAATAAAGTCAGCCAGTGTTTTCACTGTTTCCCCATCTATTTCCCATGAAATGATGGGACCAGATGCCATAACCTTTGTTTTCTGAATATTGAGCTTTAAGCCAACTTTCTCACTCTCCTCTTTCACTTTCATCAAGAGGCTTTTTAGTTCCTCTTCACTTTCTGCCATAAGGATGGTGTCATCTGCATATCTGAGGTTATTGATATTTCTCCCGGCAATCTTGATTCCAGCTTGTGCTTCTTCCAGCCCAGCATTTCTCATGATGTACTCTGCATATAAGTTAAATAAGCAGGGTGACAATATACAGCCTTGATGAACTCCTTTTCATATTTGGAATCAGTCTGTTGTTCCATGTCCAGTTCTAACTGTTGCTTCCTGACCTGCATACAGATTTCTCAAGAGGCAGGTCAGGTGGTCTGGTATTCCCATCTCTTTCAGAATTTTCTACAGTTTATTGTGATCCACACAGTCAAAGGCTTTGTCATAGTCAATAAAGCAGAAGTATATGCTTTTCTGGAACTATCTTGCTTTTTCCATGATCCAGCGGATGTTGGCAATTTGATCTCTGGTTCCTCTGCCTTTTCTAAAACCAGCTTGAACATCTGGAAGTTCACAGTTCACGTATTGCTGAAGCCTGGCTTGAAGAATTTTGAGCATTACTTTACTAGTGTGTGAGATGAGTGCAATTGTGCGGTAGTTTAGCATTCTTTGGGATTCGAATGAAAACTGACCTTTTCCAGGCCTGAGGCCACTGCTGAGTTTTCCAAATTTGCTGGCATATTGAGTGCAACACTTTCACAGCATCATCTTTCAGGATTTGAAATAGCTCAACTGGAATTCCATCACCTCCACTAGCTTTGTTCATAGTGATGCTTTCTAAGGCCCACTTGACTTCACATTCCAGGATGTCTGGCTCTAGGTGAGTGATCACACCATCATGATTATCTTGGTCATGAAGATCTCTTTTGTACAATAAAAAAATAAAGAAGTTAGTGTAAGAGTCAACTACTACATTTAAGTCCTGTTTTGATGGTCTGTGTCCAGGGTCTTATCTTAGGGGTTACTTGATAGATTTCAGAATCTAGTCAACCCTTCACCAATACCGCACACCACTCCCTTCACCACTCCACTTCCCGCTCCCTGGTTTTCCTTCCTGAAGACTGGAGCTCCTTACCTCTTACATCCCCTTTCCCTCCTTGCCTGTGTGCTCAGCAAACAGAACTCCTTGAAGAAGAAGACAAGGAGGACACCTTCCCATTTACCCTCTTCCACCCCTTTGTGCAAGGCTGAACACAAGTGCGATGCTTATTCAATGCTGTGCTGCTTGAATTAATATCAGATGTTAAATTCCTCTCCTCCTGGTTGGGGTCCAGCTGGGCTTGGGGTCCCCCTACACTGGAGTATCTCAGGTCATGTGCAGACTGTGGGGAGTTGAGAAGTGTAAGAGGATTGGGAGGGAGCAGGATCTGAGTGGGACCCCCAGTTTCACAGCCCCTACCCCGCAGGGTCCTTGGTGATCAAAAATTTAAGCAGCCAAAGAAATAATCAATAAACAATCTGTAATGGGAATAGGGAAACATTTTGTTTGAGCTAAATTGAGGATTATACTCTAGAGACAAATGCTCAGATAACTCTGAGGAACTGCTTTCTTGAAGCACCTTTTTCAATACTGTCTTATACCTTGTCTGACCAAAGAACAAACACCACGCATGACAAGGTGCTCTCCTTCAAGGTTTCAAGAGACAAGCTAGTGCACAGTGAGATGACAGGACCCTTGTGTCTAGGAAGGGAACTTTACCTTCCAGGGCATGGACCTGTAAGAAGACAGTTGCTCATCCTTATCTTCAAAATAGACTTTCTTGTTTTTTAAATTAATTTAATTATTTTAATTGGAGGCTAATTACTTTACAATATTGTAGTGGTTTTTGCCAAACATTGACATGAATCAGCCTCGGACGCAAATGTGTTCCCCATCCAGAAGCCCCCTCCCGCCTCCCTCCCCATCCCATCCCCCAGGGTCATCCCAGTGCACCAGCCCTGAACACCCTGTCTCATTCATCAAACCTGGACTGGCGATCCACTTCACATATGATAATATACACGTTTCAATGCTATTCTTTCAAATCATCCCACCCTCACTTTCTCCCACAGAGTCCAAACGACTGTTCTTTACATCTGTGTCTCTTTTGCTGTCTTGCATATAGGGTCATCGTTACCATCTTCCTAAATTCCATATATATGTGTTAGTATACTATATTGGTGTTTTTCTTTCTGACTTACTTCACTCTGTATAATAGGCTCCAATTTCATCCACCTCATTAGAACTAATTCAAATGCACTCTTTTAATGGCCAAGTAATATTCCATTATGTATATGTACCATAGCTTTCACATCCATTCATCTGCCGATGGACATCTAGCTTGCTTCCATGTCCTGGCTATTATAAACAATGCTGCAATGAATTGGGGTACACGTGTCTCTTTCAATTCTGGTTTCCGTGGTGTGTATGCCCAGCAGTGGGACTGCTGGTTCGTATCGCAGTTTTATTTCCAGTGTTTTAAGTAATCTCCACACTGTTCTCCATAGTGGCTGTACTAGTTTGCATTCCCACCAACAGTGTAATAGGATTCCCTTTTCTCTGAACCCTCTCTAGCATTTCCTGTTTGTAGACTTTTTGATAGCAGCCATTCAGGCCGGTGTGAGATGGTACCTCACTGTGGTTTTGATTTGCATTTCTCTGATAATGAGTGATGTTGAGCATCTTTTCTTGTGTTTGTTAGCCATCTGTATGTCTTCTTTGGAGAAATGTGTGTTTAGTTCTTTGACCCATTTTTTGATTGGGTCGTTTATTTTTCTGGAATTGAGCTGCATGTATATTTTTGAGGTTTATTCTTTGTCAGTTACTTTGTTTGCTATTCTTTTCTCCCATTCTGAAGGCTGTCTTTTCACCTTGCTTATGGTTTCCTTCGTTGTGCAAAAGCTTTTCAGTTTAATTAGGTCCCCTTTGTTTATTTTTGCTTTTATTTCCATTACTCTGGGAGGTGAGTCATAGAGGATCCTGCTGTGATTTATGTCAGAGAGTGTTTTGCCTATGTTTTCCTCTAGGAGCTTTATAGTTTCTTGTCTTACGTTTAGATCTTTAATCCATTTTGAGTTTATTTTTGTGTATGGTGTTAGAAAGTGTTCTAATTTCATTCTTTTACAAGTGGTTAATCAGTTTTCCCAGCACCACTTGTTAAAGAGATCGTCTTTTCTCCATTGTATATTCTTGCCTCCTTTGTTAAAGATAAGGTGTCCATAGGTGTGTCGACTTATTTCTGGGCTTTCTATTTTGTTCCATTGATTTATATTTCTGTCTTTGTGCCAGTACCATACTGTCTTGATGACTGTAGCTTTGTAGTATAGTCTGAAGTCAGGCAGGTCAATTCCTCCTGTTCCATTCTTCTTTCACAAGATTGCTTTGGCTATTCGAAGTTTTTTTGTATTTCCATACAAATTGTGAAATCATTTGTTCTAGGTCTCTGAAAAACACCATTGGTAGCTTGATAGGGATTGCATTGAATGTGTAGATTGCTTTGGGTAGTATACTCATTTTCAGTATATTGATTCTTCCAATCCACGAACATGGTATATTTCTCCATCTATTTGTGTCCTCTTTGATTTCTTTCATCAGTGCTTTATAGTTTTCTATATATAGGTCTTTTCTTTCTTTAGGTAGACTTATTCCTAAGTATTTTATTCTTTTCGTTGCAATGGTGAATGGAATTGTTTCCTTAATTTCTCTTTCTGTTTTCTCATTGTTAGTGTATAGGAATACAAGGGATTTCTGTGTGTTAATTTTATATCCTGCAACTTTACTATAGTCATTGATTAGCTCTAGTAATTTTCTGGTGGAGTCTTTAGGGTTTTCTATGTAGAGGATCATGTCATCTGCAAACAGTGAGAGTTTTACTTCTTCTTTTCCAATCTGGATTCCTTTTATTTCTTTTTCTTCTCTGATTGCTGTGGCTAAAACTTCCAAAACTATGTTGAATAGTAGTGGTGAGAATGGGCACTTGTCTTGTTCCTGACTCTTGGGGAAATGCTTTCAATTTTTTCCCCCATTGAGGATAATGTTTGCTGTGGGTTTATAATATATGGCTTTTATTATGTTGAGGTATGTTCCTTCTACTCCTGCTTTCTGGAGGATTCTTATCATAAATGGGTGTTGAAATTTATCAAAGGCTTTCTCTATATCTATTGAGATAATCATATGGTTTTTATCTTTTAATTTGTTAACTTGGTGTATCACATTGATTGATTTGTGGATAATAAAGAATACTTGCATCCTTGGGATAAAGCCCACTTGGTCATGATGTATGATCTTTTTAATATGTTGTTGGATTCTGTTTGCTGAATTTCGTTAAGGATTTTTGCATCGATGTTCATCAGTGATATTGGGCTGTAGTTTTCTTTTTTTGTGGCATCTTTGCCTGGTTTTGATATTAGGGTGATGGTGGCCTGTTAGAATGAGTTTGGGAGTTTACCTTCCTCTTCAATTTTCTGGAAGAGTTTGAGTAGGATAAGTTTTAGCTCTTCTTTAAATTTTTGGTATAATTCAGCTGTGAAGCCATCTGGTCCTAGGCTTTTGTTTGCTGGAAGATTTCTGATTACAGTTTCGATTTCTGTGCTTGATGGGTCTGTTAAGATTTTCTATTTCTTCCTGGTTCAGTTTTGGAAAGTTATACTTTTCTAAGAATTTGCCCATTTCTTCCAAGCTGTCCGTTTTATTGGCATATAGTTGCTGATAGTAGTCTCTTATGATCTTTCGTATTTTTGTGTTGTCTGCTGTGATTTCTCCATTTTCATTTCTAATTGTGTTGATTTGATTCCTCTCCCTTTGTTTCTTGATGAGTATGGCTAATGGTTTGTCTATTTTATTTATCTTCTCAAAGAAGCAGCTTTTAGCTGTGTTGATTTTGGCTATGATCTCCTTTGTTTCTTTTTCATTTCTTTCTGCCCTAATTTTTAAGATTTCTTTCCTTCTACTAACCCTGGTGTTCTTCGTTCCTTCCTTTTCTAGTTGCTTTAGGTGTAGAGCTAGGTTATTTATTTGACTTTTCTCTTGTTTCCTGAGGTAAGCTTGTATTGTTATGAACATTCTCCTTAGCACTAAGTTCCATAGGTTTTGGGTTGTTGTGTTTTCATTATCATTCTTTTCTATGCATATTTTGATTTATTTTTTTTATTTCTTCTGTGATTTGTTGGTTCTTCAGAAGCATGTTGTTTAGCCTCCATATGTTTGTATTTTTAACAGTTTTGTTTTTTCCTGTAGTCTTACTGCATTGTGAACAGAAAAAATGCTTGGAATGATTTCATTTTTTTTGAATTTACCAAGGCTATATTTATGGCCCAGGATGTGATCTATCCTTGAGAAGGTTCCGTGTGCACTTGAGAAAAGGATGAAATTCATTGTTTTGTGGTGAAATGTCCTATAGATATAAATTAGGTCTAATTGGTCCATTGTATCATTTAAAGTATGTGTTTCCTTGCTAATTTTCTGTTCAATTGATCTATCCATAGGTGTGAGTAGGATATTAAAGTCTCCCACTATTATTGTATTACTGTTAATTTTCCCTTTCCTACTTGTTAGCATTTGCCTTACATATTGCGGTGCTGCTATGTTGGATGTATGTACCTTTTTAATTGTTATATCTTCTTCTTGGATTGACCCTTTGATCATTATGTAATGTCCTTCTTTGACTCTTTTCACAGCCTTTGTTTTAAAGTCTATTTTATTTGATATGAGTATTGCTACTCCTGCTTTTTTCTTTTTTTGGTCTCCATTTGTGTGAAATATCTTTTTCCAGCCATTCACTTTCTGTGTGCATGTGTCCCTTGTTCTGAGGTGGGTCTCTTGTAGACAGCAGATATAGGGGTCTTGTTTTTGTATTCATTCAGCCAGTCTTTGTCTTTTGGTTGGAGGCATTCAACACATTTACATTTAAGGTAATTATTGGTAAGTATGATCCTGTTGTCATTTGCTTTGTTGTTTTGGGTTCTAGTTTATACACCCTTTTTGTGTTTCCTGTCTAGAGAAGATCCTTTAGCATTTGTTGAAGAGCTGATTTGCTGGTGCTGAATTTCTCAGCTTTTGCTTGTCTGTTAAGCTTTTGATTTCTCCTTCATATTTGAGGAGATCCTTGCTGGATAGTCATATGGGTTGTATGTTTTTCTCTTTCATCAGTTTAAGTATGTCCTGCCATTCCTTTCTGGCCTGAAGAGTTTCTATTGAAAGATCAGCTGTTATCCTTATGGGAATCCCCTTGTGTGTTATTTGTTGTTTTTCCCTTTCTGCTTTTAATATTTCGAAAAGTTTTCTTTACCTCAAGGTTAAAGCAGATGTGCTTTGAGGGTCTGATAGGCTGTCTTTGTTTACACAAAGTTCAGGCTGAACCACAGACAAGCCAAACTGACTTCCCCATATCTCAGTATGTGAACATTTTCTCCATCACAGAATATAAAATATCTTAGAAACATATGATCCTGCAATTCTACCTCCGAGGATAAGCCCAGAAGAGTTGAAATCACATTTGGGGAGAGACGTGTACACTCGTGTTCACAGCACCATTATTCACAGTAACTAAGACATGAAAGCAACCCAAGTGCTTATTGACCAAAGCATGGTTAAGCCAATGTGGTAGGTACCAATAACACAGTATCAGTTCAGTTTAGTCGCTCAGTCATGTCCGATTCTGTGACCCCATGAATTGCAGCACGCCAGGCCTCCCTGTCCATCACCAACTCCCGGAGTTCACTCAGACTCACGTCCTTCGAGTCAGTGATGCCATCCAGGCATCTCATCCTCTGTCGTCCCCTTCCCCTCCTGCCCCCAATCCCTCCCAGCATCAGAGTCTTTTCCAATGAGTCAACTCTTCGCATGAGGTGGCCAAACTACTGGAGTTTCAGCTTTAGCATCATTCCTTCCAAAGAAACCCCAGGGCTGATCTCCATAATGGACTGGTTGGATCTCCTTGCAGTCCAAGGGACTCTCAAGAGTCTTCTCCAACACCACAGTTCAAAAGCATCAATTCTTCGGCGCTCAGCCTTCTTCTCAGTCCAACTCTCAAATCCATACATGACCACAGGAAAAACCATAGCCTTGACTAGACGGACCTTTGTTGGCAAAATAATGTCTCTGCTTTTGAATATGCTATCTAGGTTGGTCATAACTTTCCTTCCAATGAGTAAGCGTCTTTTAATTTCATGGCTGCAGTCACCATCCGTAGTGATTTTGGAGCAAAAAAAAAAAAAAAAGTCTGACACTGTTTCCACTGTTTCCCCATCTATTTCCAATGAAGCGATGGGACCAGATGCCATGATCTTTGTTTTCTGAATGTACAGCTTTAAGCCAACTTTTTCACTCACCACTTTCACTTTCATCAAGAGGCTTTTTCGTTCCTCTTCACTTTCTGCCATAAGGATGGTGTCATCTGCATATCTGAGGTTACTGATATTTCTCCCGGCAATCTTGATTCCAGCTTGTGTTTCTTCCAGTCCAGCGTTTCTCATGATGTATTCTGCATAGAAGTTAAAGTTAAGCAGGGTGACAATATACAGCCTTGATGTACTCGTTTTCCTATTTGGAACCAGTCTGTTGTTCCATGTCCAGTTCTAACTGTTGCTTCCTGACCTGCATACAGATTTCTCAAGAGGCAGGTCAGGTGGTCTGGTACTCCCATCTCTTTCAGTATTTTCCACAGTTTATTGTGATGCACAAAGTCAAAGGCTTTGGCATAGTCAATAAAGCAGAAATAGATGCTTTTCTGAAACTCTCTTGCTTTTTCCATGATCCAGCAGATGTCGCCAATTTGATCTCTGGTTCCTCTGCCTTTTCTAAAACCAGCTTGAACATCAGGAAGTTCATGGTTCACATATTGCTGAAGCCTGGCTTGGAGAATTTTGAGCATTACTTTACTAGCGTGTGAGATGAGTGCAATTGTGCGGTAGTTTGAGCATTCTTTGGCATTGCCTTTCTTTGGGATTGGAATGAAAACTGACCTTTTCCAGTCCTGTGGCCACTGCTGAGTTTTCCAAATTTGCTGGCATATTGAGTACAGCACTTTCACAGCATCATCTTTCAGGATTTGAAATAGCTCAACTGGAATTCCATCACCTCCACTAGCTTTGTTCATAGTGATGCTTTCTAAGGCCCACTGGACTTCACATTCCAGGATGTCTGGCTCTAGGTCAGTGATCACACCATCATGATTATCTGGGTCGTGAAGATCTTTTTTGTATACTTCTTCTGTTTATTCTTGCCACCTCTTCTTGATATCTTTTGCTTCTCGTAGGTCCATATCATTTCTGTCCTTTATCGAGCCCATGTTTGCATGAAATGTTCCCTTGGTATCTCTAATTTTCTTGAACAAACCTCTAGTCTTTCCCATTCTGTTGTTTTCTTCTATTTCTTTGCATTGGTGGCTGAGGAAGGCTTTCTTATCTCTTCTTGCTATTCTTTGGAACTCTGCATTCAGATGTTTATATCTTTCCTTTTCTCCTTTGCTTTTCACTTCTCTTCTTTTCACAGCTACTTGTAAGGCCTCCCCAGACA
Source organism: Bos indicus (assembly GCF_029378745.1). Lineage (NCBI taxonomy): Eukaryota > Metazoa > Chordata > Mammalia > Artiodactyla > Bovidae > Bos > Bos indicus. Next base: position 61,551,290 of record NC_091777.1, read on the forward strand.
GCCATTTTGCTTTTTTGCATTTTTTTCCATTGGGATGTTCTTGATCCCTGTCTCCTGTACAATGTCACGAACCTCATTCCATAGTTCATCAGGCACTCTATCAGATCTAGGTCCATAAGTCTATTTCTCACTTCCACTGTATACTCATAAGGGATTTGATTTAGATCATACCTGAATGGTCTAGTGCTTTTTCCTACTTTCTTCAATTTCAGTCTGAATTTGGTAATAAGGAGTTCATGATCTGAGCCAGTCAGCTCCTGGTCTTTTTTGTTGTTGTTGACTGTATACAGCTTCTCCATCTTTGGCTGCAAAGAATATAATCAATCTGATTTCAGTGTTTACCATCTGGTGATGTCCATGTCCGTTGTACGTTATCACAGTTAAAAAACATCTTTGAAAATCCCCTGACTGTAACCACAGAAGTGTTAAGGGCTAACAGGAACTTTGCAGAAGCTTCCGGTCCTCCCAGCCTCCTCCCTACCCCAACTACCCAGAGGTTAAGGTTTGTCTTCTGTGCTCGGGCACTTCCCTCTTTGGTTTTTGGACAAACATCAGCTCCTACCCTGCGCGACTTAACCTCAGCCTCCCTGACTGACCCAGTGCTCCACACTCTGCTCCTAGGATCCAGTAAGTCTCGGGTCACCCTCTTCTGTAGGAGACTGGGTGCTGAGTTCACATCCTCCCAAAGAGACCTCTGCAACCCCAGAGTGCAGGGGGTCAGCCCGGCTCCAGCCTGAGGGTGGAGAGACCCGTTTTCCAGATGAAGGTAGAAGGATCTGGGAGCTGTTGAGTTTGTGTGAGAAGGGGAGGGGCTGGGAGAGATTGGATCTATGTCCAAAGGCTCTTCTACCGGTTTTAGACTGGTGCTCATTCAACATTCAGATGACCCTCACATAGAGTTTGTGATTTGGGTACCACTGCCTTCAGTCTCCTGTCTCCTTTCTGCCCTCCATGTCTGCTGATGCCTCATTTAGGAGCTGAGGACGACTCACTGGTGTTTCATGTTAAGTTACCTTGGAGTTTTGTACACTCAGCGTCTCTCTGAAGCTGGCTCTCCTGTTTATCACTGGCATCATTTTTTTTTTTTAAAATTGTGGTAAAATACACATACATTTGCCATCTTCAACATTTTTAAATGAACTGTTCAGCAATATTGGTTAAATTTACACAGCTGTGCCACCAATTTGCAGAACTCTTTTCGTCTTGTAAAACTGAAACCAGATTCTCATTTACCAATGACTTCCTATTTTTCCTGTCACCCAGTTTCTAGTAAACCACTGATCTATTTCTGCCTGTGTAAATTTGACTATATCAGGTACTTCATAGAAGTGAGCCATACAGTATTTGTCTTTTGGAGACTGGCTTTTTATCACTTAGCATATTGTCCTCAAGTCTCTTGTCCACAAGGGTATTGTCCCTGTTGTAGCATGGGTCAGAATTTCCTGTCTTTTTATTCCTGAATAATATTCCTCTGTATGCACACATCACTTTCTATTTATCCATTTTTCGTGGATGGTCCTTTCATCTTTCAGCTATTGTGAACAATGCTGCTAAAAACATAGGTATGCAAACGTCTCCTGTGACCTCACTTTCAGTTCTTTTGGGTGTACACTCAGAAGTGGGATTGGCCAATCATGATGGTAGTTTCAGTTTTGTTTTTTTGGAGGAACCACCATACTTTATTCATAGCAACTGCCCATTTTATGTTCCTAACGACAGGGTTTGAAGGTTTATCAGCAGCATTTGAACAAGAAGGAGACGTAGGTCCAGAGATGTATATGACTTGTTCAAGGGCAGAGAGGTGTTCGTGGGGCCAAGATGCTAATCATAGCTTCCTGACTCTTTGAATGCTTGCCCTCAACCATAACGAAAAACTCGGACCATAGAGTAAAATGGACAGAACCCCCCTGACCTTAACTCGTGTTCACTGGATCAGCCTAGCCCTGCAGCGCAGTGTAATGGGGAGATATTTTATGTCCCAAAGAATTGAAAACACAGTCTCTTGTTTCTGATTCAGAATAAAGATTAGTCCTCTCTCCCTCCAGGCAGTTGGGAGGTCATCTGTTTCTCTTTTTTTCTCCCCCAAAATTTAATAATACTTTATTTTTTTAATTTTTACACTTTTTTATTTGGAGGATAATCACTTTACAATGTTGTGCTGGTTTCTGCCTTACAAAGGAGGCTGAGTCATAATTATATGTATATGTCCCCATCCCTCTAGGTCACCATGGAGCTCAAGACTGAGCTCCTTGTGTTCTACAGTGGCTTCCACGAGCTATCTGTTTCACACATACTCGTGTATAAACGTCCGCGCTACTTTCTCAGTTTGTCCCACCCTCTCCTCCCTCAACTGTGTCCACAAGTCTGTTCTTACATCTGCGTCGCCATTCCTTCCATACAAATAGGTTGATCTTTCCTATTTTTTTTTTTTTTGATGCCATACATATGCATGATATACAATATCTGTTTTTCTCTTTCTGAGTTTCTTCACTCTGTATAATCTGTTCTTACATCTGCGTCGCCATTCCTTCCATACAAATAGGTTGATCTTTCCTATTTTTTTTTTTTGATGCCATACATATGCATGATATACAATATCTGTTTTTCTCTTTCTGAGTTTCTTCACTCTGTATAACAGACTCTAGGTTTATTTACCTCACTACAAGTGACTGAAATTCTTCCTTTTTTATGGCTGAGTAATACCTCATTGCCTATATGTACCACATCTTCTTTATCCATTCATCGGTTTATAGACATCCAGGTTGCTTCCATGTCCTGCCTGTTGTAAACAGGGCTGCAAAGAACATTTGCGTACATGTATCTTTGTGATTTGGTTTGATTTGACTTTGGTTTTCTCAGGGTTTATGCCCAGTAGCGGATTTCCGGGTCATATGGTAGTTTTATTTCCAGTTTGTTCAGGAATGTCCATCCTGTTCTCCATAGTGGCTGTGTCAGTTTACTTTCCCACCAACAGTGCAGAAGAGTTCCCTTCTCTCCGCATCCTCTCCAGCATTTATTGTTTGTAGATTTTCCAATGGTGACCATTCTGACACCTGTGAGTTGACAGCTCACAGACATGTGGACCCAGTGGGGAAAAGAGAGGGTTGAACACACTGGGGCATTAGGATTGACATATATACACTACATGTGCAAAACAGAACATGCAGAGAGCACAGGAACCTCAGCTTGCAGCTCTGTGATGCCCTAGAGGGTTGCAATGGGGGATGGGGTGGCAGGGATGCCCAGCAGGGAGGGGACGTATGTATACATATAGCTATTCACTGGGCTTCCTTCCCTTGTAGCTCAGCAGTAAAGTATCCACCTGCCAATGCAGGACATGCTGGTTTGATCCCTGGGTTGGGAAGATTCCTTGGAGAAGGAAATAACAACCCACTACAGTATTCTTGCCAGGAGAATCCCATGGACAGAAGAGCCTGGTGGGCTACAGTTCATGGGGTGGCACAGAGTCAGACACGACTGAGTGACTGGACAACAACAAAGCAGATTAACTTCTTTATATAGCAGAAACTATCACAAAATTGTAAAGCAATACACCCGTGGCTGACTCGTCAATGTATGGCAAAAACCACTACAATATTGTAAAGTAATTAGCCTCCAATTAAGATAAATAAATTTTTTTAAAAAATTAAAAAAGAGAACACTCAAATAAAATCATAAAGGAAGAGAAATTATAAATCATACTTTAAGTATACAGTCTTATAAGAAACTACTATGAAAAACTATATGCCAACAAATTGGATAACCTAGAAGAAACAGACCAAATTTTTAGAAACAGTCAACATATCAAAAGAAAATCAGGATAAAATAAACAATATGAATAACAAACAAGTAAGGAGGTTAAATCAGTGATAAGAAACCTCTCAACACAGAAAAGATAGTTTCACTGGCAAATTTTACAAAACATTTGATTTTTTAAAAACTGTTAAAATGTTGGCCACACTAGGTTTTAGTTGCTGCATGTGGGCTTTCTCTCTGGTTGTGGGTAGGGGGCTACTCTTTGCTTTGGTGTGCATGCTTCTTGCGGTGGCTTCTCTTATTGTGGAGCACAGACTCAGTAGTTGTGGAGCACAGGCTCAGTAGTTGTGGAGCACAGGCTTAGTTGCTCCATGGCACGTGGTATCTTCCCAGACCAGGAATCGAATCTATGTGCCCTGCATTAGCTGGAGGATTCTCATCCACTGTGCCACCAGGGAAGTCCAAAAAGTAAGAACATCAACAAACATGAAAAAACTACATTTATTTCTAGACTCCTTCCGTTTACAAGATAATGGAGAAAACTCGTGGTGTGTGCGTGTTCCTGAGAGGGTCCCCTCATAATGGAAGAATCTTTGACGATACCATGATTGGGAATTTTTTCATCTTCTTCCCAGGTCACATGATTTTCTCTCGACTCCCCTGTGATTTGGTTTCCATTCTGTCAGGGCTAGCCTGGCTTTGGTATTTGGATTGGTTTCCAAATGCAACCAAGACATGAAAGCCACTGGCCCAAGGCACAGTGATGAATTCATGTCAAAAGCAGGATGCATGGTGGAGGGGGCAGAAGGCAAGAGAGAGACAGAGTGAGATGAAGAAATGTTTCCATCTGAGACAGAAAAGAGGCAGAAAGAGGAGGCACAGATGGGAGGACTAACATGCTGAAGACTGGGGGGAGAGGGGGTAGGGGCGGGGGAAGGGCAGGTTATCAACTGTGAATCACAGGTCACAGTGAACTCAACATCAATGTAAAATATTCACATATAACGTAAATACAAAGCACCCAAACTCAGCGATGGTTATAGAATTGAGTAATAATTTCAGACACTTTAGGAAGTACATAAAAATGAAAAGATGTTAGTATTTGAGAGATAGAGGTCAGAGGGCAGGGAAGTTAGAGAAAGGATAATGATCAGGACACTCATTTGGAAAAACAGGGTAACTGTTGAATGAAAAAGGAAAAAGAACAGGAATGTGAACATACCTCTGACAGTTACCGCAGTCACCGTGAGATGAATTAAAAACATGGGAAATTATGTTGAAAAGATGAGAGGGTGGGGAGAAAGCAGCAGAGTTGGACCTGAGTGACTCTCTCATGAATCATAACAGGAAGAGACTGCCTGTCAGTTGGGGTGGTCTACTGGGCTTCCCTGGTGCATCAGTGGTAAGGAACCTGCCTGCCAAAGCAGGAGACGTGGGTTTGACCCCTGGGACAGGAAGACCCCCTAAAGGAGGAAATGGCAACCCTCTCCAGTATTCTTGCCTGGGAAACCCCATGGACAGTGGAACTTGGCATGTTACAGTCCATGGGGCCACAAAAGAGTCAGACATGACTGAGTGACTAAACAAGAAGAAAATTCTATACAATATGATATCAGACATGCCATTCTCATGGCTAAAGTTTCTGTCCTTATATTATTTTAAACTCTGTATGTTTTCTCCTTTTATATTACAGTTGTTTAAACAGTCAGATTTTTTAAAACCAATGTGGAAGTTTTTTCAATATAATATATGTGGGTTGGATTCAAATGTCCTGCTGTTGTGAAAGGGGGGAGTGCTCCTTACTACTAAATCCCTAATGCCTATTTTAGATGTCTTATTTTTTTAAATTTAGTCTCTCACTTATTGGCTGCTTCAATTTGAACTATTTTCTTTTCATTTTATTAAAGTGTAGTTGATTTACAGTGTTGAGATAATTTCTTCTGTACAGCAAAGTGACTCAGATATACATATATATTGATATATTCTTTTCAATGACTGTTTATCAAAAGATATTGATTATAGTTCCCTGTGCTATACAGTAGGACCTTGTTGTTTATCTATATAGAATAGTTTGCATGTGCTAATCCCAAACTCCCAATCCTTCCTTCTCCCTCTCCCTTTGCCATTATATGTCTGGTCTCTACATCTGTGAGTCTCTTTCTGTTTCATAGATAGGTTCATTTGAGTTGTATTTTAGATTCCACATATAAGTGATATCATATGGTATTTGTCTTTTTCTCTCTGACTTACTTCACTAACTATGATAATCTCTAGGTCCATACTGCTGCAAGTATCATTGTTTCATTTTTAATGGCTAAGTAGTATTCCTTTGTATGCATGTGTGAATACAGATGTATGTGTGTGTGTGTATATATATATATATATGTATATATATATATATATACATACATACATACATACATATATTTGTTGTTGTTTAGTCACTCAGTTGTGTCTGGCTCTTTTGTGACCCCATGGACTATAGCCTTCAAGGCTCCTCTGTCCATGGGATTACCCAGGTGAGAATACTGGGGTGGGTTGCCATTCCCTACCCAAGAGATCTTCCTGACCCAGAGATCGAACTGGGAACTCCTGCATTGCAGGCAGATTCTTTACATCTGAGCCACCAGGGAAGCCCTCATCATATTGTTGAAGCATTTAAACTTCATTGCTCTTTTACTCTATCCTCCTAGGTTCTCTGTCTGGACCATGCAAAGAAGACACACGAAGGGTAGATGAACAGGAGAAAGAACTCCATCTACAACTAGCCTTCTGTTTACATTTCCTGAGGAACAAGGCAGGTGAGGTCCAGGCTAGACATTTACACTAGACTTCTGTTTGCACTTGGAGATGGAAATGACAGTTCAGTTCAGTTCAGTTGCTCAGTCGTATCCGACTCTGTGACCCCACAAATCACAGTATTCCAGGTTTCCCTGTCCATCACCAACTCCCAGAGTTTACCCAAACTCATGTCCATCTAGTTGGTGATGCCATCCAGTCATCTCATCCTCTGTTGTCCCCTTCTCCTCCTGCCCCCAATCCCTCCCTGCATCAGGGTCTTTTTCAGTGAGTCAATTCCTCACATGAGGTGGACAAAGTATTGGAGTTTCAGCTTCAGCATCAGTCCTTCCAATGAGCATCCAGGACTTATCTCCTTTAGGATGGACTGGTTGGATCTCCTTGCAGTCCAAGGGACTCTCAAGCTGGTGCTGCTGCTAGGTCATTTCAGTCGTGTCCGACTCTGTGCGACCCCATAGACAGCAGCCCACCAGGCTTCCCCATCCCTGGGATTCTCCTGGCAAGAACACTGGAGTGGGTTGCCATTTCTTTCTCCAATGCATGAAAGTGAAAAGTGAAAGTGAAGTCGCTCAGTCGTGTCCAACCCTCACTGACCCCATAGACTTCAGCCATCCAGGCTCCTCTGTCCATGGGATTTTCCAGGCAAGAGTACTGGAGTGGGGTGCCATTGCCTTCTCCGGGGACTCTCAAGAGTCTTCTCCAACACCACAGTTCAAAAGCATCAGTTCTTCAGCGCTCAGGCAATGGCACCCCACTCCAGTACTCTTGCCTGGAAAATCCCATGGGCAGAGGAGCCTGGTAGGCTGCAGTCCATGGGGTTGCTGAGGGTCGGGCACGACTGAGCGACTTCACTTTCAGTCTTCACTTTTCTGCATTGGAGAAGGAAATGGCAACCCACACCAGTGTTCTTGCCTGGAGAATCCCAGGGACGGGGGATCCTGGTGGGCTGCCGTCTATAGCGTCGCACAGAGTTGAACATGACTGAAGCGACTTAGCAGCAGCAGTAGCACTTTCTGCCATAAGGTGGGGTCATCTGATATCTGAGATTATTGATATTTCTCCAGGCAATTTTGATTCCAGCTTGTGCTTCCTCCAGCACAGCATTTCTCATGATGTACTCTGCATATAAGTTAAATAAGCAGGGTGACAATATACAGCCTTGACGTACTCCTTTTCCTGTTTGGAACCAGTCTGTTGTTCCATGTCCAGTTCTAACTGTTGCTTCCTGACCTGCATATAGGTTTCTCAAGAGGCAGGTCAGGTGGTCTGGTATTCCCATCTTTTGAAGAATTTTCTACAGTTTATTGTGATCCACACAGTCAAAGGCTTTGGCATAGTCAATAAAGCAGAAATAGATGTTTTTCTGGAACTCTCTTGCTTTTTCCATGATCCAGCGGATGTTGCCAATTTGATCTCTGGTTCCTCTGCCTTTTCTAAAACCAGCTTGAACATCTGGAAGTTCACGGCTCACATATTGCTGAAGCCTGGCTTGAAGTATTTTGAGCATTACTTTACTAGCATGTGAGATGAGTGCAATTGTGTGGTAGTTTGAGCATCTTTTGGCATTGCCTTTCTTTGTGATTGGAATGAAAACTGACTTTTTCCGGTCTTGTGGCCGTTGTTGAGCTTTCCAAATTTGCTGACATATTGAGTGCAACACTTGCACAGCATCATCTTTCAGGATTTGAAATAGCTCAACTGGAATTCCATCACCTCCACTAGCTTTGTTTGTAGTGATGCTTTCTAAGGCCCACTGGACCTCACATTCCAGGATGTCTGGCTCTAGGTCAGTGATCACACCATCGTGATTATCTGGGTCATGAAGATCTTTTTTGTACAGTTCTGTGTACTCTTGCCACCTCTTCTTAATATCTTCTGCTTCTGTAAGGTCCATACCATTTCTGTCCTTTATTGTGCCCATCTTTGCATGAAATGTTCCCTTGGTATCTCTAATTTTCTTGGATAGATCTCTAGACTTTCCCATTCTGTTGTTTTCCTCTATTTCTTTGCATTGATCGCCGAGAAAAGCTTTCTTATCTCTCCTTGCTGTTCTTTAGAACTCTGCATTCAGATGCTTATATCTTTCCTTTTCTCCTTTGCTTTTCACTTCCCTTCTTTTCACAGCTATTTGTAAGGCCTCCTCAGACAGCAGGAACAGGGTAAATAGCTGGACTTTGCTTGCTATGGACATGTTACTATAACAATCATGGCAGGGACAGAAAGGGGCTAAACTCTGTGTGTGTAAAAGAACAAGAGGTCACATATTTTCTATCTTTGGGGCACCACACATGTGCAGAAAGTCTCCTTGAGGGGGCAAAAAGGAGGGGTGCCATCTCATAATAGGTGATGTCCAGGCCCTACAGGCCTGTCTGCTGGAATCCATATAGAAAAAAAAAAGCTGCACACATCTGTCAGGGAGGGTCCTAGGGCAGGTCAGGTGTGGAAAAAAAAATCAGGTAATTGGCCAAGGTAAACAAAGACGGGAAGAACTGCCCTACATAGACGATTTAACAATCTCTTTATGGGGCTCCTCCTCCTTTGGGAGGACACCCACAGCTTTTCTTATGTGTGTGAACTCTGCCTGGCTTCTGTCTTAACTAAACAAACTGTTCCTCTGTGTCCTCCTTCATGACTGAGCTGTGTCTCCAGTTAATACCAGTAATACACTTTTACCATATTTTTAGTTTTTGCCTCCTGGAGAAATGTTTTTTTTTTTTTTAACTGGGGACTAGAGCCAGAAGAACCTTGTTTCTAGTTTCTAGCCCCTGATGGACTGGTGACTAGGGTTCCTGGTTTTCATCCAGGCTGTGGCTGTGGCTGCTAAGTCACTTCAGTCACGTCTGATTCTGTGTGACCCCATAGACGGCAGCCCAATTCTTGTGCAGAGAACTAAGCCAGCGCTCACGGTTGTCTCTCTCTCTCTCTCCAAGATCATTTGGGGCTGAAACCCAGGAATTCAAGGTAAACTGCAGGTCTCCACCAAACTGCTGGCTGGAGTCTTCTGACTCTCCCTCTCCCAGGAGAACTTGCTCTCACTCTCTGCTTTGTTCTCTTTTCAAGACCTCCAGGCCTTGATCTAGGTCTGCTCAGTGAAGGAGCCCCAGTTATCTTTTTCTTGCCCCTCTCCCCATTTCTCTCATTCTGCCTAAACAACAACCCCCAGCCTGTCCCCCACCGAAGCAGAGCTTCCTCATCAACTTTGAGAGAACCACGCCTGGAGTCAAGGCTCAGCACCTACCACCACCACTAGCAAATCATTCCCATTTTGTTGTAGCTGTTGTTTAGTCATGAAGTCATGTCCGAGTCTTTGCGACCCCATGGACAGTAGCCCGCCAGGCTCCTCTGTCCATGGGATTTTCAGGCAAGGATACTGGAGTGGGTTTTCATTCCCTTCTCTGGGGCATCTTCCCCACGCAGGAATCAACCTGGGTCTCCTGTACTGCAGGCAGATTCTTTACTCTCTGAGCCCCCAGGGAAGCTAAACCCGGGAGGATTCCCTTTGTAGGCATGATGGGCCAAGAAAGGGAAAACTCAGGTTTGCTTTAACAATGTCTGGCCTTTATTTAAGTTGGAGGTTGGAAAGTGGCCTAAAACTTGGGTCTCTAGATTACAATGCTATCTTACAATTAGATCTTTGTTGCCCCCAAATGGGAAAATGGACTGAGGTTAACTCTCCTCACATTCTAAATGACCCCCTTCTAACTTCTCCCAAGCTTCGCCAATCCTGTTGTTGTTGTTTAGTCGCTCAGTCTTGTCTGACTCTTTGCGATCCCTTTGACTATGGCCTGCCAGGCTCCAGGTTTCCTTACTCCTTCAGATTCTGTAATTTTAGGACACTGTATTTGTAAAAAGAAAAATTGCTAACCATCATCTGCCAACATATGGTTGCCACAAATGTTCAATTTTTTTTTTTTTAAAGGCTGCATACTGAGGCACAATAAATGGACGTATGCTTCTGCTTGTACATGTACACTTGAGCAGTTAAAGGAGAGAGAGAAAGCTTTTCTTACGTCTGCGGGTCTTAATTGACCTCAACTCAAGACAATCCAGGGATTTCTCAGGGGTCTCAGTGGTAAAGAATCCACTTGCCAATGCAGGAGACACAGGAGACTCGGGTTTGATCCCTGGGTCGGGAAGATAACCCGGAAGAGATCATGGCAACCCACTCCAGCATTCTTGCCTGGAGAATCCCACAACAGGGGAGCTTGGCGGGCTGCAGTCCACAGGGTCTCAGAGTCAGACAGGAGTGAGTATATATACACACACCAAACAATCCATATTCCAAGTGGCACATTTTGGGGGAGACCTAATCCTCTCCACCTCGCTTCTCTTTAAAAAGCCTTTCCAGTAACTTTGAAACATGTGAGAAGATTTCTTTGTGTTTGAAGAAACCAAAGCTCAGAGATGGAGACCTTGTCCCAAGTGTCCTTTTACCACCTGCCCCTCATCGCTCCACTGCTCCGTGGAATTGGACTCCCAGGGCCAAGGGCGGGTGGACCTTGCTGATGGCTTTGTGTCTTGTTTCCTCAGCAGATCACAGCTCCTCAACTCCATCTAGGATGCGGTGTCAGGAACTCCACCAGTTCGGTCAGAAGTTGGTCCGCAGGCGGCTCCTGGAGCCCACTAATGATTCTAAGAGTCCCACGGCTCCTCTGAACACCCTGAAACTGGTAGCCTTCGGTGTGGCCAGCACCCTGGGGGCTGGCGTGTACATCCTGGTGGGAGAAGTGGCCATGTTCATCGCTGGACCAGCGATCATCATCTCCTTCTTCGTGGCCGCTGTGTCTTCTGTGTTGTCTGGGCTCTGCTATGCCGAGTTTGGGACACGGGTCTCGTGGACCGGTTCTGCGTATCTCTACAGCTACATCAGCATGGGAGAACTGTGGGCTTTCATCACTGCCTGGAACCTCATACTGTCCTATGTCATTGGTAAGGGGATGGGTGGGGGATAACTGTGGGGCTGAAGTTCGGAAGACCAGGAGTGGTTATTTGGGTCTTTGGTCGTGCATGAGAACTGTGTCATCCATTCTGTGAGGAGAGGAGGGAAATAATGTCAGGAAAAGTCCACAACTTCATTCTTCTCAGCTCTTCCCTGCTGTCCTTAAATGATGGATCAAGAACCCAGAGGCAAGGACACTGTAGGGAGTGGGTGAGAGGGAGGCATGGCCCACAGGCTTATCCCCTCACTATACTGAAGTCTCTGCTTAGCAGTTGCCTTCAAAGAGTTTCCATTAGCATTTGAACTAAAATTTTAATCCTCATCACCCAGACAAATTGCTCCCACTTCCCTCGTTTCTTGCATAACTTTGATCTCCCACTAACATTAAATAGTTAACCTATTTTAGAATTATCTGGGTCTATTTCCCCCACCCCATGAAAAGAAGCTCTCTGAGAATTGGTATTTTGTATTTTTTCCCCAACATATATGACTTTGTGTATTTGTTGTTGTTTTTCCATCACTAAACTGTGTCCAACTCTTTGCAACCCCATGGGCTACAGCACGCCAGGCTCCTCTGTCCTCCACTCTCTCCTGGAGTTTGCTCAAACTCGTGTTCACTGAGTCGGTGATGCTGTCCAATCATCTCATCCTCTCCCACTCCCTTCTCTTTTTAGCTTCCATCTTTCCAATGTTGGACACCTTCTGACCTGGGGGGCTTCTCTTCGGGCATCATAACTTTCTGCCTTTTCATGCTGTCCATGGGGTCCTCCTGGCAAGAATACTGGAGTGGGTTGCCATTTCCTTCTCCAGTGGCCCATGCTTTGTCAGAACTCTTCACTGTGACCCGTCCGTCTTGAGTGGTCCTGCATGGCATGGCTCATAGTTTTATTGAGCTATGCTAGCCCTTCACCCCGACAAGGCTGTGATCCACAAAGGGGTCTTGGTGTGTAGGGGGGTCCAATTTATATTTGTCAATGAATGTTTCTTCTCATTCTGCTTCAGGCACGGGCAGCGTGGCCAGGGCCTGGAGCATCGCCTTCGACAGCCTGATTGGGAACCACATCTTTCAGGCCTTAGAGGGAACTTTCTCTCCATATATGCCCTACTATCTGGCCAAGTACCCAGACTTTGTCGCCCTGTCCCTGGTGCTGTTGCTCACAGGTGAGACAGGGATCCAAGTTAGGATGGGAAGACTGGGATGTGGGGCGGTGGGGGAACTAGGGTGGGAAAGGCATGAGGTGGCAGATCTGTGGGAACTAGAAATTAGGGTCTGTGATACGAAAGACAGGAAGTCAAGATGTAGAGCATTGTTTCCCACCCTTGGCATTACTGACCTTCCAGGCTGAAACAGCCTTTGGTGTTGGGGCGTGATGCAGGCACTGCAGGATTTTCTTAATCAACCACTGTCAGATGTGTAGCATCTTTGGACTTCATTTACTAAACACCTGTGATTCATATTTCCCAAATTGTGACAATTGGGATGTCTCCAGACATTGCCAAATGTCCCTTGGGGACCCAAATCACCCCCAGCTGAGAATCATTTACTTAGAGTTACAAATTTCTTCTCTGTACTGAGACTTTTTTCAATTGGGAGGAAATTAACATAGAATAAAATTGGCCATTTTATTATTTTTCCTTAGCCTTATTGATATATACTTGACATACAACATTATGTAAGCTGAAGGTGAACATCATGATGCTTTGATAGATGTGTGTATTATGTGACTGGAGTAGGAAATGGCAACCCACTCCAGTAATCTGGCCTGGAAAATTCCACGGACAGAGGAGCCTGGCAGGCCACAGTCCATGGGTCAAGGGGTCAGACATGACTGAGTGACTGAGCCCATATTATATGATAATGGCCACAGTAAGAAACTAACCATGTTAAAGTATGCAATTCAGTGGTACTTAGGGCATTCAAGACATATAACAATCACCTTCATCTAGCTTCAAACATTTTCATCATAGCAAAATGAAACCCAGTACCCAGTGAGCAAAGACAGACTATCCATCTTAATCTCACAGCCCCCTAACCTCTGGCAACTACTAGTCTGCTTTCTATGTCTATGGATTTGATTTGGCTATCTTGGAATGTCTCATATTCCATCTTTCCCACAGGAGTACTGGTTCTGGGAGCTCCTGAGTCAGTCCTGGTTGGAAAAATATCCACAGGCATCAACCTTTTGGTTCTCAGCTTCATCATCCTCTCTGGCTTCATTAAGGGAGACCTGCACAACTGGAAGCTCACGGAACAGGACTACACATTGAACACGTCTGAATCCGGTGACATCTATAGGTCAGGAGGGTGCTCCTGGTCCTTGTCATGCTTGTTGGGGCTGGTGCAGAGCTGGGAATCTGGCGGGGACTAAAGAGGTCTGGGCTGGTGGATCTGGATAACGAGGTCCTGGAGCCCAGGGCTGGTGGCATTAACTGTGAAGTCCTGTAGAGATGACTGAACGCATCTCTCTCATGGTCTTTCTTGCCTCTCCTCTCACTGTAGCTTGGGCCCTCTGGGTTCTGGAGGGTTTGTGCCCTTCGACTATGATGGAATTCTCCATGGAGCAGCTCTATGTTTCTACTCGTTTGTGGGTTTTGATGACATTGTCACGAAAGGTAACTGGGTCCTTGTGTGTCCCATCAGGGGATTGGGCTGCCCTTGGGCATAGGGGTTGATAGAAGATTTTGAAAACCTTTTGAAAGTTCAAGAGGAAAGTGGATTTTGTGCTGTGCCATCAGTGTTTTCCTAACCCGAGATGTTCACCCACCCTGCAGGGGAAGAAGCCCCAAATCCTCATCGCTCCATCCCCATCAGCATCATGTCCACGGTCTTCATCTGCTTTTTGGCATATTTTGGTGTCTCGGCGACTCTCACCCTCATGGTGCCCTACTACCAGATTCAGCCTGACAGCCCCTTTCCGCAGGCTTTCCTCCATGTTGGGTGGGGCCCTGCCAGATACGTCGTGGCTGTTGGCATCCTCTGTTTTCTTTTATACAGGTCAGTGTCAAGGCCTTCTCTCCATGAACTGTTCAGATGCTCAGGTGTTTCAGCCCTGGGGATTGAGACAAGAGAGGGAAAGACCCCTTACCCCATGTAGACTAGAGAGCCAGAGCCCTGGTCTCTCCTCCTTCTCAACATCCCCACCCGTGTTCCCACCATCCCTTCCAGACTGCAGAGCTCCTTGTTCCCCGTGCCTCAGGTGATCCAGGAAATGGCAGAGGACGGGCTCCTTTTCCGAGGACTTGCCCGGACCCATACCCGCATGAAGACCCCCATCATGGCCACCGTGTCCTCTGGAATTCTCGCAGGTGAGCAACAGAACCCACTCTTCCTTTGATCCCGTTCCTTATCTGGGTATGTCCAGTGGTTTCTCACTGCCGACCCCCACCTCGTTTGTGCCCTCATTCTAGGGATCATGGCATTGCTCTTTGAGTTCAGTAATCTGGTGGACCTCATGTCGATTGGACACCTGCTGGTTTACTCCTTGGTGGCGTTTTTTGTCCTTGTCCTCAGGTGAGATTCCACTGCACCCTGACTGGGGCACTTACGTTCCTAAAGACTCAATGGCAGTTCATCGTCTTCAAGTATTTTTTTTTTTTTTAATTGGAGGCTAATTACTTTACAATATTGGAGTGGTTTTTGCCATACATTGACATGAATCAGCTATGAGTTTACACTTATTCCCTATCCTGAACACCCCTCCCACCTCCCGCCCCATCCCATCCCTCTGGGTCATCCCAGTGCACCAACCCTGAGCACCCTATCTCATGCATCGAATCTGGACTGGTGATCTGTTTCACGTATGATAATGTACGTGTTTCAATGCTATTCTCTCAGATCATCTCACTGTCGTCTTCTCCCACAGAGTCCAAAGGACTCTGCTATACATCTGTGTCTCTTTTGCTGTCTCTCATATAGGGTTATTGTAACCATCTTTCTAAATTCCATATATATGTATTAGTATACTGTATTGGTGTTTTTCTTTCTGCCTTACTTCACTCTGTATAATAGGCTCCAGCTTCATCCACCTCATTAGAACTGATTCAAATGTATTCTTTTTAATGGCTGCGTAATATTCCATTTTGTATATGTACCACAGCATTCTTATACATTTGTCTGCTGATGGACATCTAGGTTGCTTCCATGTCCTGGCTATTATAAACAGTGTTGTGATGAACATTGGGGTACACGTGTCTCTTTCAATTCTGGTTTCTTCAGTGTGTATGCCCAGCAGTGGGATTGCTGGGTCCTATGGCAGTTCAATTTCCAGTGTTTTAATGAATCTCCACACTGTTCTCCATAGTAGCTGTACTAGTTTGCATTCCCCCCAACAGTGTAAGAGGGTTCCCTTTTCTCCACACCCTCTCCAGCATTTATTGTTTGTGGATTTTTGGATAGCAGCCATTCTGACTAGCGTGAGTTGGTACCTCATTGTGGTTTGATTTGCATTTCTCTGATAATGAGTGATGTTGAGCATCTTTTCATGTGTTTGTTAGCCATCTGTATGTCTTCTTTGGAGAAATGTCTATTTAGTTTTTTGACCCATTTTTTGATTGGGCCATTTATTTTTCTGGAATTGAGCTACAGGAGCCGCTTGTACATTTTTGAGATGAATTCTTTGTCAGTTGCTTTGTTTGCTATTCTTTTCCCCAATTCTGAAAGCTGTCTTTTCACCTTGCTTATGGTTTCCTTTGTTGTGCAAAAACTTTTCAGTTTAATTAGGTTTCGTTTGTTTATTTTTCCTTTTATTTCCATTACTTTGGGAGGTGGGTCATAGAGGATCCTGCTGTGATTTATGTCGGAGAGTGTTTTGCCTATGTTTTCCTCTAGGAGTTTTATATTTTCTAGTCTAACATTTAGATCTTTAATCCATTTTGAGTTTATTTTTGTGTATGGTCTTAGAAAGTGTTCTAATTTCATTCTTTTACTAGTGGTTGACCAGTTTTCCCAGCAGCACTTGTTAAAGAGATCGTATTTCCTCTATTGTATATTCTTGCCTCCTTTGTCAAAGATAAGCTGTCCGTAGGTGTGTGGATTTATCTCCGGGCTTTCCATTTTATTCCATTGATCTATATTTCTGTCTTTGTGCCAGTACCATACTGTCTTGATGACTGTAGCTTTGTAGTATAGTCTGATGTCAGGCAGGTTGATCCCTCCAGTTCCATTCTTCTTTCTCAAGATTGCTTTGGCTATTCAAGGTTTTTGTATTTCCATACAAATTGTGAAATTATTTGTTCTAGTTCTGTGAAATAACTGTTGGTAGCTTGATAGGGATTGCATTGAATCTCTAGATTGCTTTGGGTAGTATACTCATTTTCACTATATTTATTCTTGCTATCTATGAACATGGTATATTTTTCCATCTATTTATGTCCTCTTTGACTTCTTTCATCGGTGTTTTATAGTTTTCTATATATAGGTCTTTTGTTTCTTTAGGTAGATACATTCCTAAGTATTTTATTCTTTTCGTTGCAATGGTGAATGGAATTGTTTCCTTAATTTCTCTTTCTGTTTTCTCATTGTTAGTGTATAGGAATGCAAGGGATTTCTGTGTGTTAATTTTATATCCTGCAACTTCACTATAGTCATTGATTAGCTCCAGTAATTTTCTGGTAGAGTCTTTAGGGTTTTCTATATGGAGGATCATGTCATATGCAAACAGTGAGAGTTTTAATTCTTCTTTTCCAATCTGGATTTCTTTTATTTCTTTTTCTGCTCTGATTGCCTTGGCCAAAACTTCCAAAACTATGTTGAATAGTAGTGGTGAGAATGGGCACCCTTGCCTTGTTCCTGACTTTAGGGGAAATGCTTTTAATTTTTCCCCATTGAGGATAATGTTTGCTTTGGGTTTGTCATATATACCTTTTATTATGTTGAGATATGCACCTTCTCTTCCTGTTTTCTGGAGAGTTTTTTTTTTTTTAATCATAAATGGATGTTGAATTTTGTCAAAGGCTTTCTCTGCATCTGTTGAGAGAATCATATGGTTTTTATCTTTTAATTTGTTAATGTGGTGTATTACATTGATTGGTTTGCAGATATTAAAGGATGCTTGCATTCTTGGGATAAAACCCACTTGGTCATGATGTATGATCACTGACTCTATGGTCTTGAGTCTGGGTGAACTCCGGGAGTTGGTGATGGACAGGGAGGCCTGGCGTGCTGTGATTCATGGTGTTGCAAAGAGTCGCACACGACTGAGCGACTGATCTGATCTGATGTGCTTTCCACAGTCTCAAACCCTCAGAGAGGTTCATGGAGTTACCTAGAGAAGAGGAGAGGGAGGAAGGAAATAGAAGTGAGCAGGAGGAGAAAGGGGGGAATCGAAAGGAGAGAGATAGATCTAGGCCGTATTCTGTTCCCTAAGTGTTCTCAACAGCCTGGAACACACACAGAGATTTACAGATTTGGGTTGAGGAGAGAAACGTGAGAGAGGAGATAGAGGCGACCTGGGGAAGAAAAAGGAGAGTCAAAAGGGGGAGAGAGTAATCAAGCCAGTAATCACACTCCTAAGAAAAATGTTTACTGAAGATTGGATTCTTAAATGTACAAAATTCATAACAAATACCATAAAGCAAAGATTTAAAAGGTAGAGTAGAGGTTAGACTCTCAAAAATACAATATTATTTTTTAAAAATCACAAAATGTATGAGAAATATATATGAAGTTTGCTTTAAAAATAGGGTCTTTTTTTTTGCAATGTAATAGTTGCTTATAAAAATAAAAATTAAAGGAGTAATAGAGGAATTTAAAAAATGAAAAAAATTTAATTAAAAAAATGATAATAGTAATAGTAAAAATATATCTTGGAGTTTCTCTGGAGCTGTTGCGGGCAGTGTGGGGTCAGTTCAGTTCCAGATAGTTCCTTGTTCCAGCTTATACTTCTCAAGATGTATAGGCCCCTTCCAGTGTAGTCGGTGTTAACTACAGGGATTTTAATCTGTTGCACCTGTCACTTCCAAAGCGGTTCCCTGTGTTTATTTGGCTTCTTGTGTTTGCAGGTCTCTTCAGTGTGTAATTTCTGACCTGACACAAGGGGGCGAAGGTGGTCTCTTGTTTAGGCTCACTTGTTCAGTCGTGCTGTGGGGAGGGAGGAACACTGCAAACAAATATCACTGGCGTGTGTGGGGAGTGCTCACAGTGTCCCAGACACACTGGGTTTGCCCCTGCTCACGGCGTGTGAGCTTTCCCAGTCTACACTGCTCAGGCTTCAGGTTGCTGTGCAGGGAGCAGGCCCTGGGTTGCATGCACTTCCCAGGTCTAAGCTGCTCAGGTTCAGCTTCTCCGGTACTCCATAAAGGCACAGACTCGGTTGGGCCCGCGTTTTGTGCCCTTCCGTGATCCGAGCAGCTCAGGTGACCAGGTGCTTGGCGAGCGCACTCTCCTAAGGTATGGTGCATCTTATCACCTCCCAGGTCCTAGCCTCTCTATTTCTGGGGCACGCCCATCTCCGGTGTGCGGTGTGTCTTTTCTGGGGAGCTGATCTCTGGCTGCAACCCTCCTGGCGGATGTTAACCTCCGAGAATCTCAGGAAGTCTTGGTTAGAAACTGGAAGCCTTTTCGCAGTTTATTAGGGGATGCCCTATCTGGGGCTGAGATTGCCTCTTTCCGGCTCTGGCTGCCCCCCACCTGCCTCCAGCTAGGGATGGCCTGGTCCGCAGCCAGCTAGCTCTCCTCTGGTATTCGCTCAGTCCTTTGTTCTGTGAGCAGGCCGGCAGTGCCTTATGTTCGGGCTTTTCGCGGGATAGTTCTCTCTCTCTCCCATTTTCCCTCTCTCTCCCATTTTCCCTCTCTCTCTCTCTGGCTATCCCACAGTTTAGGTTAGTATCTCATTTTAGCTCCCTCAGATTGCCCTCAAGGCATTCAGGCCTGGTCCCTACCCTAAACAATGCAGCCTGCTCCTCCCCATTCACTGCCCCAACCCCGCCCTTTGCTGGTGGTGGAGGAAAGCATCTGGGGTACTTCTCAGCTGGGAGTTGGCATTAGGGACATAACATGTAGATTTTATTTATTTTTCCTCTAGGTTTTGTTGCCCTCTGAGATTCCAAACCTCCCCCACAGACCCACCGGTGAGAGGGTTTCCTGGTGTTTGGAAACTTCTCTTTTAAGAATCCCTTCCTGGGGCAGATCTCTGTCCCTAACTATTTTGTCTCTCTTTTTATCTTTTATATTTGGTCTTACCTCCCTTTGAAGACAATGGGCTGCTTTTCTGGGTGGCTGATGTCCTCTGCCAGCGTTCAGAATTTGTTTTGTGGAGTGTGCTCAGCATTCAAATGTTCTTTCAGTGAATTTGTGGCAGAGAAAGTGGTCTCCCCATCCTATTCCTCTGCCATCTTGGCCTCACCAACCCCCCCCCCCCCAGCCCCCACTGGCCACCTCCTTCGGCCTTCTAAACTCCTGCTCTGCCTAAGGCAGGAAAGTGGTGCATTAGGATGCCTGTTTTTGAATGAGTGGGGACTGCTGTTAATATTCCTATAATATCTCGAATTCAGGTACCAGCCAGACTGCAATTTAAGCAAGAATGAGAAAGTTGAAGACAAAATTCAGATGATGCCTCTAGTCAAGAAAAATCCTTTGGACTCTGAACCTGAAGCAGGAAGCTCAAAGACTCTAAAGAATCTGTGGTTGCCTGTCAGCACCACCCCCACACAGAAATCTGCCCAGATTGTCTATGGATGTGCCTTCCTGCTTGGTGAGCACTGGGAAGTCTCTTTGGTCATATTTTGAACTTGACAGGATGGAGTGAGTGTGTGTATTTTGTCAGTGGAGGAGTCTAGAAGATATGATGGCCTTTCCTGATATTGGTGGTTTCAGGGAGGGATGTTACCCGAGATCCTGACGTCTTTGTTTTCTGGGTCCAGCCTGTTCTTCTTCTCCTTGATCCTTGCAGTTCTTCTGCTGACCATCCTGAGCCTGATCCTGGCCCAGTGGCCCAGCCAGGTGTTCTCTGGAGACCCCGTGCTTACAACAGTGGCTGTGCTGCTGCTACTGCTCACCACTGGGGTCACGGTCATCATCCGGAGGCAGCCCCAGGACCCCTCTCCTCTTCCATTCAGGGTAAGTGAGCTCATGTGTCCAAAGTGTCCACATTGGGTGAATGAAGTCTGTGTCCTTTGACGGCAAAATATCCTTTCCTGGGCAGGGAATGAGGGGAGTTACTGAAACCAATGGACTCTTCCCTGATCCACACTCGGGTCTTTGCATACACAATCTCAGTAAGCACTGAATGCAAAGCCTGAGGACAGGAGTCTCCCACCCACGTGGGGTAGGGTCTCCCTTTCAGACGTCTGGGCTGTGTTCAGGGATCAACTGACTCTGCCCACAGGTCCCTGCTCTGCCTGTCCTCCCACTGGTCAGCATCTTCGTGAATGTTTACCTGATGATGCAGACGACCTCTGCAACCTGGACCCTGTTTGGCATCTGGAATGCCTTTGGTAAGTTGCTTTCTGGAATAAAGAGGTTTCTTGAATGACTGAACCCAGCATCTTCCTACGATTTCTCCCCACACTGTATCAGATGCCATAGAAGGTCTACTGAGCATTTGTAAGCAAGGGGCGCACCTAAATTTCCTTCTTATCGTCTCATCTCCCTACTAGGATTTCTCATATACTTTGGATATGGGATCCGACACAGCCTGGCAGGGAACAATCATCAACAGCCACCAGCCACCGGCCTCCACCTCCCAGACTCTTGACAAAAACATCCCTGGTGCTGAGTCATCTTAACCACAGGAGGTAGATGCTGCGTGGAATCCCTCCATGCCCTGGAGGATCTGCTGGTGCAAGGGACACTGTGAGCCTTGGTGGAGTGTGAAGGTGGAGGCATCTAAAGCCCTGTATTTGTTGCTTGTGGAGAAAGTGACTGGACCATTGTGCAATTTTCGGTAAACTTTTAAAAGCATACTATACATACTTGTAAGTGCATGCTTCATAAGTGTGCAGCAAGATGAATTTTAACAAACAAAGTACCACAATGTAAGCAGCAACTAGAGGAAGAAATAAATTATTATGGGCACATTAGAAGCACCTTCTTGCACTTATTTCTAACAAGAACACAGAGACTGCCCCATTGGAAGGAAACTCAGGTGAGGATGAATTATATGAAGAGTTATACTCCACGGACTTCCCTGGCAGTCCAGTGGCTAAGACTCCACGCTCCCAGTGCAGAGGGCATGGGTTCAACCCCTGGTTGGGGAACAATACCCTGCATGCCCAATGGTGTAGCCCAAAAAAAATTGGTTTAAGAATGACTGACTTCCTCCCCTCGCTTCCCCTTATTAAAAAGCAGGTGGACCACACAAGCAAGAGGATCTCTGATTGCAGGTGGGTCACTCGAGCAAGACAGTGTCCTGGAGAAAATAGGAAGTCAGCAGGCTTGCACCAATGGAAAAATGACCATGACTTCCTCGCTTAATGACTAACTGAGATTGTTTCCCTTTAAAGTGGTCATGGCGAGCAGAACTCTCATGGATGCAAGTCCACTTTTTCCTCAGATCACTGGCTTTTCGGAATAAAGCACCTTTCTTCTCAATGAAAGCTTGCCCCATGATTTATTGGCAGTTGAGCAGCAAGTGGCTGAACCTGCATTTGGTTACAAATCTAACTCCGGGTGCAGAATAGCCAGTGGGTCCATATGGGTCACCATGTCTCTGAGTTAATATGCTCAGGGGGAATCTTCTATCTTCAAGAGCAAAGAGTGAAAATGGTAATTTATAGTTAGGATGGCCTAATGCTGGAGCCTGGTCTATCGCATATTTTAAAGCATTTATAGCTTTACGGCTTTTGTCATTTGTTCAATGGGTCTGATTGGGTAGAGGTTATTAAGGCACAGAGAGATTGGACAATGTGGAAAAAACTAGGTACCGAATTTCTGTAGAATCGTGTTGTTGTTGTTCAATTGCCAAGTCATGTCAGACTCTTTGCGACCTCATGGACTGCAGCCCGTCAGGCTTCCCTGTCCTTCACTATCTCCTGGAGTTTGTTCAAATTCATGGCCACTTAGTCGGAAACCCCCTGAGAGATTTCTTTATTCTTAGAATTGAAAAAGCCAGAATTCTCTCAATTCTTTCAGAATCAATCAGTAAGCCTGTCTTAGTGGTGTGTGTGTTTACAAAGTCAAGTCTCACCCTTTGTGACCCCATGGACTGTAGCCTGCCATGGTCCCCTGTCCATGGGATTCTCCAGGCAGGAATACTGGAGTGGGTTGCCATATCCTCGTCCAGGGGATCTTCCTGACCCAAGGATCAAACTGGTGTCTTCTGCTTGGCAGGCGGATTCTTTACCACTGAGCCACCTGGGAAGCCTATGAGAAGGGAGTTACTCATCCTTATCCTCAAAATAGATCTTCTTTACCCCAGGGGTTAAAGTAGATGAGCTGTAAGGGTTGGACAATGCACCTTGGTTCACATAAAGTTCAGGCTGATCCATGTATAAGCCAAATTGACCTCCTCTCAATATTTGAACATTTTCTCCATTCATCAATCACCAACAGATAAAAACCTTAGAAACCCATGGTCCAGCAATTCTACCTCTGATGATATACCCAGAGGAATTGAAAGCACACTCTGGAGGAGATATTTGTACACTCATGTTCATAGCAGCGTTATTCACAATAACTAAAGCATGAGAGCAATCCAAGTGCCCACTGACTGAGAAATAGATGAACCAATGTGGCAGGCACAAATAATAGAGTATTATTTATCATTAAAAAGGAAGGGGATTCTGACACATACTACAACATGAAGGAACCTCATGAACTCATTCTCTAAGTGAAATAAACCAGAAGGAAAGGACAAATATTCTTTGATTCCACTTAAATGGAGTATTTGAAGTAGTCACATTCATCAAGACAGACAGGAGAAGGGTAATTTCCAGGAACTGGTGGAGGAGAAAAGCTCAGCTGGAATTCCATCACCTACACAAGCTTTGTTTGTAGTGATGCTTTCCAAGGCCCAGTTCACTTCACACTCCAGGATGTCTGGCTCTAGGTGAGTGATCACACCATCGTGGTTATCTGGGTCATGAAGATCTTTTTTTGTGCAGTTCTTCTGTGTATTCTTGTCACCTCTTTGTAATATCTTCTGCTTCTGTTAGTTTCATACTGTGTCTGTCCTTTATTGTGCCCACCCATGTTTGCATGAAATGTTCCCTTGGTATCTCTAGTTTTCTTGGAGAGATCTCTAGTCTTTCCTATTCTATTGTTTTCCTCTTTTTTTTTTTTGCTTTGATCACTTAGGAAGGCTTTCTAATCGCTCCTTGCTATTCTTTGGAACTCTGCATTCAGATGGATATTATCTTTCCTTTTCTCCTTTGCCTTTCTCTTCTTTTCTAACTTATTTCTAAGGCCTCCTCAGACAACCTTTTTGCATTTTCTTTTCTTGGGGATAGTCTTAATCACGGCTGTGAAAGTGCTGCACTTAGTATGCCAGCAAATTTGGAAAACTCAGCAGTGACCACAGGACTGGAAAAGATCAGTTTTCATTCCAATATCAGAGAAAGGCATTTCCAAGGAATGTTCAAACTACCACACAGTTACACTCATCTCACACGCTAGCAAAGTAACGCTCAAAATTCTCCAAGCTAGGCTTCAACAGTACGTGAAACAAGAACTTCCAGATGTTGAAGCTGGGAATGTGGGGCTTGAAGAGATCTCTGGCTTCCCTGGTGGCTCAGACAGTAAAGAATGTGCCTGCAATGCAGGAGCTGCTGCTGTTAAGTCGTTTCAGTCGTGTCTGACTCTTTGCGACCCCAAAGACGGAAGCCCACCAGGATCCCCCCGTCCCCGGTATTCTCCAGGCAAGAACACTGGAGTGGGTTGCCATTTCCTTCTCCAATGCATGAAAGTGAAAAGTGAAAGTGAAGTCGCTCAGTCGTGTCCGACTCTTAGTGACCCCATGGACTCCAGCCCACCAGGCTCCTCTGTGCATAGGATTTTCCAGGCAAGAGTACTGGAGTGCGGTGCCATTGCCTTCTCCAGCAATGCAGGAGACCAGGGTTCAATTCATGGGTCTTCATGATCCCCTGGAGAAGGGAATGGCACCCCACTCTAGTATTCTTGCCTGGAATATCCCATGCACAGAGGAGCCTGTTTGTCTACAGTCCATGAGTTCAAAGTCAGACACAACTGAGAAACTAACCTAAAGAAACCTGGCCTAATGGATGCAGGTTGAGGGGGTTCTGGGGCCCAGGACTTGTCATATTAAAGGAGAAGTCCAGTATACATGGCCGAACACACCTCACCCACGTTCTTTCTTGCTTCTTCTCTCATGATAACTTCAACTCTCTGGGTTCTGGAGGGTTTGTGCCTTTTGGCCTTGATGGGATTCTCCAAGGAGCAGCTTTATGTTTCCACATGTCTATTGGTTTTGATTCCATTGTTACTACAGGTAACATGGTCACCCTGTGTCCCATCCAGGTTATGGGCATGGATTGGGCTGCCCTTGGGCATAGGGGTTTCTTTTCGAGGTTTAACAGGAAAGAGGATTTTGTGCTTTCACTCTGGTGTGTTTCCTGACCCAGTATTTCCTCCAGTCCTGCAGGGGAAAAGAGCCCCAAATCCCCAGCGGTCCATCCCATTAGCATCATGGTCTCAGTCTTGATCTGCTTTGTGACACTTTGTGACACTTTGGTGTCTCAGCAGCACTCACCCTCATGGTGCCCTACTACCAAATTCACAGCCCCTTTCTACAGGCTTTTCTCCATGTTGGGTGGGGCCCTGCCAGATATGCTGTGGCTGTTGGCATCCTCTGTGCTCTTTCATCCAGGTCAGTGTCATGGCTTTCTCCTCATTGACTGTCAGATGCTCAGGTATCCCAGCCCTTGGGATTGAGAGACAAAAAAGAAAGACACCTTACCCCATGTAGACGAGGGAGCAGATGCCCTGGTCTCTCATGCTTCTGCACGTTCTCACTCCTCTGTTTTCTTTTCCATCCTCCAGAACACCATGTTTGCCATGTCTTGGTTCATCTACACAATGGCAGAGGACGGGCTCCTTTTCTGAGTCCTTGCCCAGATCAACACCCGTACATGTACCCACATCAGGATCATCATGATTTCTGGAAACCTTGAAGGTAGATAAACAAAACCCACTGCCTTTGGATTATCTTCCTTGGCTTGCATATTTCCAGCTGTTTCTCACTCCATCGCCCCAGCTTGTTTATGCCCTCCTTCTAGGGGTCTTGGCGTTACTCTTCCATTTCAGTGATCTGATGGATCTCATGTCACTTCGGCCCCTGCTTGCTAACTTGGTGGTCGATTTTTCTGCCCTTGTGCTCAGGTGAGACTCCGCTCCACCCTGACTGGGGGTCTTTGGCTTGTGGGGATTGATGGGGGCTAATCCTCTCTGCTTCACGGTGCCTTCTAAATGTCCTGCTCTGCTTTTGTGGGAAAAGAGATGGATTCAGCTGTGTGATGTTGGGTGAATAGGGATTGCTGTTCATGTTGCCATCATACCTCTAATTCAGGTATCACTCAGACCAGAATTTAAACAAGAAGCAAAAAACAGAGGAAGAAACTGAGATGGAGCTTGTAGTCAAAGAAAGGTCTTTGGACTCTATACTTGAAGCTGACACCTCAAGGATTTTAAAGAGTCTGTGGTTCTGTCCCAGCACCATCCCCACCTGGAAATCTGGCCAGATTGTCTATGGATGTGCCTTCCTGCTTGCTGAGCAGTGGGACTTCTCTTTGGTGATATTCTGAAATTCCCAGGATGGATAGGAATGTATATTTGTCTATTGAGTCTTGGAAATACGATGTCCGTTCCTGATGTGGGTAGCCTAGGGAAGGGTGTGACCCGAATCCTGACATCTTTGTCTTCCAGGTCCAGCCTGTTGTCTTCCACCTTGACCCTTGCAGTTCTCCTGCTGACCATCCTGAGCCTGATCCTGGCCCAGTGGCCCAGCCAGGTGTTTTCTGGAAACCCCGTGCTCACAACAGTGGCTGTGCTGCTGCTGCTGTTGCTCATCACTGGGGTCACGGCCATCATCTGGAGGCAGCCCCAGGACACCACTACTCTTCACTTCAGGGTAGGTGACCTCATGTGCCCAAAATGTCCACCTTGAGTGAAGGAGGTCTGTGTGCTTTAGGTCTAAGCTTCCTTTGCTGGACCAGGGAAGAAGGGGAGTTGCTGAAACCTATGGACACTTCCCTGATCCACACTCAGTGCTTTACATGCACTAAGTAGGCACTGAACACACAGCCTGAATGGCACTGAACTTGTCCCTCCCACATGGCATAGAATCTCCCTTTCCAATGACTAGTGTGTGTTCAGGGATGAACTGACACTGCCCACAGGTCCATGCTTTGCCTTTCCTCCCACTGGTAAGCATCTTTGTGAAAGTTTACCTGATGGTGCACATGACCACTTGGACCAGCGTCCTATTTGGCATCTGGATGGGGATTGGTAAGTGATTTTTTGGAGTAAAGAGGCCTCTTGGGTAACTGAACCCAATCCTCTTCCTACCACCTGTCCCCTAAACTGTGTCAGATGCCATAAGAGGAGCCCTATTGGCATTTATAAGTGAGGAGAGCGCCTGCTTTTACTTCTCTTCGTCTCATTTCCCTACTAGGATTTACCATATACTTTGGATATGGGATCCGACACAACTTGGAGGAGAACACTGAGCAAGACACCAGCCTCCAACTCCTAATTACTGGACAAAAACATCCCTGGTGCTGAGTCATCTTAACCACAGGAGAGAGATGCTGTGTGGAATCCCTCCATGCCCTGGAGGATCTGCTGGCTCGAGGGGCACTGTGAGCCTCTATGGACGTGAAGGTGGAATGCATTTACATCCGTGTATTTATTGCTAGTGGACAAAGTGACTTTAATGCTGCAAATGCTGAAGGAAACATTTACAAGAATAATACACATCCAGAAAAGAGGATTTTCATGAAAAATATACAAAAATGTAACCAGAAACCAGAGGAAGAAATAAAGTATTAACTTGAACATAAGCAGTTCCTTCTTGTGCCTGTTTCCAGTGAAAACACATAGATTGTCACATGGGAAGGAAACAGAGGTAACCATATATTGTGACAAGAGCTGTACTTCAGGGGTTTCCCTGGCAGTCCAGAGATTAAGACTTACCTTTTAAAGCAGGGGGTGCAGGTTCAGTCCCTGGTCATGGGACTAGGATCCCATATGCCTCACAGCCAAACAAAACAAAACAAAACATAAAGCAGAAGCAATAAAGACTTTAAAAATATTTTTTAAATCTTATTTAAAAAAAAAAAAAGAGTTGCACTTTAGGGAATTCCCTGGAGGTCCAGGATTTAGGATGCAGCACTTTCACGGCCATGGTTGGCCAGGGTTCATTCCCTGGTTGGGGAACTAAGATCCTGTAAACTGTGCAATGTGGCCAAAAATTAAGAAAAAAACATAAATGTAAATTTTTAAAAAGAGTTGCATTTTAAATATGAGAAAGCAGATGGGTTGGAAGCAGAAGGAAAGGAAGAGATACTCTGTGCAAACAATAACACAAGAAAGATGCATAGCCATATTAATATCAGGTGAAGGAGAATTTAAGAAAAAGAGAATAATAATACATAAAATGGATTATTTTCCTGAGGAAGAGAAATGGTCATTTTCATCTTTCCCGCCAGCTTTGCTGCTGCTGCTGCTAAGTCGCATCAGTCGTGTACGACTCTGTGCGACCCCATAGAGGGCAGCCACCAGGCTTCCCTGTCCCTGGGATTCTCCAGGCAAGAACACTTGAGTGGGCTGCCATTTCCTTCTCCAGTGCATGAAAGTGAAAAGTGAAAGGGAAGTCACTCAGTCGTGTCTGACTCTTTGCGACCCCATGGACTGCAGCCTACCAGGCTCCTCCATCCATGGGATTTTCCAGGCAAGAGTACTGGAGTGGGGTGCCATTGCCTTCTCCCCCCGCCAGCTTTACTGAGACATATATCACACTGTGTAATAAGCACTTTACTTTTCTGTCACAGACTCTTAGAATTACATAGTAGAGTTGATGAGGAAAAGTTCTTTAATTGGAAAAATAAAAACCCTGCATTGCCAGAAGTGAGGAAAGAGGGTTGGGAAGTAATGGTTGGTTGATGAATGGTTATGGCTGGGTGGAACTAAAAGATAGGAAGTGAAACTAGAGAAGTAAAAATAAAAAGATGTTACGAAGAAAATAATGCTTGAAACTGAGATTATGGACATGGAAGACATTGGTAATCATGAAGTAGAGGACTGTTTGTGGGCATGAGCAGCTGCAGTAGAGAGAAGGGGAGATGGAGGTCAAGAAACTGAGCAGCAAAGTTGCTAAATGAATTTCAAAATAGAAGACGATGAACAGGAAAATTCTGCATGTTCACTGTCTTGCAAGGTCTACTGAAATACAGACTTGGGAAACAATGGAGACTGAAACTGTTGGATGAAACTTTGATGGAAGAGGCTGATATCACCTGATTGCTGTTCTTCCCTTACCGCTGGGGGACAGCCAGATATCCAGTGTTACCCAGTGTGCTGTTAAAAGGCAACACAGAACACCGCCTGGAACACAGTCCTGATGAAAAGCTGAATCAGAAAGTCATCAAGCCTCTAGATCAACTACAGCTCATCATGAACATAAGGGATAGATTTACATTTCCACTGGAAACACAATCAGCCAAAACCAGAATGTTGACAATTCCCCAGGGTAGAAGAATGGTCCAGTATTTACACCAATTAAATGGTATGATCCACAGCCATAAACAGGAAATCATTTGACTCAATTCTAATGAGGTGAATGGACATAGAACCTTTAATACAGAGTGAAGTAAGTCGGAAAGAGAAGAACAAATATTCTACATTAACGCATATATATAGAACTAGAAAGATGGTGGTACTGATGAGCCTATCTGTAGGGCAGCAATAGAGACACAGACATTGAGAACAGACTTGTGGGCACAGTGGGGGAAGGAGAGGGTGGGATGAATTGAGAGAGGAGCATTGAAACATTTCCATTTTCAGATATTGAACAATCCTTGAATCCCTGGGATAAAGCCCACTTGATCTTTTTAATGTGTTGATGGATTCTGATTGCTAGAATTTTGTTAAGGATTTTTACTTCTATGTTCATAGTGATATTGGCCTGTAGTTTTCTTTTTTTGTGGCATCTTGGTCAGGTTTTGGTATTAGGGTGACAGTGGCCTCATAGAATGAGTTTGGAAGTTTACCTTCCTCTGCAATTTTCTGGAAGAGTTTAGGTAGGATAGGTGTTACGTGAACGTGAAGTCGCTCAGTCGTGTCCGACTCTTTGCGACCCCATAGACTGTAGCCTACCAGATTCCTCTGTCCATGGGATTTTCCAGGCAGTAGTAATGGAGTGGGTTGCCATTTCCTTCTCCACGGATAGGTGTTAGCTCTTCTGTAAATTTTTGGTAGAATTCAGCTGTAAAGCTGTCTGGACCTGGGCTTTTGTTTGCTGCAAGATTTCTGATTACAGTTTCAATTTCCGTGCTTGTGATGGGTCTGTTAAGATTTTCTATTTCTTCCTGGTTTAGTTTTGGGAAGTTGTATTTTTCTGAGAATTTGTCCATTTCTTCCACGTTGTCCATTTTATTGGCATATAATTGCTGATAGTAGTCTCTTATGATCCTTTGTATTTCTGTGTTATCTGTTGTGATCCCTCCGTTTTCATTTCTAATTTTATTGATTTGATTTTTCTCTCTTTGTTTCTTGATGAGTCTGGCTAATGGTTTGTCAATTTTATGTATCCTTTCAAAAAACTGGCTTTTGGCTTTGTTGATTTTTGCTATGATCACCTTTGTTTCTTTTGCAATTATTTCTGCTCTAATTTTTAAGATGTCTTTCATTCTACTAACCCTGGAGTTCTTAATTTCTTCCTTTTCTAGTTGCTTTAGGTGTAGAGTTAGGTTATTTATTTGACTTTTTTCTTGTTTCTTGAGGCATGCCTGTATTGCTATGAACTTTCCCCTTAGCACTGCTTTTACAGTGTCCCATAGATTTTGGGTTGTTGTGTTTTCATTTTCATTCATTTCTATGCATATTTTGATTTATTTTTTGATTTCTTCTGTGATTTGTTGCTTCTTCAGAAGCGTGTTGTTCAGCCTCCATATGTTGGAATTTTTAATAGTTTTTCTCCTGTAACTGAGATCTAATCTTACTGCATTGTGGTCAGAAAGGATGCTTGGAATGATTTCAATTTTTTTGAATTTACCAAGGCTAGATTTATGGCCCAGGATGTGATCTATCCTGGAGAAGGATAGAAAACTATAAAACACTGGTGAAAGAAATCAAAGAGGACACTAACAGATGGAGAAATATTCCATGTTCATGGATCAGAAGAATCAATATAGTGAAAATGAGTATACTACCCAAAGCAATCTAGAGATTCAATGCAATCCCTATCAAGCTACCAATGGTATTTTTCACAGAGCTAGAACAAATAATTTCACAATTTGTATGGAAATACAAAAAACCTCGAGTAGCCAAAGCAATCCTCAGAAAGAAGAATGGAACTGGAGGAATCAAGCTGCCTGACTTCAAGCTCTACTACAAAGCCATAGTCATCAAGACAGTATGGTACTGGCACAAAGACAGAAATATAGATCAATGGAACAAAATAGAAAGCCCAGAGATAAACCCACGCACCTATGGACACCTTATCTTTGACAAAGGAGGCAAGAATATACAGTGGAGAAAAGACAATCTCTTTAACAAGTGGTCCTGGGAAAACTTGTAAAAGGATGAAACTAGAACACTTTCTAACACCATACACAAAAATAAACTCAAAATGGATTAAAGATCTAAACATAAGACCAGAAACTATAAAACTCTTAGAGGAGAACATAGGCAAAACACTCTCCGACATACATCACAGCAAGATCCTCTATGACCCACCTCCCAGAATATTGTAAATAAAAGCAAAAATAAACAAATGGGATCTAATTAAAATTAAAAGCTTCTGCACAACAAAAGAAACTATAAGCAAGGTGAAAAGACAGCCTTCAGAATGGGAGAAAATAATAGCAAATGAAGCAACTGACAAACAACTAATCTCAAAAATATACAAGCAACTCCTGCAGCTCAATTCCAGAAAAATAAATGAACCAATCAAAAAACAGGCCAAAGAACTAAATAGACATTTCTCCAGAGAAGACATACAGGTGGCTAACAAACACATGAAAAGATGCTCAACATCACTCATTATCAGAGAAATGCAAATCCAAACCACAATGAGGTACCATTTCACGCCAGTCAGAATGGCTGAGATCCAAAAGACTACAAGCAATAAATGCTGGAGAGGATGTGGAGAAAAGGGAACCCTCTTACACTGTTGGTAGCAATGCAAACTAGTAGAGCCACTATGGAGAACAGTGTGCAGATTCCTTAAAACACTGGAAATAGAACTGCCATACGACCTAGCAATCCCACTGCTGGACATACACACTGAGGAAACCAGAATTGAAAGAGACACGTGTACCCCAATGTTCATCGCAGCCCTGTTTATAATAGCCAGGACATGGAAGCAACCTAGATGTCCATCAGCAGATCGATAGATAAGAAAGCTGTGGTACATATACACAATGGAATATTACTCAGCCATTAAAAAGAATACATTTGAATCAGTTCTAATGAGGTGGATGAAATTGGAGCCTATTATACTGAGTGAAGTAAGCCAGAAAGAAAAACACCAATAAAGTATACTAACACACATATATGGAATTTAGAAAGATGGTAATGATAACCTTGTATGGGAGACAGCAAAAGAGACACAGATGTATAGAACAGTCTTTTGGACTCTGTGGGAAAGGGAGGGGGTATGATTTGGGAGAATGGCATTGAAACATGTATAATATCATATAAGAAATGAATTGCCAGTCCAGGTTTGATGCAGGATACAGGAAGCTTGGGGCTGGTGCACTGGGATGACCCAGAGGTATGGTATGGGGAGGGAGGTGGGAGGGGGGTTCAGGATTGGGAACACGTGTACACCGTGGCGGATTCATGTTGATGTATGGCAAAACCAATACAATATTGTAAAGTAATTTGCCTCTAATTAAAATAAATAAATTTAATTAAAAAAAGAAACATTTCCATTACCAGGTGTAAAATAGATCACTAATGGGAAGTTGCTGTATGACCCAGGGAGCTCAGACCCAGTGCTCTGTGACAACCTAGAGGGGTGGATGGGGTGGGAGGTGGGAGAGGAGGCCCAAGAGGGAGGGGACATACGTGTACCTATGGCTAATTCATGACGATGTGTGGCAGAAACCAATAAGCCATTGTAAAGCAATTATCCTCCAATTAAAAATTTAAAAAAAAAATGCTGTGTGAAATGGATTTCAGATAAACTGTCTCCAATGCCCCCTGTTGTAAAGTGGGCAGTGCTCTTTCCTTCTTAGTCTCTGATGCCTATTTTAGTTCCTGGCACATAGTCGTCTCTATGGCAACGTTAAATGCCTGAATTCTGTCCACTACTTCCTTTACCTGGCCACACATTTTATTCAGTAGCAACATCATACTGTGGGAACAGTTAAACTTTGCTGCTCTTGGAACAGAAACATTTCCCCACTTTATCTTCTTAGGTTTTTTGACTGAAGTCTGCTAAAAAGACACAGAAAAGACAAATTACCAGGAGGAAGGATTATATGCAGGAGACAACCAGAGTATAACTTGCTAAGTGATTAAAGCTGCAGGCTTCTGTACCTACTTAGTAGAGGGGTGTAGGAAGAAAAAGCTTTTATGGGAAGAATAAATGGATTTCTTTCAGAAAGACAAATAAATTAGAAATCTGAGATGAGACGCTTTGTAATAATATTTGTGTCTGCAGGTGTGAGTGGTCTTTCCAGTTTCTTCAGGCTAGAAAACTCCCAGAGAGCAAAATTAAAAAAAAAAAAAAAGTAAATATCTCTGTTTTTAATTGGAGGATAATTGCCTTACAACTTTGTATTGGTTTCTACCATACACCTGCATGAATCAACCATGGGCAGACATGTGTCCCCTCCCTCTTGAGCCTCCCTCCCACTTCCCACCCTATCCCACCCCTCTAGGTGTCACAGAGCATCAGGTCTGAGCTCCCTGCATCATACAAATTTCCACCGGCCATCTGCTTTACATATGACCACATGTATGTGTCCATGCTCCTCTCTCAATGTGTCCCACCCTTTCCTTCCCCCACTGTGTCCACGATTATTGTCCTAGTTTTACTCACCATTGGCTCTTGGGAGCCATTGGGCACAGCCTCTCCTCAGAGCGGGACTTTCTGGCAGCTGTACTTACCAGAACTTTCTGCTTTAAGTCTGATAAGGGAGGCTCCAAGAAGGCTTCTTTCTGCATCCGTTGCATCTCCAACGTCTTCTTTTAAAGTAATCCCCCTGACTACTGAGCCTGTGCTCTAGACCCCTGTGCCACAGCTGAAGCCTGTGACCCTAGGGTCTGTGCTCCCAACAAGAGAAGCCTGAGCACCGCGGCTAGAGAGCAGCCTCCCCACCATCACTGCAAATGGAGGAAGCCCCTGCAGCATGAAGACCCTGCCCAGCCAACAAGAAACACAGAAGTGGCTCAGATGGTAGACTCCGCCTGCAATGCAGGAGACCCTGGTTCAAATACAGGGTTTGGGAAGATCCCCTGGAGAAGAAAATGGCAACCCACTCCAGTATTCTTGCCTGGAGAATCCCATGGACAGAGGACCCTGGCGGGCCACACTCCATGGACTCACAGAGTCAGACCCGACTGAACGACGAACATTAGACTTTTTTTTTTTTTTTTTAACCAACTTTGGGGATTCAAGTGCATTCTCACTCAACAAACTAAAACTTTCTGAAATAGGTTAAGCCTCTTTCATCTTGTGTACCTGTTTTTCATTTTTTTTTAAACTTAAAATATTGTAAATCAACTATACTTCAATGTTAAAAAAAGAAGCAAATGTGAGAGTCCATCAAGTACTGCATCTATGTCTCCTTTTGCTGGTTTGTGCCCAGTGTTCTAGCATGTGGGTCACTTGACTTGGGTCAGAATATAGTCACCACTTCAGGCATCTTCTAAAGCTGCAACATTCCCCTCTCACTCTCGGGTTTTCCTTCCAGGAGGAGCAGGGCTCCTGATCTCTTGCATCGTTTTCCTTCTCCATCTCTGTGCTCAGCTCTCCCAACAAACAGAGCTCCCTGAAGAAGCAGTCCAAGTCACACCCCCTTTACCCTCTTCCATCCTTTTGTGCAAGGCTGGGTGCAGGTGCGATGCTGGTTCCATGTTTGCTTTGCTTGAATTAACATCAGAGTCTTTAAGCTCCCCTTCTCCTGGTTGGGGTCCAGCTGGGCTTGTGTGTTCCCCCGCACTGGAGTGTCTTATGTCATGTGTAGACAGTGGGTATCCAGCAAGAGGACTGGGAGGGAGCAGGGTTGTAAGTCGGGTCCCAAGTCTTACAGCTCACATGTCTCATGGTCCTTTATGATCAAATGAGTTCAAGTGTCCATGGAAAGAATCAATATACAATCTAACAGGAATAAAAGAGTTTTACTTGAGCCAAGCTGAGCACTATAGCCTGGGAGGCAGCCTCTTAAATAACTCTGAAGAACTGCTCTGGTTTTCTTTTCTTTTTTGGGCCTGCTGCATGGCGTGTGGGAGGAGGGGAATGTGCAGGGTCCTTAGTTCAAACCAGGGATCAAACCCATGCCCACTGCAGTGAACACACAGAATACTGCCAGGGAATTCTCAGAACTGTCCCACTGAAGCATGGTTTCCAGCACAGTCTTATGCCTCATCCAACAGAGAACATACACCACACACGACAGGGTGTATTCTTTCAAGTTTCAAAAAGAAACAGACTTAGTCTGTAGACAGTGAGACAGCAGGGCCCTGGTCCGGGAAGGGAACCTTATCTTGGAGGGAGTGTTAACATGGATGCCATGAGAAGGGAGATGCTCATTCTTATCTTCAAACCAGATGCTCTTTAACTCAATGGTTAAAGCAGATGAGCTGTGAGGGTTAGACAGGCTGTTTTAGTTCACATACAGTTCAAGATGAACCATGTATAGGCCAAATGACTTTCCCATTGAAAATATTCAATATGTCAACATTTTCTCCATCACAAGCAGATAAAAATCTTAGGACTTTATGATCTAGCAATTCTACCTGTGAGGATATACCCAAAAGAGCTGAGAGTACACCCATGGTCATAGCAGCATTTTTCACAATAATTAAAACATGAAAGCAACCCAAGTGCCCACTGACCATACTAGAAAGGAAGGGAATTCTGACACATGATATCATACTCAGTAAAATAAGTGTGACTACACTTGAGAAGTATTGTGTGATTCCATTTAACTGAAGGCTCTAGAATCATCAGATTCACAGAGACAGAAAGTAGATGGTGATTGCCAGGAACCGGAAAAGGAAAAAGAAGGAATTGTTGTTTAATAGAAATAGAGATTCAGCGTTGACAGATGAAAAACGTTCCGGAATTTGGTTGCACAAAATATGAATATACCTAACATGACTGAGGGGCTTTCCGAGTGGCACTAGTGGTAAAGAACCCAGGGGCCCATGCAGGAGATGTAGGAGACCTGGATTCAGTCTCTGGATTGGGAAGATTCCCCAGGAGGAGGAAATGGCAACCCACTCCAGTATTCTTGCCTGGAGACTCCCACGGAGAGCAGCCTGGTGGAGCTGCAAAGAGTCGGATGTGACTCAAGTGACTCAGCACACACACACAAAACATGATTGAACTGGACACTTAACATGAATTAAATGGTAAATTTTGTTGTGTGTACTTTACTACAACAAAGAAAACATCTCAGGGCCTTCCCTGGTGGTAGAGAATCTGCTTGTCACTGCAGAGGACTCAGGTTTGATCCCTGATCAAGGAAGATTGAACATGGTGTGGAGCAACTAAACCTGCGCCCTGCAATTCCTTAGCCCGTTCTCTAGAGCCGGGACTACTGAGGCCACAAGGCACAGCGAGGGCAGCCCGCCCAGCCCAGAGCCTGTGCTCCACAACAGGAGAAGTCGCAGCTGTGAGAAGCTCCTGCACCACCACAGAGTAGCCCCCACTAGCTGTGACTAGACAAAGCCTGCACGCAGCCACAAAGACCAAGCACAACCAATCAGTAATCTAATTAATTAACAAAAAATCATTTTAACTACTTAAAAAAAAAACCAAAACCCTCTCAGAACCTCCCCCGAGGGTAACCACAGAGGAGTCAGGGCTGATAGCAACAGAACAGATGGTCCCCGCCCGCCCAACCCCACCCCCACCCCAACAACCCAGGGGTGAGGACTGTGTTCTGTGCTCAGGACTCCCTGCTTCAGTTTTTGGAGATGTCTCAGCTCCAGCCCCGCACGGCTTACCCTCAGCCTCCGTGACTGACCCAGTGCTCCAGGCTCTGCTCCAAGGATCCAGTAAGTCTTGGATCACCCTCTTCTGTAGGAGACTGGGTGCTGAGTTCACATCCTCCTAAAGAGACCTCTGCAACCCCAGAGTAGAGGGGGTCAGTCCAGCTCCAGCCTGAGGGTGGAGAGACCCATTTTACAGATGAAAACAGGAGCTGGGAGCTCTTGTGTTTTGTGTGAGAATCAGTGGTGGGGGGTGGCCAGCGGGAGGGGAGGTTGGATCAGTGCCTGGAGGTTCTTGCAAGTGTGCTAAGTCACTTCAGTCATGTCTGACTCTTTGTGACCCTATGGACTGTAGCCCGCCAGGCTCCTCTGTCCATGGAGATTCTCTAGGCGAGAATACTGGAGTAGGTTGCCATTTCCTCCTCCAGGGGTTCTTCCCAACCCAGAGATCGAACCAGAGTCTCTTACATCTCCTGCATTGGCAGGCAGGCTCTGTATCACTCACTTTTTTTTTTTTTTTTTTTTTTGAATGATGCTCAAACAATAGTGAAGATTATCTTTATACAGGGCTTATGATATATGGGCCACCCACTTCAGTCTCTTGCATACCGTCTGCCTTTTAAATCTATGAGTTCCTCATCTGCTGATATGAGGGAACTGTAAAGGACTTGCATATCAGCAGATGTTGGTGTCTGTAGGTAATGATGGTAGGTTGTTGTTCAGTCACTCAGTCATGCCTGTCTCTTCACGACCCTGTGGACTGTAGCACACCAGGCTTCCCTGTCCTTCACTATCTCCCGAGTTTGCTCAAGTTAATGCTATGTTGATTTGTATTCAATCACCTTAAGGTTTGTACACCCAGCAACACTTTGAAGCTGGTCTCTTACTTATCTTTGGCAATAACAACAGCAAAAAGGTAGTAAAATATACATGACATAATATTTACCATCATAACCGTTCTTTTCAAAATTCAGCCCCAACACCCACATGCTTCACAGGATCTTAGTTCCCCCACCAGGGATCAAATGCAGGTCCATGGCAGTGAAAGTTCTCACTCCTAGCCACTGGACTGCCGGGGAATTCCCACCTACATCATTTTTAAGTGTGCAGTTCACTAATGTTAAGTGTATTTACATTGCTGTCCAGCCAATCTGAAGAGCTCTTTTGTATCTTGTAAAATGGAAACTGTGCCCCATTTAACAATACCTCCCCATTTCCCCCTTAACCCCAGCCCCTGGAAAACCACCATTCAACTTTCTGTCTCTATGGCTTTGACTCCTCTCGATACGTCATAGAAATGGAACCATACAATATTTGTATATTGGCGAGTGGCTTAAGGGTGGCTCAGATGGTAAAGAATCTGCCTGCAATGCAGGAGATCTGGGTTCAATCCCTGGGTTAGGACGATCCCGTGGAGGAGGACATGGAAACCCACTCCAGTATCCTTGTCTAGAGAACCCCATGGACAGAGAAGTCTATTGGGGTTGCAAAGACGTGACTGAGCAACTAACACACACAGACAAGGGAGTGACAGGAAGCTTTTCCCAAGCCTTTTGGGTCTTAATTACCTTTAGCTCATAAAGAATCCTTGAGTTAAAATGGCACATTTGGGAAGACATATTCTTGTACCCCTCACTTCTCTTCAAGCAAATCTTCGAGTAATCTTGAAACATTAAAAATCTTCTTTATTTTAAGAAACCAAAGTTCCCACAGAGAGAACTTGCCCAGTGTGTCCTTTTACCACCTGCTCCCCATCCCTCCATTCCTCTGTGGAATTGAGCTTCCAGGGTCAAGGGCAGATGGACATCATTGATGACTTCATGCCTTGCTTTTTCAGCAGATCGTAACCCCCTCAACTATGTCTACGATGCTGGGTCAGTATCTTCGCCAGTTTGGTCAGAAGCTGGTCCGCAGGAAGCCACAGTTCAGGGAGGAACCTGAGAGTTCTGAGACCCCTCCTCCGAACACCCTGGACCTGGTGGTGATAGGTTTGGACAACATGTTGGGAGCTGGCATATACATCCTGATTGGAGGAGTGGCCAAATACGTAGCTGGACCAGCAATCATCCTTTTCTTACTGGTGGCCGGCCTGACTACTCTGTTGTCTGGGCTGTGTTATGTCGAGTTGGCAGCTGGAGTAGAAAAACCTGGTACTGTGTACTTCATCAGCTATGTCACAATGGGACAACTGTACGCCTTCATCACTGGCTGGAACCTCTTACTGTATTTAATTACTGGTGAGATGATGGGGAGTGGGGAGAAGTGGGCCTTAAGATGGAGAAAGTAGGAGAGATGAGTGGGGGCTTCACTCATTCATCAGAACTCTGTTATCCACCTTCGGGGCAGGGTTGGGAGAGGGGAAATGGTGGCAGGAAAACTGCACAACCTCGTTGCACGCAGGTCTGTCCTGCTTACCTTAAGTGATGGACTGAGAAACCAGAGGAAAGGGAACTGTAGGGAGCGGGTGAGAGGGAAGCACATCCCTAGGCTCATCCTCTGACCACAGTGAAGTCTTTGCTGAGCTGTTGCCTTCCTGGATTTTCCCTTACACCTCAATTTAAAAATTCAACTCTGATCTAGTCCCTCCTAGTCTCATTTACCTGTGTTTCTTTGTTTTCCATCACTTCTATCTTCTAGAATATTAAATAGTTGGCCCTTTTGTGAACCACCTGGGTCTCCCCTGTCCACCCCATGAGAAGAAACTCTTTGAGATCAGGTGTATTTTTGCTCACCTCCTGCCCCAAATATCTCACATGGTGCATAATAGGGGCTCAGTTTCTGTCTGCTTGTAAACATTCCTTCTTCTGTTGCTGCAGCCATTGCCTGTATAGCCCAGGCCTGGAGCTCCATCTTTGACAGCCTGATTGGGAACCACATCTCTGAGGCATTAGAGGGAACTTTCTCTCTGCAAATGCCCTACTTCCTGGCCTCATTTCCAGACTTTCTTGCCTTGGGCCTGGTGCTGCTGCTCACAGGTGAGAAGGGACCAGAGACAGAAAGGGAAGAACAGGGTATGGAGGGGGAGCTGGCATGGGGAAGGCTTAGGGTGGCAGAAGGGTGGGGAATTAAGACTGGGAAAAAGGGTTTGGAATAAGAAAGAGAGGAAGGCAAGACAGAGAGCATTTTTTCCTACCCTTGGACAATTGGTAATTTAGATTGGATCATTCTTTGGTGTGGGGTGCTGTCCTGTACATTTTCTGTTTTTTTTTTTTTTTTTTTTTAATGTTGTTGGGGGAATTCCCTGGTGGTCAAATGGTTAGGACACTGTGCTTTCACTGATGAAGTTTTGGGCTCATTCCCTGGTCAGGGAACTAAGATCTCACATGCCAAGAGGGGTACCCCCCCAAAAAATCATTCTTGGATGTTGAGTAGCATCTATGATCTTTATGTACTAGGTACCAGTGACACCCAACCCCAAAACTGTGACAATTGGGATGTCAACAGGCAGGGCCAATGTCTCTTGGAGCAAAAAATCACCCCAGCTGGTAATCATTTACCTAGACCAACAAGTTTCTTCCTCTGTACTGAGATCAAAGCTATGTGTTTTTGTTTTTGTTTTTAACTGAGAGGAAATTCATGTCAATTTAACCATTTTATTGTTTTTCCCAGCTTTAAGTAAGTGTTAGTCACTCAGTCATGCCCGACACTTTCCCATGGAGTACAGTCCACCAGGCTCCCCTGTCCATGAGATTTTCCAGGCAAGGATACTGGAGTGGGTTGCCATTTCCTTTTCCAGGGGATCTTCCCAACCCAGGGGTCGAAGCCGGGTCTCCTGCACTGCAGGCAGATTCTTTATTGACTGAGCTACAAGGGAAGATATAATTCACTTCATGCAAAATAGATGGGGAAAACGTGGAAACAGTGAGAGGCTTTATTTTCTTGGGTTCCCAAATCACTGCAGATGGGGACAGCAGCCATGAAATTAAAAGGCACTTGCTCCTTGGAAGGAAAGCTATGACAAACCTAGACAGTATATTAAAAAGCAGAGGCATCACTGCTGACAAAGGTCCATCTAGTCAAAGCTATGGTTTTTCCAGTAGTCATGTACAGATGTGAGAGTTGGACCATACAGAAGGCCGAGTACCAAAGAATTGAGGCTTTTGATTGTAGTGCTGGAGAAGATTCTTGAGAATCTCTTGGGCTGCAAGGAGATCCAATCAGTCCATCCTAAAGGAAATCATTTCTGAATATTTATTGGAGGAACTGATGCTGAAACATAAGCTCCAATACTTTGGCCACCTGATGAGAAGAATGGACTCATTGGAAAAGACCCTGATGTTGAGAAAGACTGAGGGCAGGAGGAGAAGGGGACGACAGAGGATGAGATGGTTGGACGGCATCGTTGACTCAATGGACATGAGTTTGAGCAATCTGTGGGAGATAGTGAAGGACAGGGGAGCCTGGAGTGCTGTAGTCCATGGGGTTGCAGAGAATCAGACATGACTGAGCAACTGAACCACAACAGCTGACAAACAGCATTGTAAAAGTTTAAGATGATTTGATAGACATGGATATTGTGAGATGATGGTCACAGTAAGAAAATATCCATCAGCAGGTGTCCAATTCAGCGGCACTTAGTACATTCCCAGTGCTGTGTAACCACCACCCCCATCCAGTACCAAACGTTTCCATTACAGCAAAAGGAAACCCTGTACCCACTGAGCAGTCACTGTCCATCTGTCCACAGCCACCAACCACCAACCACCAGCCCTGGGCAACCACTCATCTGCTTTCTGTCTCTATGGATTTAGTTATTGATTTCTCTAGCCTCACTGCAATGCATGGGGAACTCCCAGACCAGGGATTGAACCTATGCTCCCTGTAGTGGAAGCTCAGAGTCTTAACCAATGGATTGCTAGGGGAGTGCTGGATTTAGTTATTTTGTTGTCTCATTTTCCATTTTTCCCACAGGACTCCTGGCTCTGAGAGTTTATGAGTCAACCCTGATTTACAAAGTGTTCACAGGCTTGAACATTTTGGTCCTCAGCTTCATCATCCTCTCTGGCTTCATTAAGGGAGACTTGCACAACTGGAAGCTCACGGAACAGGACTACACATTGGCTGCAGCTGGATCTGGTGATGCCTACAGGTTAGGAGGGCACCCTTGGTTGTATTAATGCATGTGTGTGTGGTGTGCAGAGTTGGGAATATGCTGGGGACTAATGAGACCTGGAGTGACTGTCCAAGCGTGGGGGTTCCTGGAGCCCAGGACCTGTGGTACTAAGGGAGGAGCCCAGTAGAGATGGCTGAACACAGCTCACCCACATTCTTCCTCTTTGCTTCTCTCACCATAGCTTGGGCCTTCTGGGTTCTGGAGGGTTTGTGCCTTTTGCTTTTGATGGAATTCTCCAGGGAGCAGCTACATGTTTCTACGCATTTGTTGGTTTTGCTGGCATTGTCAATGCAGGTAACATGGGCATCGTGTGTCCCATTGGGGTTTGGGAACAGAATGGGCTGCCCTTGGACACAGGGGTGGGTAGAAGGTTAGGTTGCTTTTGAAGGTTGAAGAGTAAAGTGAGTTTGGTGTTTACTGACCCAATATCTTCTCCGGAAGGGAGAAAAGCCAGCAATCCTCAGTGGTCCATGCCCTTGGCTGTCGTGATCTCCTTCTTCATCTGCTTTTTGGTGTCTTTTGGTGTCTCGGCGGCCCTCACCCTCATGGTGCCCTACTACCTGATTCAGCTTGAGAGCCCCTTGCTGCAGCCTTTCATCTATGTTGGGTGGAACTCTGCCAAATATGTCATGGCTGTTGGCACCCTCTCCATTCTTTTATACAGGTCAGTGTCATGGTTTTCTCCTCACCTACTGTCAGATGCTCGGGTATCCCCGGCCCTTGGGACTGAGAGATGAGAGAGAAAGACATCTTGCCCCATGTAGACCAGGGAGCAAAAGCCCCGGTCTCTCCTGCTTCTGCACCTTCTCACACATTCCCATTTTCTCTTCCAGCCTTCTGAGTATCATGTTTATCATGTCTCAGTTGACCTATGCAATGGCAGA
Source organism: Bos indicus (assembly GCF_029378745.1). Lineage (NCBI taxonomy): Eukaryota > Metazoa > Chordata > Mammalia > Artiodactyla > Bovidae > Bos > Bos indicus. The sequence continues at coordinate 61,594,060 of NC_091777.1, forward strand.
GGATGGGCTCCTTTTCCGGGGACTTGCCTGGATCCCTGCCCACACCGATGCCCACACCATCATTATCCGCACCACCTATGCCCGCATCATTGTCCACACCGTTGCCCCCACAGGAACCCCCATCATGGCTGTCTTGGTTCCTGGAACTCTTGCAGGTGAATAAACAAAACTCACCCTTTTAAAATCATACTTCTTAACTTGCGTATTTCCAGTGGTTTCTAACTCTTCCCCCACCGTCTTTGCTCCCTCATCCCAGCGGTCATGGTGTTACTCTTCGACTTCACTGACCTGGTGGACCTCATGTCATTTCAGTCCCTGCTCACTCACTCCCTGGTGACATTTTCTGTCCTTGTCCTCAGGTGAGACCCCATGACACCTTGACTGGGGGGGGGGCGGTCTTTGACTTGTAAGGGTTGATGGGGAGGGAATCATCTTCTACCTTCATGCTGCCTCCTCAACATTCTGTACCATTGATTGGGGAAAGAGAGGCATTAGGCAGACTGATGTTGGATCAGCAGTAGGGGCTGTTACTAATATTGCCTTAGTATTTCAAATTCAGGTATCAACCAGCCCAGAACGGAAGCAAGAAGGAGAAAACAGAGGAGGAAACTGAGACAAAGCCTGAAGTTGAAGGAGGTCCTTTGGAATCTGAACCTGAAGCAGGAACCTCAAACATTCTACAGAGTCTGTGGTTCCCTCCCAGCACCATCCCCACCCGGAAATCTGGCCAGATTGTCTATGGATGTGCCTCCCTTGGTGAGCAGTGGTGATTTCTCTTTGGTCATATTTTGAAATTGACAGGATGGTACTGGAGTGTGTATTTTGTCAGTTGGAGATATGATGGAGATCTTGGAGATATGATGGCTCTTTCTGATGTGGGCATCCTGGGGAGGGATGTGACCTAAGGCCCTGACATCTTCGTCTTTTGAGTCCAGCCTGTTCTCCACCTTGACCCTTACAGTTCTTCTGCTGATAATCATGAGCCTGATCCTGTACCGTTGGTCCAGCCAGGTGTTCTCTGGAGACCCCGTGCTCACAACAGTGGCTGTGCTGCTGCTGCTGCTCATCACTGGGGTCACGGTCATCATCTGGAGGCAGCCCCACAATGCCAGTACTCTTCCGTTCAGGGTAGGTGACCTCATGTGCCCAAAGTGTCCACCTCGAGTGAAGGAAGTCTGCGTGCTTTAGGTCTAAACATCCTTTGCTGGACAGGCAATGAGGGGATTTGCTGAAACCAATGGACTCTTCCCTGATCCACCCTCAGTGCTTTACAAACTCAGTCTCACTAAGCACTGAGCACACAGTCTGAGTAGAACTGGAGTTTTCCTGCCCACAAGGGGTAGGGTCTCCCTTTCAGACATCTGGGGTGTGTTCAGGAATGAACTGACTTTGCTCACAGGTCCCTGCTTTGCCTGCCTCTTCCTGGTGAGCACCTTTATGAATGTTTACTTAATGATTCAGATGACCACTCGGACCTGGGCCCAATTTGGCATCTGGATGGCGATTGGTGAGTGGTTTTCTGGGCTACAGAGGCCTCTTGAGTGACGGAGTCCATTATTCTTCTTACTACCTCTCTCCTAAACTGTGTCAGACACCATGATAGGAGCCTTATTGGGCATCTGTAAGTGAGGAGAGCACCTACTTTCCCTTCTCACTGTCTCATTTCCCTACTAGGATTTGCCATATACTTTGGATATGGGATCCAACACAGCCTGGGAGAGAACAATGATCAACAGCCAGCAGCCTCCACTTCTCAGACTTAACAGAAACATCCCTAGTGGTGAATTGTCTTAACTAGAGGACATAGATGCTGTGTGGAATCCCTCCATGCACTGGAAATCTGCTGGTTCGAGGGGCACTGTGAGCCTCTATGGTCGTGAAGGTGGAATGCATTTACAGCCGTGTATTTATTGCTAGTGGACAAAGTGACTTTAATGCTGTAAATGCTGATGAAAACATTGAAAAGCATAATACACATCCAGAAAAGTGAATTTTCATGAAAAATGTACAAAAATGTAAGCAGAAACCAGAGGAAGAAATAAAGTATTAACTTGAACATAAGCACGGCCTCCTTGTGCCTGTTTCCAGTGAAAACACATAAACTGTCACATGGAAGGAAACACAGGAGCCATATATTGTGACAAGAAAGTCAAAGTCGCTCAGTCGTTTCCGACTCTTTGTGACCCCATGGACTATATAGTCCATGGAACTCTCCAGGCCAGAATACTGGAGTGATCAGCCTTTCCCTTCTCCAGGGGATCTTCCCAACTCAGGGATGGAACCTAGGTCTCCCACACTACAGGCGGATTCTTTACCAGTTGAGCTACCAGGGAAGCCCAAGATACTAGAGTGGGTAGCCTATCCCTTCTCCAGCGGATCTTCCTGAGCCAGGTGTCGAACCAGGGTCTCCTGCCTTGCAGGCAGATTCTTTACCAACTTAGCTACCAGGGAAGCCCATATTATGACAAGAGTTGCACTTTAGGGGGCTTTCCTGGTCATCCAGTGGTTAAGACCTGGCCTTCCTATGCAGGGGGTGCCCATTTGATCCCTGGTTGTGGAACTAAGTTCCCACATGCCTCATGGCCAAAAAACCAGAACACAAAATGGAAGCAATAAAGACTCTAAAAATGGTCCACATAAAAAATATATATATTAAAAACAAAAGAAAAAGAGTTACACTTAGGGTATTCAATGGAGGTCTAGGAGTTAGGGCTCCGCACTTTCACTGCCTTGGCCAGGGTTCAGTCCCCAGTCAGGGAACTAAGATTCTAAAAACTGTGCAATGTGGCCAAAAAATAAGAAAAAGAGATTAAAAATGAATTTAAAAGAAAGAATTTCACTTTAAAAAAATTGAAAATCTAATCAGCTTTATTTAATGTCATGACTTTAAACATATTCTCATACTGCTTTTTTTTTTTCTGACAGAGCTTATAAAGTGTCCATATTATTTTTTCTTTAAATATTTGATAGAATTTAAGCAGAGAAGTCATCTGAGGCTCAGCTTTGCTTTGTGGGAGGATTTGTAACTACCAATTCATGTTCCTGTTATATGGCAACTCAAATCTTTCTTTAGAAAAAAGAGGTGCAATTTAAACATGAGAAAAGAGACAAGTTGGAAGTAGAAGGAAAGGAACAAATACATCATGCAAACAGTAACATAGAAAGCTAGCATAGCAATATAAATACCAGACAAAGTAGATTTTAAGAAAAAGAGCACAATAACAGATAAGGTGGGTTATTTTACAGTGAGAAAGATAATTAGGCATTTTCATCTTTTCCTCCAGCTTCCCTGAGATACAGAATCACACTGTATAATAAGCACTTTACTCTTCCATCACAGACCCTAAGAGTTACACAGTAGAATCGATGAGGAAAAGTTCTTAATTGAAAACAAACAAACAAACAAACAAAAACCTCCTGCATTGCCAGAGGTGGGTGAAGGGGATGGGAAGTAGTGGTTGGTTGATAAATGGTTACAGTTGAATGGAAAAGGAACTAAAAGATGGGACATGAAACAGGGAAGTCAAAATAAAAAAGTGTTGCTGCAAACAGAAAGCTTGAAATTGAGATTTTAGACATTGAAGATATTGGTAATAATGAAGTGGAGGACTGTTTGTGGGAACGAGCAACTGAAATACAGTGAAGGAGAGCTGGAGTTCAAGATACTGAGTAGCAAAGTTTTTCAGTTCATTTCAGTTGCTCAGTCGTGTGTGACTCTTTGTGACCCCATGGACTGCAGCACGCCAGGCCCTCCTGTCCATCACCAACTCCTGGAGTTTACTCAAACTCATGTCCATCGAGTTGGTGATGCCATGCAACCATCTCATCCTTTGTCATCCCCTTCCCCTCTGCCTTCAATCTTTCCTAGCATCAGGGTTTTCAAATGAGTCAGCTCTTCGCATCAGGTGGCCAAAGTATTGTCATTAGAACAAACCAAAGTTATTAAATAAATTTAAAAATAGATGGAGGAGGATGAACAAAATTAGGCAAAGTCACTGCCTTGCAAGTTCTAATGAAATCAGATTTAAGACACAATTAATATGACTGATTCTGTCAGGTGAAACTCTGATGGAGGAGGCTGACATCACCTGATGGCTGTTCCTCCCTTACTGCTGGGGGACAACCGGATATCCCGTATTACCCAGAGTGCTGTAACAGGCAGCACAGAACACCACCTGGAACACAGTCCTGATGAAAAGCTGAATCAGAAAGTCATCAAACCTCTAGATCAACTACAGCTCATCGTGAACATAAGGGACAGATTCACATTTCGAGTGAAAACACAGTCAACCAAAACCAGAATGTTGACAATTCTCCAGGGCGGAAAAATGGTGCACTTTTTATGTTGATTAAATGGTATGACCCACAGCCATAAAAAGGAATGCATTTGACTCAGTTCTAATGAGGTGGATGGACCTAGAGCTTTTAATACAGAGTGAAGTAAGTCAGAAAGAGAATAAATCTTATATATTAACACATGTGTATGGAATCTAGAAAGATGGTGGTACTGAGGAACCTATCTGTAGGGCAGCAGTAGAGACACAGTCATAGAGAACAGACTTGTGTTCTGTTCTGCACAGTCGGGGAAGGAAACGGTGAGAAGAATTGAGAGAGGAGCATTGAAACATATCCATTACCATGTGTAAAATAGATCACTAATGGGAAGTTGGTCTATAACACCGGGAGCTCAGACCCGGTGCTCTGTGACATCCTAGAGGGGTGGATGGGGTGGGAGGTGGGAGAGGAGGCCCAGGAAGGAGGGGACATACGTGTACCTATGGCTGATTCATGGTGTTGTATGGCGGAAACCAACATAATATTGTAAAGCAATTATGTTTCAATTAAAAATAAATAAATTTAAATATAAATAAATAAATAAACGATATGACCCAAAGTGAAGAGCCAATACAGGCATATCTCAGAGATGTTGAGTCATTGGGGTTGTAAAGAGTCAAACACGAGTGAGCAACTGAATTGCAGTATTTTACAACTGGTAAGCAGAATTGCAATTTCTCCTTGGAGGCATTATGCCCCCTAGAGGCTAATTGGTGTGACAGTTGGACAGTGTCTAAACTCTCAACAACACCTTAAACGACTTTATTCCACTGTGTGTAGTTGGATTTTTGAAGAAAAAAAAAATTTACAGTATCATGGGAAATAGATGGGGAAACAGTGGAAACAGTGTCAGAGTTTATTTTTCTGGGCTCCAAAATCACTGCAGATGGTGACTGCAGCCATGAAATTAAAAGACGCTTACTCCTTGGAAGGAAAGTTATGACCAACCTAGATAGCGTATTGAAAAGCAGGGACATTACTTTGCCAACAAATGTTCGTCTAGTCAAGGCTATGGTTTTTCCTATGGTCATGTATGGATGTGAGAGTTGGACTGTGAGGAAGGCTGAGCGCCGAAGAATTGACGCTTTTGAAGTGTGGTGTTGGAGAAGCCTCTTGAGAGTCCCTTGGACTGCAAGGAGATCCAACCAGTCCATCCTAAAGGAAATCAGTCCTGAATATTCATTGCAAGGACTGATGCTGAAGCTGAAGTTCCAATACTTTGGCCACCTGGTGCAAAGAAATGACTCATTGGAAAAGACTCTGATGCTGGGCGGGATTGGGGGCAGGAGGAGAAGGGGATGACAGAGGATGAGATGGCTGGATGGCATCGCTGACTTGATGGACGTGAGTCTGAGTGAACTCCGGGAGTTGGTGATGGACAGGGAGGCCTGGCGTGCTGCGATTCATGGGGTCACAAAGAGTCGGACATGACTGAGCGTCTGATCTGATCTGATACTTCAATTAAAAAAAAGAAGTTAATGTAAGAGTCAACTACTACATTTAAGTCCTGTTTTGACGGTCTGTGTCCAGGGTCTTATCTTAGGGGTTACTTGATAGATTTCAGAATCTAGTCAGCCCTTCACCACTCCACTTCCCGCTCCCTGGTTTTCCTTCCTGAAGACTGGAGCTCCTTACCTCTTACATCCCATTTCCCTCCTTGCCTGTGTGCTCAGCAAACAGAACTCCTTGAAGGATATTTTCTCATTTACCCTCTTCCACCTCTTTGTGCAAGGCTGGACACAAGTGCGATGTTTATTCAATGCTGTGCTGCTTGAATTAATATCAGATGTTAAATTCCCCTCCTCCTGGTTGGGGTCCAGCTGGGCTTGGGGTGCACCCACACTGGAGTGTCTCAGGTCGTGTACAGACTGTGGGGAGTTGAGAAGTGTAAGAGGACTGGGAGGGAGCAGGGTCTGAGTGGGACCCCCAGTTTCACAGCCCCTACCCCGCAGGGTCCTTGGTCATCAAAAATTCAAGCAGCCAAAGAAATAATCAATAAACAATCTATAATGGGAATAGGGAAGCATTTTGTTTGAGCCAAATTGAGGATTATACTCTAGAGACAGATGCTCAGATAACTCTGAGGAACTGCTTTCTTGAAGCACCTTTTTCAATACTGTCTTATACCTTGTCTGACCAAAGAGCAAACACCATGCATGACAGGGTTCTCTCCTTCAAGGTTTCAAGAGACAAGCTAGTGCACAGACAGTGAGACGACAGGACCCTGGTGTCTAGGAAGGGAACTTTACCTTCCAGGGTGTGGACCTGTGAGAAGACAGTTGCTCATCCTTATCTTCAAAACAGATTTTCTTTTTTAAAAAATTAATTTAATTATTTTAATTAGAAGCTTATTACTTTACAGTATTGTAGTGGTTTTTGCCAAACATTGACATGAATCAGCCTCGGACCCAAATGTGTTCCCCATCCAGAACCCTCCTCCCACGTCCCTCCTCATCCCATCCCCCAGGGTCATCCCAGTACACCAGCCCTGAACACCCTGTCTCATTCATCAAACCTGGACTGGCGATCCGCTTCACATATGATAATATACACGTTTGAATGCTATCCTCTCAAATCATCCCACCCTCACTTTCTCCCACAGAGTCCAAACAACTGTCCTTTAAATCTGTGTCTCTTTTACTGTCTCACATATAGGATCATCGTTACCATCTTCCTAAATTCCATATATATGCATTAGTAACTGTATTGGTGTTTTTCTTCCTGACTTACTTCACTCTGTATAATAGGATCCAGTTTCATCCACCTCATTAGAACTGATTCAAATGAATTCTTTTAATGGCTGAGTAATACTCCATCATTTATATGTACCACTGCTTTCTTATCCATTCGTCTGCTGATGGACATCTAGGTTGCTTCCATGTCCTGGCTATTATAAACAGTGCTGCGATGAACATTGGGGTACACGTGTCTCATTCAATTCTGGTTTCTGCAGTGTGTATGCCCAGCAGTGGGATTGCTGGGTCATATTGCAGTTCTATTTCCAGTGTTTTAAGGAATCTCCACACTGTTCTCCACAGTGGCTGTACTAGTTTGCATTCCCACCAACAGTATAAGAGGGTTCCCTTTTCTTTGCACCCTCTCCAGCATTTACTGTTTGTAGACTTTTTAATAGCAGCCATTCTGACCAGTGTGGGATGGTACCTCATTGTGGTTTTGGCTTGCATTTCTCTGATAATGAGTGATGCTGAGAATCTTTTCTTGTGTTAGCCATGTGTATGTCTTCTTTGAAGAAATGTCTGTTTAGTTCTTTGGTCCATTTTTTGATTGGGCCATTTATTTTTCTGGAATTGAGCTGCAGGAGCTGCTTGTTTATTTTTGAGATTAATTCTTTGTCAATTGCTTTGTTTGCTATTCTTTTCTCCAATTCTGAAGGCTGTCTTTTCACCTTGCTTACGGTTTCATTCATTGTGCAAAGGCTTTGAGGTTTAATTAGGTCCCATTTGTTTATCTTTGCTTTTATTTCCATTGCTCTGGGAGGTGGGCCATAGAAGATCCTGCTGAGATTTATGTCAGAGAGTGTTTTGCCTACGTTTTCCTCTAGGAGTTTTATAGTTTCTGGTCTTATATTTAGATCTTTAATCCGTTTTGAGTTTATTTTTGTGTATGGTGTTAGAAAGTGTTCTAGTTTCATTCTTTAGCAATTGGTTGGCCAGTTGTCCCAGCAGCACTTGTTAAAGAGATCGTCTTTTCTCCATTGTATATTCTTGCCTCCTTTGTTAAAGATGAGGTGTCCATAGGTGCGTGGATTTATTTCTGGGCTTTCCATTTTGTTCCATTGATCTATATTTCTGTCTTTGTGCCAGTACCGTACTGTCTTGATGACTGTAGCTGTGTAGTATAGTCTGAAGTTAGGCAGGTTGATTCCTCCAGTTACATTTTTCTTTCTCAAGATTACTTTGGCTATTCGAGGTTTTTTGTATTTCCATACAAATTGTGAAAGCATTTGTTCTAGGTCTCTGAAAAACACCATTGGTAGCTTGATAGGGATTGCATTGAATGTGTAGATTGCTTTGGGCAGTATACTCATTTCCAGTATATTGATTCTTCCAATCCATGAACATGGTATATTTCTCCATCTATTTGTGTCCTCTTTGATTTCTGTCATCAGTGCTTTATAGTTTTCTATATATAGGTCTTTTCTTTCTTTAGGTAGACTTATTCCTAAGTATTTTATTCTTTTTGTTGCAATATTGAATGGAATTTTTTTCCTTAATTTCTCTTTCTGTTTTCTTATTGTTAGTGTATAGGAATGCAAGGGATTTCTGTGTGTTAATTTTATATCCTGCAACTTTACTATAGTCATTGATTAGCTCTAGTAATTTTCTGGTGGAGTCTTTAGGGTTTTCCATGTAAAGGATCATGTCATCTGCAAACAGTGAGAGTTTTACTTCTTCTTTTCCAATCTGGATTCATTTCTTTTACTTCTCTGATTGCTGTGGCTAAAACTTCCAAAACTATGTTGAATAGTAGTGGTGAGAATGGGCACTTGTCTTGTTCCTGACTCTTGGGGAAATGCTTTCAATTTTTTCCCCATTGAGGATAATGTTTGCTGTGGGTTTATAATATATGGCTTTTATTATGTTGAGGTATGTTCCTTCTACTCCTGCTTTCTGGAGGATTTTTATCATAAATGGATGTTGAAATTTATCAAAGGCTTTCTCTACATCTATTGAGATAGTCATATGGTTTTTATCTTTTAATTTGTTAACATGGTGTATCAAATTGATTGATTTGTGAATATTAAAGAATCCTTGCATCCTTGGGATAAAGCCCACTTGGTCATGATGTATGATCTTTTTAATATGTTGTTGGATTCTGTTTGCTGAATTTCGTTAAGGATTTTTGCATCTATGTTCATCAGTGATATTGGCCTGTAGTTTTCTTTTTTTGTGTGGCATCTTTGTCAGGTTTTGGTATTAGGGTGATGGTGGCCTCATAGAATGACATTGGAAGTTTATCTTTCTGCAATTTTCTGGAAGAGTTTGGGTAGGATTGGTGTTAGCTCTTCTTTAAATTTTTGATAGAATTCAGCTGTGAAGCCATCTGGTCCTGGGCTTTTGTTTGCTGGAAGATTCTGATTACAGTTTCGATTTCCGTGCTTGTGAGGAGTCTGTTAAGATTTTCTATTTGTTCCTGGTTCAGTTTTGGAAGGTTATACTTTTCTAAGAATTTCCCCATTTCTTCCAAGTTGTCCATTTTATTGGCATATAGTTGCTGATAGTAGTCTCTTATGATCCTGTGTATTTCTGTATTGTCTGCTGTGATTTCTGCATTTTCATTTCGAATTTTGTTGATTTGCTTCTTCTGCCTTTGTTTCTTGATGAGTCTGGCTAATGGTTTGTCTATTTTATTTATCTTCTCAAAGAACCAGCCTTAGCTTTGTTGATTTTGGCTATGATCACCTTTGTTTCTTTTGTATTTCTTTCTGCCCTAATTTTTAAGATTTCTTTCCTTCTACTAACCCTGGGGTTCTTCGTTCCTTCCTTTTCTAGTTGCTTTAGGTGTAGAGCTAGGTTATTTATTTGGCTTTTCTCTTGTTTCTTGAGGTAAGCTTGTATTGTTATGAACGTTCTCCTTAGCACTGAGTCCCATAGGTATTGGGTTGTTGTGTTTTCATTATCATTCGTTTCTATGCATATTTTGATTTCTTTTTGATTTCTTCAGTGATTCGTGTTGTTTAGCCTCCATACGTTTGTATTTTCAACAGTAGTCTTTTTTTTTTTTTTTTTGTATTTTTTCCTGTAGTCTTACTGCATCGTGATCAGACAAAATGCTTGAAATGATTTCAATTTTTTTGAATTTACCAAGCCTAGATATATGGCCCAGGATGTGGTTTATCCTCTAGAAGGTACTGTGTGCACTTGAGAAAAGGGTAAAATTCATTGTTGGGGTAAATGTCTAATAGATATCAATTAAGTCTAACTGGCCCATTGTGTTATTTAAAGCTTGTGTTTTCTTGTTAATTTTCTGTTTAGTTGATCTATCCATAGGTGTGAGTGTGGTATTAAAGTCTCCCACTATTATTGTGTTCCTGTTAACTTCCCCTTTCACACTTGTTAGCGTTGCCTTACATATTGTGGTGCTCCTATGTTGGGTGCATGTACATTTTTAATTGTTATATCTTCTTCTTGGATTGGCCCTTTGATCATTATGTAGTGTCCTTCTTTGAGTCTTTCATGGCCTCTATTTCAAAGTCTATTTTATCTGATGAGTATCACTACTCCTGCTTTCTTTTGGTCTCCATTTGTGTGAAATATCTTTTTCCAGCTCTTCAGTTTCAGTCTGTATGTGTCCCTTGTTTTGAGGTAGGTCTCTTGTAGACAACAGATATAGGGGTCTTGTTTTTTGTATCCATTCAGCCAGTCTTTGTCTTTTGGCTGGGACATTGAACCCATTTACATTTATGGTAATTATTGATAAGTATGATCCTGTTGCCATTTAATTTGTTGTTTTGGGTTTGAGTTTATAAACTATTTCTGTGTTTCCTGTCTAGAGAAGATCCTTTAGCATTTGTTGAAGAGTTGGTTTGGTGGTGCTGAAATTCTCAGCTTTTGCTTGTCTGTAAAGCTTTTGATTTCTCCTTCATATGTGAATGAGATCCTTGCTGGGTACAGTCATCTGGGTTGTAGGTTTTTCTCTTTCATCAGTATAAGTATGTCCTGCCATTCCTTTCTGGCCTGTAGAGTTTCTATTGAAAGATCAGCTGTTATCCTTATGGGAATCCCCTTGTGTGTCATTTGTTGTTTTTCCCTTGCTGCTTTTAATATTTCAAAACAGTTTTCTTTACCTCAAGGTTAAAGCAGATGTGCTTTGAGGGTCTGACAGGCTGTGTTTTTTACACAAAGTTCAGGCTGAACCACAGATAAGCCAAACTGACTTCCCCATACCTCAGTATGTGAACTATTTCTCCATCACAGAATATAAAATATCTTAAAAACATATAATCCTGCAATTCTACTTCTGAGGATAAACCCAGAAGAGTTGAAATCACACTTGGGAAGAGACATGTGTACACACATGTTCACAGCACCATTATTCACAGTAACTAATCCTGGAATGTGAAGTCAAGTGGGCCTTAGAAAGCATCACTACAAACAAAGCTAGTCGGGGTGATAGAATTCCAGTTGAGTTATTCCAAATCGTGAAGGATGATGCTGTGAAAGTGTTGCACTCAATATGCCAGCAAACTTGGAAAACTCAGCAGAGGCCACAGGACTGGAAAAGGTCAGTTTTCATTCCAATCCCAAAGAAAGGCAATGCCAAAGAATGCTCAAACTACCACACAATTGCACTCATCTCATACGCTAGTAAAGAAATGCTCAAAATTCTCCAAGCCAGCCTTCAGCAATATGTGAACCGTGAGCTTCCTGATGTTCAAGTTGGTTTTAGAAAAGCCAGAGGAACCAGAGATCAAGTTGCCAACATCTGCTGGATCATCAAAAAAGCAAGAGAATTCCAGAAAAATATCTATTTCTGCTTTACTGACTATGCCAAAGCCTTTGACTGTGTGGATCACAATACACTGTGGAAAATTCTGAAAAAGATGGGAATACCAGACCACCTGATCTGCCTCTTGAGAAGTTTGTATGCAGGTCAGGAAGCAACAGTTAGAACTGGACATGGAACAACAGACTGGTTCCAAATAGGAAAAGGAGTTCATCAAGGCTGTATATTGTCACCCTGTTTATTTAACTTATATGCAGAGTACATCATGAGAAACGCTGAACTGGAAGAAACACAAACTGGAATCAAGATTGCCGGGAGAAATATCAATAACCTCAGATATGCAGATGACACCACCCTTATGGCAGAAAGTGAATAGGAACTAAAAAGCCTCTTGATGAAGGTGAAGGTGGAGAGTGAAAAAGTTGGCTTAAAGCTCAACATTCAGAAAACGAAGATCATGACATCCGGTCCCACCACTTCATGGGAAATAGATGGGGAAACAGTAGAAATAGTGTCAGACCTTATTTTTCTGGGCTCCAAAGTCACTGCAGATGGTGACTGCAGCCATGAAATTAAAAGACGCTTACTCATTGGAAGGAAAGTTATGACCAACCTAGATAGCATATTCAAAAGCAGAGACATTGCTTTGCCAACAAAGGTCCTTCTGGTCAAGGCTATGGTTTTTCCAGTAGTCATGTATGGATGTGAGAGTTGGACTGTGAAGAAGGCTAAGTGCTGAAGAATTGATGCTTTTGAACTGTGGTGTTGGAGAAGACTCTTGAGAGTCCCTTGGACTGCAAGGAGATCCAACCAGTCCATTCTGAAGGAGATCAGCCCTGGGATTTCTTTGGAAGGAATGATGCTAAAGCTGAAACTCCAGTACTTTGGCCACCTCATGGGAAGAGTTGACTCATTGGAAAGACTCTGATGCTGGGAGGGATTGGAGGCAGGAGGAGAAGGGGACGACAGAGGATGAGATGGCTGGATGGCATCACTGACTCAATGGACGTGAGTCTGGGTGAACTCTGGGAGTTGGTGATGGACAGGGAGGCCTGGCGTGCTGCAATTCATGGGGTCGCAAAGAGTCGGACACAACTGAGCGCCTGATCTGATCTGATTTGAAGATATGAAAGCAACCCAAGTGCCTATTGACCAAAGCATGGTTAAGCCAATGTGGTAGGTACCAATAACACAGTATATTCCACATTTAAAAGGAATAGAATATAATACATGCTACAACATGGGTACACGTAGTGGACATTATACAAGTAAAATAAGGCTGACAAGAGAGGACAAATATTGGATGGTTCCACTGAAATGAAGTGGTCAGCGTGGTCAGATTCATAGGGAGAAAGTAGAATGGTGTTGCCAGGAGCTGGGGAAGGAAAAAGGGGGAATTGTTGGTTAATGTGTACAGAGTTTCTGTTTTTCCAGAGGAAAAAAAGTCCTGGGGTTCGGTTGCACAAAATGTGAATGTACTTAACATGGAAATGGGGGAGGTCGTTGACCCTCATGTCCTCTGCCTGCCTTCTGTCTGTGGTAAAAGCTTATCAAAAGAATAAATTTACTCCAAGAAGGGAGAGCATGCAGAAACAAAGGAAAACAGTCAAAGGAGAACACACAATAATAATAATAATATAGTGATTAAGCATAGTCAAAGACCATTAGTTCCTTCTCAAGGGCTACAGACAATATTCTGAGAGCATGTAGATACAGACATTTCCACCAGCTGGAAGACGTTAACTAACTGATGACCAGAGGGTAGCCATGACAACAGGTGCCCCAATTCTGAGAACTAGCCTCAAGGAAATGGGAACAAGCTGACCTTGTTACTGAAGTTTAACTGTACCTAAAACAGTCAAGACAACGCTGGTCAGCTCACTGATGACCAATTTCAAGATGACTGTCAGAGTGAACTGTGCTGTTTCTGAATGTATCACCCTCTCTGAGACTATAAAAGCTCTTGTGCTCTGCTCAGGTATGTCTGACTCTTTTCAAACCTATGGACTGTAGCCCACCAGGCTCCTCTGTCCATGGGATTCTCCAGGCAAGAATACTGGAGTGGGTTGCCATGCCCTCTCAGGGAATCTCCCAACCTAGGGTTTGAACCCAGGGCTTTTGCATCCAGGCAGATTCTTCAGTGTTTCAGCCACCAGGGAAACCCAAGGATACTGGAATGGGTAGCCTATTCCTTCTCCAGGTGATCTACCTGACCCAGAAACTGAAGTGCTATCTCCTGTACTGCGGGTGGAATCTTTACCAGTTGAACAACAGGGAAACCCACTGAAGCTGTTACTGTCTGCTTGTTGGGGTGGGCAGGGGGGTTGACCTTTGGCAGTAGTATAACCCTCCTCCCACCCATTGCTGGCATCCAAAATAAAGCAAACTTTCCTTCCACCAACCTGGCCTTCTTAATGGCTTTTGAGGAGCCAGCAGCCAGACTCTACTTTTGGTTATGACACAACTGAACTAATTAGTTAAAGAGGGTTCAGTTAAGTTCAGTTCAGTCGCTCAGTCGTGTCTGACTCTTTGTGACCCCATGAATCACAGCACACCAGGCCTCCCTGTCCATCACCAACTCCCAGAGTTCACCCAGACTCACGTCCATCGAGTCAGTGATGCCATCCAGCCATTTCATCCTCTGTCGTCCCCTTCTCCTCCTGCCTCCAATCCCTCCCAGCATCAGAGTCTCTTCCAATGAGTCAACTCTTCGCATGAGGTGGCCAAAGTACTGGAGTTTCAGCTTTAGCATCATTCCTTCCAAAGAAATCCCAGGTCTGATTTCCTTCAGAATGGACTGGTTGGATCTCCTTGCAGTCCAAGGGACTCTCAAGAGGCTTCTCCAATACCACAGTTCAAAGGCATCAATTCTTTGGTGCTCAGCTTTCTTCACGGTCCAACTCTCACATCCATACATTTCCACTGGAAAAACCATAGCCTTGACTAGACAAACCTTTGTTGACAAAGTAATGTCTCTGCTTTTCAATATGATATCTAGGTTGGTCATAACTTTCCTTCCAAGGAGTAAGTGTCTTTTAATTTCATGGCTGCAGTCACCATCTGCAGTGATTTTGGAGCCACCCAAAATAAACTCTGACACTGTTTCCACTGTTTCCCCATCTATTTCCCATGAAGTGGTGGGACCGGTTGCCATAATCTTCGTTTTCTGAATGTTGAATTTTAAGTCAACTTTTTCACTCTCCTCTTTCACCTTCATCAACAGGTTTTTTAGTTTCTCTTCACTTTCTGCCATAAGGGTGTTGTCATCTACATATCTGAGGTTATTGATATTTCTCCCGGCAATCTTGATTCCAGTTTGTGTTTCTTCCAGCCCAGCGTTTTCTCATGATGTACTCTACACATAAGTTAAATAAGCAGGGTGACAATATACAGCCTTGACATACTCCTTTTCCTATTTAGAACCAGTCTGTTGTTCCATTAAAATTGTCAATTTCCTGTTATTTGTACATTGTTGGTGGTTTATTCACTAAGACATGTCCGAGTCTTGCGATCCGATGCACTTTAGCTTGCCAGGCTCCTCTGTGTATGGGATTCTCCAGGGGAGAATACTGGAGTAGGTAGCCTATCCCTTCTGCAGAGGATCTTCTCAACCCAGGAATCGAACCTGGTATCCTGCATTGCAGGCAGATTCTTTACCGACTGAGCTATGAGGGAGATGTCATTTGTATGTTACCCCAGTTAAAAAACATCTTTGAAAATCCCGTGACGGTAACCACAGACATGTTAAGGGCTGACAGGAACTTTGCATAAGCTTCCGGTCCTCCCAGCCTCCTCCCCACCACAACTACCCAGGAGTTAAAGGTTGTCTTCTGTGCTCAGTGACTTCCCTCTTTGGTTTTTGGACAAACATCAGCTCCTGCCCTGCGCGCCTTAACTTCAGCCTCCCTGACTGACCCAGTGCTTCAGACTCTGCCCCAAGGATCCAGTAAGTCTCGGGTCACCCTCTTCTGTAGGAGACTAGGTGCTGAGTTCACATCCTCCCAAAGAGACCTCTGCAACCCCAGAGTGCAGAGGGGTCAGCCTGGGTCCAGCCTGAGGGTGGAGAGACCTGTTTTCCAGATGAAAGTAGAAGGAGCTGTGAGCTATTGTGTTTGTGTGAGAAGAGTAGGGGCTGCGAGAGATGGGATCTATGTCCAAAGGCTCTTTGACCGGTTTTAGTCTGGTGCTCACTCAACACTCAGATGACCCTCACATAGAGTTTGTGATTTGGGTACCACTGCCTTCAGTCTCCTGTCTCCTTTCTGCCCTCCATGTCTGCTGATGCCTCATCTAGGAGCTGAGCATTCTGCTGGGGATGACTCACTGGTGTTTCATGTTAAGTTACCTTGGAGTTGTGTACACTCAGCAACTCTGTGAAGCTGGCTCTCCTGTTTATCACTGGCATCATTTTTTTTTTCTTAATTGTGGTAAAATATACATAAATTTGCCATCTTCACCATTTTTAAATGAACGGTTCAGCAATATTGGGTAAATTTACACAGCTGTGACACTAATTTGCAGAACTCTTTTTGTCTTGTAAAACCGAAACCGGGTTCTCATTTAACAATGACTCCCTATTTTTCCTCTCACCCAGTCCCTAGTAAACCACTGATCTATTTCTGTCTGTGTAAATTTGACTATATCAGGTACTTCATTGAAGTGAACCATACAGTATTTGTCTTTTGGAGACTGCCTTTTTATCATTTAGCATATTGTTCTCAAGTCTCTTGTCCACTAGGGTATTGTCCCTGTTGTAGCATGGGTCAGAATTTCCTGTCTTTTTATTGCTGAATAATATTCCTCTGTCGGCACACATCACTTTCTAGTCATCCATTTTTCGTGGATGGCTGTTTGGGTTGCTTTCATCTTTCAGCTATTGTGAACAAAGCTGCTACAAACATGGGTGTGCAAATGTCTCCTATGACCTCACTTTCAGTTCTTTTGAGTGTATTCTCAGAAGTGGGATTGCCCAACCATGATGGTAATTTCAGTTTTGGTTTTTTTGAGGAACCACCATACTTTATCCATAGCAACTGCACCATTTTATGTTCCTAACGAGAGGTCTCAAAGGTTCATCAGCAGTGTTTGACCGAGAAGGAAACACAGGTCCAGAGAAGTATATGACTTGTTCAAGGGCCGAGAGGTGTTCGTGGGGCCAAGATGCTAATCATAGCTTCCTGACTCTTTGAATGCTTGCCCTCAACCATAATGCTCAACTTGGACCTTAGAGTAACATGGACAGAAGCCCCCTGCCCTTAACTAGTGTTCACTGAGTCAGCCTAGCCTTGCAGAGCAGTGTAATGGGGAGACATTCTATGTCCCAAAGGATTGAAAACACAGTCTCTCGTTTCTGATTCAGAATGAAGATTAGTCCTCCCTCCCTCCAGGCACTTGGGAGGCCATCTGTTTTTCCTTTTTTTTATTTCCAAAAATTTAATAATACTTTATTTTTTAAATGTTTACAATTTTTTTTTTTTTAGTTGGAGGATAATTGCTTTACAATGTTGTGCTGGTTTCTGTGTAAAACAAGGAGGCTCAGTCATAATTATGTGTATATGTCCCCATCCCTCTAGGTCAGCACGGAGCTCCAGACTGAGCTCCTCATGTTCTACAGCGGCTTCCATGAGCTATCTGTTTCACACATAATCGTGTATAAATGTCAGCGCTACTTTCTCAGTTCGTCCCACCCTCTCCTACCTCAACTGTGTCCACAAGTCTGTTCTTACATCCTTCCCTACAAATAGGTTCATCTGTCCTATTTTTTTAGATTCCATACGTATTCATGATATACAATATGTGTTTTTCTCTTTCTGAGTTTTTTCACACTGTATAACAGACTCTAGTTTATTTATCTCACTACAAGTGACTCACATTCATTCTTTTTTATGGCTGAGTAATACTTCATTACCTATATGTACCACATCTTCTTTATCCATTCATCTATCTATACACATCCAGGTTGCTTCCATGTCCTGCCTGTTGTAAACCGGGCTGCAAAGAACATTCATGTACATGTACCTTTGTGATTTGGTTTGATTTGACTTTGGTTTTCTCAGGGTTTATGCCCAGTAATGGGTTGCCGGGTCATACGGTAGTTTTATTCCTAGTTTGTTCAGGAACGTCCATCCTGTTCTCCATAATCGCTGTGTCAGCTTACTTTCCCACCAACAGTGCAGAAGAGTTCCCTTCTCTCCACATCCTCTCCACCATTTATTGTTTGTAGATTTTCCAATTGTGACCATTCTGACATCTGTAAGGTAACAGCTCACTGACATGTGGACCCATTGGGGGAAGGAGAAGGTTGAACAAACTGGGGGATTAGGATTGACATGTATACACTACATGTGCAAAACAGAAAGCTAATAGGAACCTGCAGAGAGCACAGGCACCTCAGCTTGCAGCTCTGTGATGCCCTAGAAGGTTGGGATGGGGGCTGGGGGATGGGGTGGGAGGGACTCCCAGCAGGTAGGGGACATATGTATACATATAGCTATTCACTGGGCTTCCTTCCCTTGTGGCTCAGCAGTAAAGGATCCACCTGCCAATGCAGGAGATGCCGGTTTGATCCCTGGGTTGGGAAGATTCCTTGGAGAAGGAAATAACAACCCAGTCCAGTATTCTTGCCTGGAGAATCCCATGGACAGAAGAGCCTGGTGGGCTACAGTTCATGGGGTGGCACAGAGTCAGACACAACTGAGCGACTGAACAGTGACAAAGCTGATTCACTTCTTTGTGTCATAGAAACTAACACAACATTGTGAAGCAATACACCCGTGGCTGACTCATGTCAATGTATGGCCAAAACCACTACAATATTGTAAAATAATTAGCCTCCAATTAAGATAAACAATTTTTAAAAAATTTAAAAAGAGAACACTCAAATGAATAAAATCAGAAAGGAGATATTATAAACGGTACTTTAAATATAGACAGTCTTATAAGAAACTACTATGAAAAACTATATGCCAACAAATTGGATAACCTAGAAGAAACAGATCAAATTTTTAGAAGCATCCAACATATCAAGACAAAGTCAGGCTAAAATAAACAATATGAATAACAAACAAATAAGGAGGTAAAATCAGTGATCAGAAACCTCTCAGCACAAAAACAAGATAGTTTCACTGGCAAATTTTACAAAACATTTGATTTTTTAAAAACTGTTAAAATGTTGGCCACACTAGGTTTTAGTTGCTGCATGTAGGGTTTCTCTCTGGTTGTGGCGAGGGGGCTACTCTTTGCTTTGGTGTGCATGCTTCTTGGGGTGGCTTCTCTTATTGTGGCGCACAGGCTCAGTAGTTGTGGAGCACAGGCTCAGTAGTTGTGGAGCACAGGCTTAGTTGCTCCATGGCACGTGGGATCTTCCCAGACCAGGAATCGAATCTATGTGCCCTTCATTAGCTGGTGGATTCTCATCCACTGTGCCACCAGGGAAGTCCAAAAAGTAAGAATATCAACAAACACGAAAAAACTACATTTATTTCTAGACTCCTTCCGTTTACAAGATAATGGAGAAAACTCATGGTGTGTGTGTATGCGTGTTCCCGAGAGGGTCCCCTCATAATGGAAGAATCTTTGACGATACCGTGATTGGGAATTTTTTCATCCTCTTCCCAGGTCACATGGTTTTCTCTCGACTCCCCTGTGATTTAGTTTCCATTCTGTCAGGGCTAGCCTGGATTTGGTATTTGGATTGGTTTCCAAATGCAACCAAGAAAGGAAACCCACTGGTCTAAGGCACAGTGATGAATTCATGTCAAAAACAGGATGCACGGGGGAGGGGGCAGAAGGCAAGAGAGAAATAGAGTGAGATGAAAAAGTGTTTCCATCTGAGACAGAAGAGGCAGGAAGAGGAGGCACAGATGGGAGGACTAACATGCTGAAGACTGGGTTGGGGGCAGGGGCCAGGGTGGGGCAGGTTATCAACTGTGAATCACAGGTCACAGTGAACTCAACATCAGTGTAAAATATTCACATATAATGTAAACACAAAGTACCCAAACTCAGCGATGGTTATAGAATTGAGTAACAATTTCAGACACTTTTGGAAGTACATAAAAATGAAAAGATGTTAGTATTTGAGAGATAGAGGGCAGGGAAGTTAGGGGAGGGATAATGATCAGCACACTCACTTGGAAACACAGGGTAACTGTTGAATGAAAAAGGAAAAAGAACAGGAATGTGAGCATACCTCTGACAGTTACTGCAGTCACCGTGAGATGAATTAAAAACATGGGAAATTATGTTGAAAAGATGAGAGGGTGGGGAGAAAGCAGCAGAGTTGGACCTGAGTGACTCTCATGAATCATAACAGGAAGAGACTGCCTGTCAGTTGGGGTTGTCTACTGGGCTTCCCTGGTGCATCAGTGGTAAAGAACCTGCCTGCCAAAGCAGGAGACGTGGGTTTGACCCCTGGGACTGGAAGATCCCCTAAAGGAGGAAATAGCAACCCTCTCCAGTATTCTTGCCTGGGAAACCCCATGGACAGAGGAACTTGGCATGTTACAGTCCATGGGGCCACAAAAGAGTCAGACATGACTGAGTGACTAAACAAGAAGAAAATTCTATACAATGTGATATCAGACATGCCATTCTCATGGCTTAAGTCTCTGTCCTTATATTATTTTAAACTCTGTATGTTTTCTCCTATTAAATTACAGTTGTTTAAAAAGTCAGATTTTTTAAAAACCAATGTGGAATTTTTTTCAATATAAGATATGTGGGTTGGATTCCAAATGTCCTGCTGTTGTGAAAGGGGGGAGTGCTCCTTACTACTAAATCCCTAATGACTATTTCAGATGTCTTATTTTTTAAAATTTAGACTCTCACTCATTGGCTGCTTCAATTTGAGCTATTTTCTTTTCATTTTATTGAAGTATAGTTGATTTACAGTGTTGAGATAATTTCTTCTGTACAGCAAAGTGACTCAAATATACATATATATTGATATATTCTTTTCAATGACATTTATCACAAGATATTGATTATAGTTCCCTGTGCTATACAGTAGGATCTTGTTTATCTATATAGAATAGTTTGCATGTGCTAATCCCAAACTCGCAATCCTTCCTTCTCCCTCTCCCTTGGCCATCATATGTCTGGTCTCTATGTCTGTGAGTCTCTTTCTGTCTCATAGATAGGTTCATTTGGGTTGTATTTTAGATTCCACATATAAGTGATATCATATGGTATTCGTCTTTCTCTTTCTGACTTATTTCAGTAACTATGATAAGCTCTAGGTCCATACTGCTGCAAGTATCATTGTTACATTTTTCATGGCTGAGATACATTCCATTGTATGCATGTATGAATATATATGTATGTGTATATATATATATATATATATATATATATTGTTGGTTAGTCACTCAGTTGTGTCTGGCTCTTTTGTGACCCAACGGACTATATCCTGCGAGGTTTCTCTGTCCATTGGATTACCCAGGTAAGAATACTGGAGGGGGTTGCCATTCCTTTCTCCAGGAGATCTTCCTGACCCAGAGATGGAACTGGGAACTCGTGCATTGCATGCAGATTCTTTACATCTGAGCCACCAGGGAAGCCCTCATCATATTGTAGAAGCATTTAAATTTATTGTTCTTGGGGCAGATAATCTTGTCCTCTATCCTCCTAGGTTCTCTGTCTAGAGCCTGCAAAGAAGACACAGGAAGGGTAGATGAACAGGAGAAAGAACTCCATCTACAACTAGCCTTCTGTTTACATTTCCTGAGGAACGAAGCAGGTGAGGTCCAGGCTAGGTGTTTACATTAGACTTCTGTTTGCACTTTGAGATGGAAATGCCAGGAACAGGGTAAATAGCTGGACTTTGCCTGCTGTGGACATGTTACTATAACAATCATGGCAGGGACAGAAAGGGGCTAAACCCTGTGTGTGTAAAAGATCAAGAGGTCACATATTTTCTATCTTTGGGGCACAACACATGTGCAGAAAGACTCTTTGGGGGGCAAAAAGGAGGTGGTGCCATCTTGTAATAGGTGATGTCCAGGCCCTCACAGGCCTGTGTGCTGGAATTCATCCAGAAAAATAGCTGCACACACCTGTCAGGGAGGGTCTTAGGGCAGGTCAGGTGTGGAAAAAGAAACCAGGTAATTGGCCAAGGTAAACAAAGACGGGAAGAACTGCCCTGCATAGGCGATTTAACAGTCTCTTTATGGGGCTCCTCCTCCTTCGGGGGGACTCCCACAGCCTTTCTCTTGAGTGTGAGCTCTGCCTGGCTTCTGTCTTAACTAAACAAACTGTTCCTCTGTGTGCTCCTGCACGACTGTGCTGTGTCTCTAGTAATACACTTTTAACATATTTTTAGTTTTTACCTCCTGGAAAAATGCTTCTTCTTCTTCTTTTTTTTAAACTCAGTACTAGAACCAGGAGAACCTTGTTTCTAGTTTCTAGCCCCTAGTGTACTGGCGACTAGGGGTCCTGGTTTTCATACAGCATACTAGAGCCCAATTCTTGGGCAGAGAACTAAGCCAGCACTCCCGGCTCTCTCTCTCCGAGATCATTTGGGGCTGAAACCCAGGATTTCAAGGTAAACTGCTGGTCTCCCCAAACTGCTGGCTGGAGACTTCTGACTCTCTCTCTCTTGCAGGAGGACTTGCTCTCACTCTCTGCTCTGTTCTCTTTCTAAGACCTGCAGGGGTTAATCTAGGTCTGCTCAATGAAGGAGCCCCAGTTATCTTTTTCTTGCCCCTCTCCCCATTTCTCCCATTCTGCCTAAATGACAATCCCCAGCCTGTCCCTCACCCAAGCAGAGCTTCTTCATCAACTTTGGGAGAACCACGCCTGGAATCAAGGCACATCACCTACCACCACAGCCAGCAAATTGCTCCCACTCTGTTGTAGCTGTTGTTTAGTCACTAAGTCATGTGCAACTCTTTGCAACCCTGTGGACTGTTGCCTACCAGGCTCCTCTGTCCATGGGATTCTCCAGGCAAGGATACTAGAGTGGGTTTCCATTCCCTTCTCCAGGGCATCTTCCCCACCCAGGGATCGAATCTGTGTCTCTTGCACTGCAGGCAGATTCTTTACTGCCTGAGCCCCCAGGGAAGCTCAACCCGGGAGGATTCCCTTCAAAAGCCAGATGGGCCAAGAAAAGGAAAACTCGGGTTTGCTTTAACAATGTCTGGCCTTTATTTAAGTTGGGAATTGGGAAGTGGCCTAAAACTTGGGTGTCTAGATTATAATGCTATCTTACAATTAGATCTTTGTTGTCCCCAATTGAGAAAATGGCCCAAGGGCCAAGGGCGGGTGGACCTTGCTGATGGCTTCGTGTCTTGTTTCCTGAGCAGGTCACAGCTTCTCAACTCTATCCGGGATGCAGTGTCAGGATTTCCACCACTTTGGTCAGAAGCTGGTCCGCAGGCGGCTCCTGGAGCCCACCGAGGATTCTGAGAGTCCCATGGCTCCTCTGAACCCCATGAAGCTGGTGGCCTTTGGTGTGGCCAGCACTCTGGGGGCTGGCGTGTACATCCTGGTGGGAGAAGTGGCCATGTTCATCGCTGGACCAGCGATTGTCATCTCCTTCTTGGTGGCCGCTGTGTCTTCTGTGTTGTCTGGGCTCTGCTATGCCGAATTTGGGACACGGGTCTCATGGACCGGTTCTGCGTATCTCTACAGCTACATCAGTGTGGGAGAACTGTGGGCTTTCATCACTGCCTGGAACCTCATACTGTCCTATGTCGTTGGTGAGGGCATGGATGGCGGGTAGGTGTGGGGCTGAAGTTCTGGAGACCAGGAGCAGGCATTTGGGTCTTCGGTCGTGCATGAGAACTGTGTCATCCACTCTGTGAGGAGAGGTCGTGCATGAGAACTGTGTCATCCACTCTGTGAGGAGAGGAGGGAAATAACGTCAGGAAAAGTCCACAACTTCATTCTTTTCAGCTCTCCCCTGCTGTCCTTAAATGATGGACCAAGAATCGAGAGGAAAGGGCACTGTAGGGAGGCATGGCCCTCAGGCTTATCCCCTCACCATACTGAAGTCTCTGTTTAGCGGTTGCCTTCATAGAGTTTCCATTAGCATTTGAACTAAAATTTTAATCCTTATCGCCCAGACATCTTGCTCCTTTGATCTCCCACTGACATTAAATAGTTAATCTATTTTAGAATTATCTGGGTCTATTTCCCCCACCCCATGAAAAGAAGCTCTCCGAGATTTGGTATTTTGTATTTTTTTCACAACATACATGACTTTGTATATTTGTTGTTGTTGTTCCATCACTAAACTGTGTCCAAGTCTTTGCAACCCCATGGGCTACCGCTCACCAGGCTCCTCTGTCCTCCACTCTCTCCTGGAGTTTGCTCAAACTCATGTTCACTGAGTCAGTGATGCTGTCCAACCATCTCATCCTCTGCCACTCCCTTCTTCTTTTACCTTCAATCTTTCCCATGTTGGACACCTTCTGACATGGGGGCCTCCTCTTTGGGCGTCATAACTTTCTGCCTTTTCATGCTGTCCATGGGGTCCTCCTGGCAAGAATACTGGAGTGGGTTGCCATTTCCTTCTCCAGTGGCCCATGTTTTGTCAGAACTCTTCACTGTGACCCGTCCGTCTTGAGTGGTCCTGCATAGCATGATTGAGCTATGCTAGCCCTTCACCATGACAAGGCTGATCCCTGAAGGGTTCTTGGTTTCTACGAGGGTGCAATTTATATTTGTCAATGAATGTTCCTTCTCATTCTGCTGCAGTCACGGGCAGCGTGGCCAGGGCCTGGAGCATCGCCTTTGACAGCCTGATTGGGAACCACATCTTTCAGGCCTTAGAGGGAACTTTCTCTCCATATATGCCCTACTATCTGGCCAAGTACCCGGACTTTGTCGCCCTATCCCTGGTGCTGTTGCTTACAGGTGAGACAGGGGTCCAAGTTAGGATGGGAAAACTGGGATGTGGGGCAGTGGGGGAACTAGGGTGGGAAAGGTGTGAGGTGGAGGGACTGTGGGAACTAGAAATTAGGGTCTGTGATACGAAAGCAAGAAGTCAAGATGTAGAGCATTGTTTCCCACCCTTGGCATTACTGACCTTCCAGGCTGAAACAGCCTTTGGTGTTGGGGCGTGATGCAGGCACTGCAGGATTTTCTTAATCAATCACTGTCAGGTGTGTAGCATCTTTGGACTTCATTTACTAAACACCTGTGATTCATATTTCCCAAATTGTGACAATCGGGATGTCTCCAGACATTGCCAAATGTCCCTTGGGGACCCAAATCACCCCCAGCTGAGCATCATTTACTTAGAGTGACAAGTTTCTTCCTCTCTACTGAGACTTTTTTCAATTGGGAGGAAATTAACATAGCATAAAATTAGCCATTTTATTATTTTTCCTTAGCCTTATTGATATATAATTGACATACAACATTATGTAAGCTGAAGGTGAACATCATGATGCTTTGATAGATGTGTATATTATGTGACTGGAGTAGGAAATGGCAACCCACTACAGTAATCTTGCCTGGAAAATTCCATGGACAGAGGAACCTGGCAGGCCACAGTCCATGGGTCAAGGGGTCGGACACGACTGAGTGACTGAGCCCATATTATATGATAATGGCCACAGTAAGAAACTAACCATGTTAAAGTATGCAATTCAGTGGTACTTAGGGCATTCAAGACATATAACAATCACCTTCATCTAGCTTCAAACATCTTCATTATAGCAAAATGAAACCCAGTAAGACAGACTATCCATCTTAATCTCACAGCCCCCTAACCTCTGGCAACTACTAGTCTGCTTTCTATGTCTATGGATTTGATTTGGCTATCTTGGAATGTCTCATATTCCATCTTTCCCACAGGAGTACTGGTTCTGGGAGTTCGTGAGTCAGTCCTGGTTGGAAAAATATCCACAGGCATCAACCTTTTGGTTCTCAGCTTCATCATCCTGTCTGGCTTCATTAAGGGAGACCTGCACAACTGGAAGCTCACTGAACAGGACTACACATTGAACACGTCTGAATCCAGTGACATCTATAGGTCAGGAGGGTGCTCCTGGTCCTTGTCATGCTTGTTGGGGCTGGTGCAAAGCTGGGAATCTGGCGAGGACTAAAGAGATCTGGGCTGGTGGATCTGGATAACGAGGTCCTGGAGCCCAGGGCTTGTGGCATTAACTGTGAAGTCCTGTAGAGATGACTGAACGCACCTCTCTCATGGTCTTTCTTGCCTCTTCTCTCACTGTAGCTTGGGCCCTCTGGGTTCTGGAGGGTTTGTGCCCTTCAACTATGATGGAATTCTCCATGGAGCAGCTCTATGTTTCTACTCGTTTGTGGGTTTTGATGACATTGTCACGAAAGGTAACTGGGTCCTTGTGTGTCCCATCAGGGGATTGGGCTGCCCTTGGGCATAGGGGTTGATAGAAGATTTTGAAAACCTTTTGAAAGTTCAAGAGGAAAGTGGATTTTGTGCTGTGCCATCAGTGTTTTCCTAACCCGAGATGTTCACCCACCCTGCAGGGGAAGAAGCCCCAAATCCTCATCGCTCCATCCCCATCAGCATCATGTCCACGGTCTTCATCTGCTTTTTGGCATATTTTGGTGTCTCGGCAACTCTCACCCTCATGGTGCCCTACTACCAGATTCAGCCTGACAGCCCCTTTCCGCAGGCTTTCCTCCATGTTGGGTGGGGCCCTGCCAGATATGTCGTGGCTGTTGGCATCCTCTGTTTTCTTTTATACAGGTCAGTGTCAAGGCCTTCTCTCCATGAACTGTTCAGATGCTCAGGTGTTTCAGCCCTGGGGATTGAGACAAGAGAGGGAAAGACCCCTTACCCCATGTAGACTAGAGAGCCAGAGCCCTGGTCTCTCCTCCTTCTCAACATCCCCACCCGTGTTCCCACCATCCCTTCCAGACTGCAGAGCTCCTTGTTCCCCGTGCCTCAGGTGATCCAGGAAATGGCAGAGGACGGGCTCCTTTTCCGAGGACTTGCCCGGACCCATGCCCACACGAAGACCCCCATCATGGCCACCGTGTCCTCTGGAATTCTCGCAGGTGAGCAACAGAACCCACTCCTCCTTTGATCCCGTTCCTTATCTGGGTATGTCCAGTGGTTTCTCACTGCCGACCCCCACCTCGTTTGTGCCCTCATTCTAGGGATCATGGCATTGCTCTTTGAGTTCAGTAATCTGGTGGACCTCATGTCGATTGGACACCTGCTGGTTTATTCCTTGGTGGCGTTTTTTGTCCTTGTCCTCAGGTGAGATTCCACTGCACCCTGACTGGGGCACGTACGTTCCTAAAGACTCAGTGGCAGTTCATCGTCTTCAAGTTTTTTGTTTTGTTTTGTTTTGTTTTGTTTTAATTGGAGGCTAATTACTTTACAATATTGGAGTGGTTTTTGCCATACATTGACATGAATCAGCCAAGTTTACACATATTCCCTATCCTGAACACCCCTCCCACCTCCCGCCCCATCCCATCCCTCTGGGTCATCCCAGTGCACCAGCCCTGAGCACCCTATCTCATGCATCGAACCTGGACTGGTGATCTGTTTCACATATGATAATGTACGTGTTTCAATGCTATTCTCTCAGATCATCCCACTCTCGTCTTCTCCCCCAGAGTCCAAAAGACTCTGCTATACATCTGTGTCTCTTTTGCTGTCTCTCATATAGGGTTATTGTTACCATCTTTCTAAATTCCATATATATGTATTAGTATACTGTATTGCTGTTTTTCTTTCTGCCTTACCTCACTCTGTATAATAGGCTCCAGCTTCATCCACCTCATTAGAACTGATTCAAATGTATTCTTTTTAATGGCTGCATAATATTCCATTGTGTATATGTACCAAAGCATTCTTATATATTTGTCTGCTGATGGACATCTAGGTTGCTACCATGTCCTGGCTATTATAAACAGTGTTGTGATGAACATTGGGGTACATGTGTCTCTTTCAATTCTGATTTCCTCAGTGTGTATGCCCAGCAGTGGGATTGCTGTGTCCTATGGCAGTTCAATTTCCAGGGTTTTAATGAATCTCCACACTGTTCTCCATAGTAGCTGTACTAGTTTGCATTCCCCCCAACAGTGTAAGAGGGTTCCCTTTTCTCCACACCCTCTCCAGCATTTATTGTTTGTGGATTTTTGAATAGCAGCCATTCTGACCAGCGTGAGTTGGTACCTCATTGTGGTTTTGATTTGCATTTCTCTGATAATAAGTGATGTTGAGCATCTTTTCATGTGTTTGTTAGCCATCTGTATGTCTTCTTTGGAGAAATGTCTGTTTAGTTTTTTGACCCATTTTTTGATTGGGCCATTTATTTTTCTGGAATTGAGCTGCAGGAGCTGCTTGTACATTTTTGAGATTAATTCTTTGTCAGTTGCTTCGTTTGCTATTCTTTTCCTCAATTCTGAAAGCTGTCTTTCACCTTGCTTATGGTTTCCTTTGTTGTGCAAAAACTTTTCAGTTTAATTAGGTTTCATTTGTTTATGTTTCCTTTTATTTCCATTACTTTGGGAGGTGGGTCATAGAGGATCCTGCTGTGATTTATGTCGGAGAGTGTTTTGCCTAAGTTTTCCTCTAGGAGTTTTATATTTTCTAGTCTTACATTTAGATCTTTAATCCATTTTGAGTTTATTTTTGTGTATGGTCTTAGAAAGTGTTCTAATTTCATTATTTTTTTAAAATTTTATTTTATTTTTAAACTTTACAATATTGTATTAGTTTTGCCAAATATCGAAATGAATCCACCACAGGTATACCTGTGTTCCCCATCCTGAACCTTCCTCCCTCCCCATACCCTCCCTCTGGGTCGTCCCAGTGCACCAGCCCCAAGCATCCAGTATCGTGCATCGAACCTGGACTGGCGACTCGTTTCATACATGATATTCTACATGTTTCAATGCCATTCTACCAAATCTCCCCACCCTCTCCCTCTCCCACAGAGTCCATAAGACTGATATATACATCAGTGTCTCTTTTGCTGTCTCGTACACAGGGTTATTGTTACCATCTTTCTAAATTCCATATATATGCGTTAGTATACTGTATTGATGTTTTTCTTTCTGGCTTACTTCACTCTGTATAATAGGTTCCAGTTTCATCCACCTCATTAGAACTGATTCAAATGTATTCTTTTTATGCCAGTCAGAATGGCTGCTATCCAAAATTCTACAAGCAATAAATGCTGGAGAGGGTGTGGAGAAAAGGGAACCCTCTTACACTGTTGGTGGGAATGCAAACTAGTACAGCCACTATGGAGAACAGTGTGGAGATTCCTTAAAAAACTGGAAATAGAACTGCCTTATGATCCAGCAATCCCACTGCTGGGCATACACACTGTGGAAACCAGAAGGGAAAGAGACACGTGTACCCCAATGTTCATCGCAGCACTGTTTTAATAGCCAGGACATGGAAGCAACTTAGATGCCCATCAGCAGAGGAATGGATAAGAAAGCTGTGGTACATATACACAATGGAGTATTACTCAGCCATTAATTTCATTCTTTTACTAGTGGTTGACCAGTTTTCCCAGCACCACTTGTTAAAGAGATCATATTTCCTCCATTGTATATTCTTGCCTCCTTTGTCAAAGATAAGCTGTCCATAGGTGTGTGGATTTATCTCCGGGCTTTCCATTTTGTTCCATTGATCTATATTTCTGTCTTTGTGCCAGTACCATACTGTCTTGATGACTGTAGCTTTGTAGTATAGTCTGATGTCAGGCAGGTTGATTCCTCCAGTTCTGTTCTTTCTGAGGATGGCTTTGGCTATTCGAGGTTTTTGTATTTCCAAAAAATTGTGAAATTATTTGTTCTAGTTCTGTGAAATAACTGTTGGTAGCTTGATAGGGATTGCATTGAATCTATAGATTGCTTTGTGTAGTATACTCATTTTCACTATATTTATTCTTGCAGTCTATGAACATGGTATATTTTTCCATCTATTTATGTCCTCTTTGATTTCTTTCATTGGTGTTTTATAGTTTTCTATATATAGGTCTTTTGTTTCTTTAGGTAGATACATTCCTAAGTATTTTATTCTTTTCGTTGCAATGGTGAATGGAATTGTTTCCTTAATTTCTCTTTCTGTTTTCTCATTGTTAGTGTATAGGAATGCAAGGGATTTCTGTGTGTTAATTTTATATCCTGCAACTTTACTATAGTCATTGATTAGCTCCAGTAATTTTCTGGTAGAGTCTTTAGGGTTTTCTATGTGGAGGATCATGTCATCTGCAAACAGTGAGAGTTTTAATTCTTCTTTTCCAATCTGGATTTCTTTTATTTCTTTTTCTGCTCTAATTGCCTTGGCCAAAACTTCCAAAACTATGTTGAATAGTAGTGGTGAGAATGGGCACCCTTGCCATGTTCCTGACTTTAGGGGAAATGCTTTTAATTTTTCCCCATTGAGGATAATGTTTGCTTTGGGTTTGTCATATATACCTTTTATTATGTTGAGGTATGCACCTTCTCTTCCTGTTTTCTGGAGAGTTTTTTTTTTTTGTTTTTTTTTTAATCATAAATGGATGTTGAATTTTGTCAAAGGCTTTCTCTGCATCTGTTGAGAGAATCATATGGTTTTTATCTTTTAATTTGTAATGTGGTGTATTTCATTGATTGATTTGTGGATATTAAAGAATGCTTGCATTCTTGGTATAAAGCCCACTTGGTCATGGTGTATGATCTTTTAAATATGTTGTTAGATTCTGTTTGCTAGCATTTTGTTAAGGATTTTTACATCTATATTAATCAGTGATATTAGCCTGCAGTTTTCTTTTTTTGTGGCATCTTTGTCTGGTTTTGGTATTAGGGTGATGTTGGCCTCATAGAATGACTTTGGCAGTTTACCTTCCTCTGCAATTTTCTGGAAGAGTTTGAGTAGGATAGGTGTTGCTGCTGCTTCTGCTGCTGCTAAGTTGCTTCAGTCGTGTCCAACTCTGTGCGACCCATAGACGACAGCCCACTAGGCTCCTCTGTCCCTGGGATTCTCCAGGCAAGAATTCTGGAGTGGGTTGCCATTTCCTTCTTCAATGAATGAAAGTGAAAAGTGAAAGTGAAGTCGCTTGGTCGTCCCCGACTCTTAGCAACCCCATGGACTTCAGCCTACCAAGCTTCTCCGTCCACGGGATTTTCCAGGCAAGAGTACTGGAGTGGGGTGCCATTGCCTTCTCCAAGGATAGGTGTTAGCTCTTCTTTAAATTTTTGGTAGAATTCAGCTGTGAAGCCATCTGGGCTTTTGTTTGCTGGAAGATTTCTGATTATAGTTTCTATTTCCGTGCTTGTGATGAGTCTGTTAAGATTTTCTATTTCTTTCTGGTTCACTTTTGGAAAGTTATACTTTTCTAAGAATTTGCCCATTTCTTCCATGCTGTCCATCTTATTGGCATATAATTGCTGATAGTAGTCTCTTATGATCCTTTATATTTCTGTATTGTCTGTAGCGATTTCTCCATTTTCATTTCTAATTGTGTTGATTTGATTCTTCTCTCTTTGTTTCTTGATGAGTCTGGCTAATATTTTGTCAATGTTATTTATCTTCTCAAAGAAGCAGCTTTTAGCTTTATTGATTTTGGCTATGATCTCCTTTGTTTCTTTTGCATTTATTTCTGCCCTAATTTTTAAGATGTCTTTCATTCTACTAACCCTGGAGTTCTTAATTTCTTCCTTTTCTAGTTGCTTTAGGTGTAGAGTTAGGTTATTTATTTGACTTTTTTCTTGTGTCTTGAGGTGAGCCTGTCTTGCTATGACCCTTCCCCTTAGCACTGCTTTTACAGTGTCCCATAGGTTTGGGGTTGTTGTGATTTCATTTTCATTCATTTCTATGCATATTTGATTTCTTTTTTATTTTTTTCTATGATTTTTTGGTTATTCAGAAGTGTATTGTTTAGCCTCTGTATGTTGGAATTAAAAAAAATTTTTTTCCTGTAATTGACATCTAATCTTACTGTATTGTGGTCAGAAAAGATGCATAGAATGATTTCAATTTTTTTGAATTTACCAGGGCTAGATTTATGGCCCAGGATGTGATCTATCCTCAAGAAGGTTCCGTGTGAACTTGAGAAAAGGGTGAAATTCATTGTTTTGGGGTGAAATGTCCTATAGATATCAATTAGGCCTAACTAGTCCATTGTGTTATTTAAGTCTGTGTTTCCTTGTTAATTTTCTGTTTAGTTGATCTATCCATAGGTGTGAGTGGGGTATTAAGGCCTCCCACTATTATTGTGTTAGTGTTAATTTCCCCTTTCATGCTTGTTAGCATTTGCATTACATATTGCGGTGAGCCTATGTTGGATGCATATATATTTATAATTGTTATATCTTCTTCTTGCATTGACCCTTTGATCATTATGTAGTGTCCTTCTTTGTCTCTTTTCACAGCCTTTTTTAAAGTCTTTTTTATCTGATGTGAATATCACTACTCCTGCTTTTTGTTGTTGTTGGTTTCCATTTACGTGAAATATCTTTTTCCAGCCCTTCGCTTTCAGCCTGTATGTGTCCCTTGTTTTTAGGTGCGTCTATTGTAGACAGCATATATAGGGGTCTTCTTTTTGTATCCATTCAGCCAGTCTTTGTCTTTTGGCTGGGGCATTCAACCCATTTACATTTAGGGTAATTATTGATAAGTATGATCCCGTTGCCATTTACTTTGTTGTTTTGGGTTTGAGTTTATAAACCGTTTCTGTGTTTCCTGTCTAGAGAAGATCCTTTAGCATTTGTTGAAGAGCTGGTTTGGTGGTGCTGAATTTCTCAGCTTTTGCTTGTGTGTAAAGCTTTTGATTTTTCCTTCATATTTGAATGAGATCCTTGCTGGGTACAGTCATCTGGGTTGTAGGTTTTTCTCTTTCATCAGTTTAAGTATGCTCTGCCATTCCCTTCTGGCCTGAAGAGTTTCTATTGAAAGATCAGCCGTTATTGTTATGGGAATCCCCTTGTGTGTTATTTGTTGTTTTTTCCTTACTGCTTTTGATATTTATTTTTTGTGTTTGATCTTTGTTAATTTGATTAGTATGTGTCTTGGGGTGTTTCACCTTGGGTTTATCCTCTTTGAGACTCTCTGGGTTTCTTGGACTTGGGTGACTACTTCTTTCTCCATTTTAGGGACGTTTTCAACTATTATCTCTTTAAGTATTTTCTCACGGCCTTTCTTTTTGTCTTCTTCTTCTGGGACTCCCATCATTCGACTGTTGGGGACTTTCACATTGCCCCAGAGGTCCCTGAGGTTGTCCTCATTTCTTTTAATTCTTTTTTCCTCTGTGCTTCATTTATTTCTACCATTCCATCTTCTACCTCACTTATCCTATCTTCTGCCTCGGTTAAACTACTGTTGGTTCCCTCCAGAGTTGTTTTTAATCTCATTTATTGCATTATTCATTATTGATTGACTCTTATATTTCTTTTAGTTTCTTGTTAAACATTTCTTGCATCTTCTCAATCCTGTCTCCAGGCTACTTATCTGTAACACCATTTTGTTTTCAGGATTTTGGTTCATTTTCACTATCACTTTTCTGAATTCTTTTTCAGGTAGACTCCCTATTTCCTCCTCTTTGGTTTGGTTTGGTGGGCTTTAATCATGTTCCTCTACCTGCTGAGTATTCTCTGCCTTTTCATCTTATTTAGATTGCTGTGTTTGGGGTGGCCTTTCTGTATTCTGGCAGTTTGTTGTTCTCCTTTATTGTGGAGGTTCCTCTCTGTGGGTAGGGTTGGACGGGCAGCTTGTCAAGGTTTCCTGGTTAGGGAAGCTTGTGTCGGTGTTCTGGTGGGTGGAGCTGGATTTCTTCTGTCTGGAGTGTAATGAAGTGTCCAGTAGTGAGTTTTGAGATGTCTATGTGTTTGGTGTGACTTTGGGCAGCCTGTGCACCTATGCTCAGGGCTATGTTTCTGCATTGCTGGAGAATATGCATGGTATGTATGATCTGGAACTTTTTGGCTCTTGGGTGGTGCTTGGTTTCAGTGTAGGTATGGAGGCTTTTGGATGATCTCTTACCAATGAATGTTCCCTGGAGTCAGGAGTTCTCTGGTGTTCTCAGGTTTGGGGCTTAAGCCTCCTGCCTCTGGTTTTCAGTCTTATTCTTACAGTAGCCTCAAGACTTCTCCATCCATACAGCACTGATGATAAAACTTCTAGGTTAATGGTGAAAAGATTCTCCACAGTGAGGGATACCCAGAGAGGTTCACAGAGTTACATGGAGAAGAGAAGAGGGAGGACGGAGATAGAGGTGACCAGGAGGAGAAGAGGGGGAATCAAAAGGGGAGAGAGCAAGCTAGCCAGTAAACAATTCCCTATGTGTTCTCCACAGTCTGGAACCCTCAGAGAGGTTCACAGAGTTACACAGAGAAGAGAAGAGGGAGGAAGGAGATAGAGGTGACAAGAAGGAGAAGAGGGGGAATCAGAAGGGGAGAGAGCTATCTAGCCAGTATCAATTCCCTATGTGCTCTCCACATTCCTGGAATGTGAAGTCAAGTGGGTCTTAGGAAGCATCACTAAGAACAAAGCTAGTGGAGATAATGGAATTCTAGTTGAGCTATTCCAAATCCTGAAAGATGATGCTGTGAAAGTGCTGCATGCAATATGCCAGCACATTTGGAAAACTCAGCAGTGGCCACAGGATTGGAAATGCTCAGTTTTCATTCCAATTCCAAAGAAAGGCAATGCCAAAGAATGCTCAAACTACCGCACAATTGCACTCATCTCGCATGCTAGTAAAATAATGCTCAAAATCCTCCAAGCCAGGCTTCAGCAATGTGTGAATCGTGAACTTCCTGATGTTCAAGCTGGTTTTAGGAAAGGCAGAGGAACCAGAGATGAAATTGGCAACATCCGCTGGATCATGGAAAAAGCAAGAGAGTTCCAGAAAAGCATTTATTTCTGATTTATTGACTATGCCAAAGCCTTTGACTGTGTGCATCAGAATAAACTGGAAAATTCTGAAAGAGATGGGAATACCAGACCACCTGACCTGCCTCTTGAGAAATCTGTATGCAGGTCAGGAAGCAACAGTTAGAACTGGACATGGAACAACAGACTGGTTCCAAATATGAAAAGGAGTTCGTCAAGGCTGTATATTGTCACCCTGTTTATTTAACTTATATGCAGAGTACATCATGAGAAACGCTGGACTGGAAGAAAACAAGCTGGAATCAAGATTGCTGGGAGAAATATCAATAATCTCAGATATGCAGATGACACCACCGTTATGGCAGAAAGTGAAGAGGAACTAAAAAGCCTCTTGATGAAAGTGAAAGCGGAGAGTGAAAAAGTTGGCTTAAAGCTCAACATTCAGAAAACGAAGATCATGGCATCCGGTCCCATCACTTCATGGGAAATAGATGGGGAAACAGTGAAAACAGTGTCAGACTTTATTTTTCTGGGTTCCAAAATCACTACAGATGGTGACTGCAGCCATGAAATTAAAAGACGCTTACTCCTTGGAAAGAAAGTTATGACCAACCTAGATAGCATATTCAAAAGCAGAGACATTACTTTGTCAACAAAGGTCCGTCTAGTCAAGGCTATGGTTTTTCCTGTGGTCATGTATGGATGTGAGAGTTGGACTGTGAAGAAAGCTGAGCGCAAAAGAATTGATGCTTTTGAAGTGTGGTATTGGAGAAGACTCATGAGAGTCCCTTGGACTGCAAGGAGATCCAACCAGTCCATTCTGAAGGAGATGAGCCCTGGGATTTCTTTGGAAGGAATGATGCTAAAGCTGAAACTCCAGTACTTTGGCCACCTCATGTAAAGAGTTGACTCATTGGAAAAGACTCTGATGCTGGGAGGGATTGGGGGCAGGAGGAGAAGGGGACGACAGAGGATGAGATGGCTGGATGGCATCACTGACTTGATGGACGTGAGTCTGACTGAACTCCGGGAGTTGGTGATGGACAGGGAGGCCTGGCATGCTGTGATTCATGGGGTCGCAAAGAGTCAGACATGACTGAGCGACTGATTGATCTGATGTGCTCTCCACAGTCTCCAACCCTCAGAGAGGTTCATGGAGTTACATAAAGAAGAGGAGAGGGAGGAAGGAAATAGAGGTGAGCAGGAGGAGAAAGGGGGGAATCAAAAGGAGAGAGATAGATCTAGGCCGTATTCTGTTCCCTAAGTGTTCTCAACAGCCTGGAACACACACAGAGATTTACAGAGTTCGTGTGAGGAGAGAAACGGGAGAGAGGAGATAGAGGTGACCTGGGCTAGAAAAAGGAGAGTCAAAATGGGAAGAGAGTGATCAAGCCAGTAATCACACTCCTGAGTAAAAATCTTTACTGAATATTGGATTCTTAAATGTACAAAATTGATAACAAATACCATAAAGCAAAGATTAAAAAGCTAGAGTAGAGGTTAGACTCTCAAAAATACAGTATTATTTTTTAAAAACCACAAAATGTATGAGAAATATATATGAAGTTTGCTTTAAAAATAGGGTCTTTTTTTTGCAATGTAATAGTTGCTTATAAAAATAAAAATTAAAGGAGTAATAGAGGAATTTAAAAAATGAAAAAAATTTAATTAAAAAAATGATAATAGTAATAGTAAAAATATATGTTGGAGTTTCTCTGGAGCTGTTGCGGGCAGTGTGGGGTCAGTTCAGTTCCAGATAGTTCCTTGTTCCAGCTTATACTTCTCAAGATGTATAGGCCCCTTCCAGTGTAGTCGGTGTTAACTACAGGGATTTTAATCTGTTGCACCTGTCACTTCCAAAGCGGTTCCCTGTGTTTATTTGGCTTCTTGTGTTTGCAGGTCTCTTCAGTGTGTAATTTCTGACCTGACACAAGGGGGCGAAGGTGGTCTCTTGTTTAGGCTCACTTGTTCAGTCGTGCTGTGGGGAGGGAGGAACACTGCAAACAAATATCCCTGGCCTGTGTGGGAAGTGCTCAGAGTGTCTCAGCCACACTGGGTTTGCCCCTGCTCACGGCGTGTGTGCTTTCCCAGTCTACACTGCTCAGGCTTTAGGTTGCTGTGCAGGGAGCGGGCCCTGGATTGCATGCACTTCCCAGGTCTAAGCTGCTCAGGTTCAGCTTCTCGGGTACTCCATAAAGGCACAGACTTGGTTGGGCCCGCGTTTTGTGCCCATCCGCGATCCGAGCAGCTCAGGTGACCAGGTGCTTGGCGAGCGCACTCTCCTAAGGTGTGGTGCATCTTATCACCTCCCAGGTCCTAGCTTCTCTGTTTCTGGGGCACGGCCGTCTCCGGTGTGCGGTGTGTCTTTTCTGGGGAGCTGATCTCTGGCTGCAACCCTCCTGGTGGATGTTAACCTCGGAGAATCTCAGGAAGTCTTGGTTAGAAACTGGAAGCCTTTTCGCAGTTTGGTAGGGAATGCCCTCTCTGGGGCTGAGATTGCCTCTTTCCGGCTCTGGCTGCCCCCCACCTGCCTCCAGCTGGGGATGGCTGGATCCGCAGCCAGCTAGCTCTCCTCTGGTATTCGTTCAGTCCTTTGTTCTGTGAGCAGGCCTTAGATTCGGGCTTTTCGCAGGATATTCTCTCTCTATCCCTTTTTCCCTCTCTCTCTCTCTGGCTATCCCACAGTTTATGTTAGTATCTCATGTTAGCTCCCTCCGATTGCCCTCAAGGCATTCAGGCCTGGTCCTTACCCTAAACAATGCAGCCTGCTCCTCCCCATTCACTGCCACACACACCCCCCTCCCCCCGCCCCTCGCTGGTGGCGGAGGAAAGCATCTGGGGTACTACTCCGCTGGGAGTTGCCATTAGGGACATAACATGTGGGTTTTATTTATTTTTCCTTTAGGTTTTGTTGCCCTCTGAGATTCCAAACCTCCCCCACAGACCCACCGGTGAGAGGGTTTCCTGGTGTTTGGAAACTTCTCTTTTAAGAATCCCTTCCTGGGGCAGATCTCTGTCCCTAACTATTTTGTCTCTCTTTTTATCTTTTATATTTGGTCCTACTTCCCTTTGAAGACAATGGGCTGCCTTTCTGGGTGGCTGATGTCCTCTGCCAGCGTTCAGAATTTGTTTTGTGGAGTGTGCTCAGCATTCAAATGTTCTTTCAGTGAATTTGTGGCAGAGAAAGTGGTCTCCCCATCCTATTCCTCTGCCATCTTGGCCTCATCCCCCGCCCCCGCCCTCCAGCCCCGACCAGCCACCTCCTTTGGCCTTCTAAACTCCTGCTCTGTCTAAGGCAGGAAAGTGGTGCATTAGGATGCCTGTTTTTGAATGAGTAGGGACTGCTGTTAATATTCCTATAATATCTCGAATTCAGGTACCAGCCAGACTGCAATTTAAGCAAGAATGAGAAAATTGAAGACAAAATTCAGATGATGCCTCTAGTCAAGGAAAATCCTTTGGACTCTGAACCTGAAGCAGGAAGCTCAAAGACTCTAAAGAGTCTGTGGTTGCCTGTCAGCACCACCCCCACCCAGAAATCTGCCCAGATTGTCTATGGATGTGCCTTCCTGCTTGGTGAGCACTGGGAAGTCTCTTT
Source organism: Bos indicus (assembly GCF_029378745.1). NCBI lineage: Eukaryota > Metazoa > Chordata > Mammalia > Artiodactyla > Bovidae > Bos > Bos indicus. Next base: position 61,632,237 of record NC_091777.1, read on the forward strand.
GGTCATATTTTGAACTTGACAGGACGGAGTGAGTGTGTGTATTTTGTCAGTGGAAGAGTCTAGAAGATATGATGGCCTTTCCTGATATTGGTGGTTTCAGGGAGGGATGTTACCCGAGGTCCTGACGTCTTTGTTTTCTGGGTCCAGCCTGTTCTTCTCCTCCTTGATTCTTGCAGTTCTTCTGCTGACCATCCTGAGCCTGATCCTGGTCCAGTGGCCCAGCCAGGTGTTCTCTGGAGACCCCGTGCTCACAACAGTGGCTGTGCTGCTGCTGCTGCTCACCACTGGGATCACGGTCATCATCTGGAGGCAGCCCCAGGACCCGTCTCCTCTTCCATTCAAAGTAAGTGAGCTCATATGTCCAAAGTGTCCACCTTTGGTGAATGAAGTCTGTGTCCTTTGATGGCAAAATATCCTTTCCTGTACAGGGAATGAGGGGAGTTACTGAAACCAATGGACTCTTCCCTGATCCACACTCGGGGCTTTGCATACACAGTCTCAGTAAGCACTGAATGCAAAGCCTGAGGAGGACAGGAGTCTCCCACCCACGTGGGGTAGGGTCTCCCTTTCAGACATCTGAACTGTGTTCAATGATGAACTGACTCTGCCCACAGGTCCCTGCTCTGCCTCTCCTCCCACTGGTCAGCATCTTCGTGAATGTTTACCTGATGATGCAGACGACCTCTGGGACCTGGGCCCTGTTTGGCATCTGGAATGCCTTTGGTAAGTTGCTTTCTGGAATAAAGAGGTTTCTTCAATGACTGAACCCAGCATCTTCCTACGATTTCTCCCCATACTGTATCAGATGCCATAGAAGGTCTACTGGGCATTTGTAAATGAGGTGACCGCCTGCATTTCCTTCTTATCATCTCATTTCCCTACTAGGATTTCTCATATACTTTGGATATGGGATCCGACACAGCCTGGCAGGGAACAATCATCAACAGCCACCTGCCACCAGCCTCCACCTCCCAGACTCTTGACAAAAACATCCCTGGTGCTGAGTCATCTTAACCACAGGAGGTAGATGCTGCCTGGAATCCCTCCATGCCCTGGAGGATCTGCTGGTGCAAGGGACACTGTGAGCCTCGGTGGAGTGTGAAGGTGGAGGCATCTAAAGCCTGTATTTGTTGCTTGTGGAGAAAGTGACTGGACCATTGTGCAATTTTCGGTAAACTTTTAAAAGCATACTATACATACTTGTAAGTGCATACTTCATAAGTGTGCAGCAAGATGAATTTTCACAAACAAAGTACCACAATGTAAGCAGCAACTAGAAGAAGAAATAAATTATTATGGGCACATTAGAAACACTTTCTTGTACTTATTTCTAACAAGAACACAGAGACTGCCCCATTGGAAGGAAACTCAGGTGAGGATGAATTATATGAAGAGTTATACTCCAGGGACTTCCCTGGCAGTCCAGTGGCTAAGACTCCACGCTCCCAGTGCAGAGGGCATGGGTTCAACCCCTGGTTGGGGAACAATGCACTGCATGCCCAATGGTGTAGCCAAAAAAAAAAAATTGGTTTAAGAATGACTGACTTCCTCCCCTCGCTTCCCCTTATTAAAATGCAGGTGGACCACACAAGCAAGAGAATCTCCGATTGCAGGTGGGTCACTCGAGCAACACAGTGTCCTGAAGAAAAGAGGAAGTCAGCAGGCTTGCAGCAATGGAAAAATGACCGTGACTTCCTCCCTTAATGATTAACTGAGATTGTTTCCCTTTAAAGATGGTCATGGCTGAGCAGAACTCTCATGGATGCAAGTCCACTTTTTTCCTCAGATCACTGGCTTTTCGGAATAAAGCATCTTTCTTCTCAATGAAAGCTTGCCCCATGATTTATTGGCAGTTGAGCAGCAAGTGGCTGAACCTGCATTTGGTTACAAATCTAACTCCGGGTGCAGAATAGCCAATGGGTCCACATGGGTTACCATGTCTCTGAGTTAATATGCTCAGGGGGAATCTTCTATCTTCAAGAGCAAAGAGTGAAAATGGTAATTTATAGTTAGGATGGCCTAATGCTGGAGCCTGGTCTATCGCATATTTTAAAGCATTTATAGCTTTACAGCTTTTGTCATTTGTTCAATGGGTCTGATTGGGTAGAGGTTATTAAGGCACAGAGAGATTGGACAATGTGGAAAAAACTAGGTACCGAATTTCTGTAGAATCGTGTTGTTGTTGTTCAATTGCCAAGTCATGTCAGACTCTTTGCGACCTCATGGACTGCAGCACGTCAGGCTTCCCTGTCCTTCACTATCTCCTGGAGTTTGTTCAAATTCATGGCCACTTAGTCGGAAACCCCCTGAGAGATTTCTTTATTCTTAGAATTGAAAAAGCCAGAATTCTCTCAATTCTTTCAGAATCAATCAGTAAGCCTGTCTTAGTGGTGTGTGTGTTTACAAAGTCAAGTCTCACCCTTTGTGACCCCATGGACTGTAGCCTGCCATGGTCCCCTGTCCATGGGATTCTCCAGGCAGGAATACTGGAGTGGGTTGCCATATCCTCGTCCAGGGGATCTTCCTGACCCAAGGATCAAACTGGTGTCTTCTGCTTGGCAGGCGGATTCTTTACCACTGAGCCACCTGGGAAGCCCATGAGAAGGGAGTTACTCATCCTTATCCTCAAAATAGATCTTCTTTACCCCAGGGGTTAAAGTAGATGAGCTGTAAGGGTTGGACAATGCACCTTGGTTCACATAAAGTTCAGGCTGATCCATGTATAAGCCAAATTGACCTCCTCTCAATATTTGAACATTTTCTCCATTCATCAATCACCAACAGATAAAAACCTTAGAAACCCATGGTCCAGCAATTCTACCTCTGATGATATACCCAGAGGAATTGAAAGCACACCCTGGAAGAGATATTTGTACGCTCATGTTCATAGCAGCGTTATTCACAATAACTAAAGCATGAGAGCAATCCAAGTGCCCACTGACTGAGAAATAGATGAACCGATGTGGCAGGCACAAATAATAGAGTATTATTTATCATTAAAAAGGAAGGGGATTCTGACACATACTACAACATGAAGGAACCTCATGAACTCATTCTCTAAGTGAAATAAACCAGAAGGAAAGGACAAATATTCTTTGATTCCACTTAAATGGAGTATTCGGAGTGGTCACATTCATCAAGACAGAGAGGAGAAGGGTAATTTCCAGGAACTGGTGGAGGAGAAAAGCTCAGCTGGAATTCCATCACCTCCACTAGCCTTGTTCGTAGTGCTGCTTCCTAAGGCCCACTTCACTTCACACTCCAGGATGTCTGGCTCTAGGTGAGTGATCACACCATCGTGGTTATCTGGGTCATGAAGATCTTTTTTTGTGCAGTTCTTCTGTGTATTCTTGTCACCTCTTTGTAATATCTTCTGCTTCTGTTAGTTTCATACTGTGTCTGTCCTTTATTGTGCCCACCCATGTTTGCATGAAATGTTCCCTTGGTATCTCTAGTTTTCTTGGAGAGATCTCTAGTCTTTCCCATTCTATTGTTTTCTTCTTCTTCTTCTTCTTCCTTTTTTTTTCTTTTTTTTTTTGTTGCATTGATCACTTAGGAAGGCTTTCTAATCGCTCCTTGCTATTCTTTGGAACTCTGCATTCAGATGGATATTATCTTTCCTTTTCTCCTTTGCCTTTCTCTTCTTTTCTAACTTATTTCTAAGGCCTCCTCAGACAACCTTTTTGCATTTTCTTTTCTTGGGGATAGTCTTAATCACAGCTGTGAATGTGCTGCACTTAGTATGCCAGCAAATTTGGAAAACTCAGCAGTGACCACAGGACTGGAAAAGATCAGTTTTCATTCCAATATCAAAGAAAGGCATTTCCAAGGAATGTTCAAACTACTGCACAATTACACTCATCTCACACGCTAGCAAAGTAACGCTCAAAATTCTCCAAGCTAGGCTTCAACAGTATGTGAAACGAGAACTTCCAGATGTTGAAGGTGGGAATGTGGGGCTTGAAGAGATCTCTGGCTTCCCTGGTGGCTCAGACAGTAAAGAATGCGCCTGCAATGCAGGAGCTGCTGCTGCTGTTAAGTTGCTTCAGTCATGTCTGACTCTGTGCGACCCCATGGACTGCAGCCCACCAGGCTCTGTGCATAGGATTTTCCAGGCAAGAGTACTGGAGTGGGGTGCCATTGCCTTCTCCAGCAATGCAGGAGACCAGGGTTCAATTCATGGGTCTTCCTGATCTCCTGGAGAAGGGAATGGCACCCCACTCTAGTATTCTTGCCTGAAAGATCCCATGCACAGAGGATCCTGTTGGGCTACAGTTCATGAGTTTGAAGTCTGACACAACTGAGAAACTAACCTAAGGAAACCTGGCCTAATGGGTGCAGGTTAAGGAGGTTCTGGGGCCCAGGACTTGTCATATTAAGGGAGGAATCCAGTATACATGGCCAAACACACCTCACCCACCTTCTTTCTTGCTTCTCTCATGATAACTTCAACCCTCTGGGTTCTGGAGGGTTTGTGCCTTTTGGCCTTGATGGGATTCTCCGAGGAGCAGCTTTATGTTTCCACATGTCTATTGGTTTTGATTCCACTGTCACTACAGGTAACATGGTCACCCTGTGTCCCATCCAGGGTGTGGGCACGGATTGGGCTGCCCTTGGGCATAGGGGTTTCTTTTGGAGGTTTAACAGTAAAGGGGATTTTGTGCTTTCACTCTGGTGTGTTTCCTGACCCAGTATTTCCTCCAGTCCTGCAGGGGAAAAAGCCCCAAATCCCCAGCGGTCCATCCCATCAGCATCATGGTCTCAGTCTTGATCTGCTTTGTGGCGTACTTTGGTGTCTCAGCAGCTCTCACCCTCATGGTGCCCTACTACCAAATTCACCCTGACAGCCCCTTTCTACAGGCTTTTCTCCATGTTGGGTGGGGCCCTGCCAGATATGCCATGGCTGTTGGCATCCTCTGTGCTCTTTCATCCAGGTCAGTGGCATGGCTTTCTCCTCGTTGACTGTCAGATGCTTGGGTATCCCAGCCATTGGGATTGAGAGACAAGAGAGAAAGACACCTTACCCCATGTAGACGAGGGAGTGGATGCCCTGGTCTCTCCTGCTTCTGCACGTTCTCACTCCTCTGTTTTCTTTTGCAACCTCCAGAACACCCCATGTTTGCCATGTCTTGGTTGATCTACACAATGGCAGAGGACGGGCTCCTTTTCTGAATCCTTGCCCAGATCAACACCCGTACATGTACCCGCATCAGGATCATCATGATTTCTGGAAACCTTGAAGGTAGATAAACAAAACCCACCCCCTTTGGATTATCTTTCTTGGCTTGCATATTTCCAGCTGTTTCTCACTCCATCCCCCCACCTTGTTTATGCCCTCCTTCTAGGGGTCTTGGCGTTACTCTTCCATTTCAGTGATCTGATGGATCTCATGTCACTTCGGTCCCTGCTTGCTAACTTGGTGGTCTGCCGGTGTCCAGCCCTGGCTGATCCAGGGTATTCGAAGGAGAGACGGCGTCGGTGAGGATCAGGAAACAATTGCTTAATTAAACGTTAATTAAGGATATAAAGAGTAATAGAATGAGGATAGCTCAGTAGGAAAATTCAGTGAAGAAAAGAGGCTGAAATAAGGATAACTCAGTGAGGAAATTCAGTGGAGAAAAGAGGCTGAATAATTCAGCCAGAAGGTAAGAAAAAGAACGACATGGGGAGACCAAGTTTCGGTGAACAAGGCCCACACTTTATTTTCCAAAGTAGTTTTTATACCTTAAGTTATGCATAGAGGATAATGGGGGAAGGGGTAGAGTCATGCAAAAAGCCAGGCTTTCTTCCTGCAAACTTATCATATGCAAAAGCTTAGGTGATTTGCATCATCTTCTGGCCCGGAGGCCTGTTAACATTTTAAGACCTTTTCTTCAGAAAACTTATTTTTCTCTAAAGGTGATTGGTCAGGAGCCACCCTCCAAAAGCATTAGATAAAGTTGCATTCCTACAGAGCACAGGTGTGGTGGGCTATAACAAGAAAAAGAATTAACTCAAGGGTCCCAGGTTACAAACATTAAAGCTACTACTTACACCAATTATATTAATCAATACACTGCCAGGGACACAGCAGGTAAGGGATATGGAAACTTAGCAGCAAACATTGGCCCAACAAGTGAAAATCCCTTCACCAATACAATTTCTAATCAATCTTTTAACTACTCAAAAGAATCTGTGTTTAGACAGTTTAGAACATCTCCTGCCTCTCACAGTTGGGAGGCTCTGAACAATCACATGTGGCCGGAAAAACCTATTCAGACAGGCTAGAGGATTTCCAAAGGAGTTTGTAGGTTAAACACTGTCACACCCAGGAATTATTAACTGGAACTGTAAGCTAACTCTTTTTTCAGAGAGAGGTAGTGGGGGACAGCCCCCCATAAAGTCAGAGGTGTAGGTGAAAGCACAAAGCAGAAAGTAGGCAGACTCTGGTTTTGGGGCTAGATGCTCGAGAATTTCCAGGGGGACTCCTGAAGCTCGATCCCGCCTTTGCGTATGCCGAGCCTCCTTCCTCATGACCTTTGTCATGGGCGGAGTTCCTCACGCTGGCTCCCAGCAGTGATAGAATTCCAGTTGAGCTATTGCAGATCCTGAAAGATGATGCTGTGGAAAGTGCTGCACTCAATATGCAATATGCCGGCTCCCGGCAGTGGTCGATTTTTCTGCCCTTGTGCTCAGGTGAGACTCCACTCCACCCTGACTGGGGGTCTTTGGCTTGTGGGGATTGATGGGGGCTAATCCTCTCTGCTTCATGGTGCCTTCTAAATGTCCTGCTCTGCTTTTGTGGGAAAAGAGATGGATTCAGCTGTGTGATGTTGGGTGAATAGGGATTGCTGTTCATGTTGCCTTCATACCTCTAATTCAGGTATCACTCAGACCAGAATTTAAGCAAGAACAGAGGAAGAAACTGAGATGGAGCTTATAGTCAAAGAAAGGTCTTTGGACTCTGTACTTGAAGCCGACACCTCAAGGATTCTAAAGAGTCTGTGGTTCCGTCCCAGCACCATCCCCACCTGGAAATCTGGCCAGATTGTCTATGGATGTGCCTTCCTGCTTGGTGAGCAGCGGGACTTCTCTTTGGTGATACTCTGAAATTGCCAGGATGGATAGGAATGTATATTTGTCTATTGAGTCTTGGAAATACGATGTCCGTTCCTGATGTGGGCAGCCTGGGGAAGGGTGTGACCCGAGGTCTTGACGTCTTTGTTTTTGTTTTCCGGGTCCAGCCTGTTGTCCTCCACCTTGACCCTTGCAGTACTCCTGCTGACCATCCTGAGCCTGATCCTGGACCAGTGGCCCAGCCAGGTGTTCTCTGGAGACCCCGTGCTCACAACAGTGGCTGTGCTGCTGCTGCTGCTCATCACTGGGGTCACGGTCATCATCTGGAGGCAGCCCCAGGACCCCACTACTCTTCACTTCAGGGTAGGTGACCTCATGTGCCTAAAGTGTCCACCTTGAGTGAAGGAGGTCTGTGTGCTTTAGGTCTAAGCTTCCTTTTTTGGACCAGGAAAGAAGGGGAGTTGCTGAAACCTATGGACCCTTCCCTGATCCACACTCAGTGCTTTACATGCACTATCTAAGTAGGCACTGAACACACAGCCTGAATGGCACTGAACTTGTCCCTCCCACATGGGATAGAATCTCCCTTTCAGATGCCTAGGCTGTGTTCAGGGATGAACTGATGCTGCCCACAGGTCCATGCTTTGCCTTTCCACCCACTGGTAAGCATCTTTGTGAAAGTTTACCTGATGGTGCACATGACCACTTGGACCGGCGTCCTATTTGGCATCTGGATGGGGATTGGTAAGTGATTTTTTGGAGTCAAGAGGCCTCTTGGGTGACTGAACCCAATCCTCTTCCTACCACCTCTCCCCTAAATTGTGTCAGATTCCATAAGAGGAGGCCTATCGGGCATTTATAAGTGAGGAGAGCATCTGTTTTTGCTTCTCATCTTCTCATTTCCCTACTAGGATTTACCATATACTTTGGATATGGGATCCGACACAACTTGGAGGAGAACACTGAGCAACACACCAGCCTCCAACTCCTAATTACTGGACAAAAACATCCCTGGTGCTGAGTCATCCTAACCACAGGAGAGAGATGCTGTGTGGAATCCCTCCACGCCCTGGAGGATCTGCTGGTTCGAGGGGCACTGTGAGCCTCTATGGACGTGAAGGTGGAATGCATTTACAGCCGTGTATTTATTGCTAGTGGACAAAGTGACTTTAATGCTGCAAATGCTGAAGGAAACATTTACAAGCATAATAGACATCCAGAAAAGGGATTTTCATGAAAAATGTACAAAAATGTAACCAGAAACCAGAGAAAGAAATGAAGTATTAACTTGAACATAAGCAGTTCCTTCTTGGGCCTGTTTCCAGTGAAAACACATAGATTGTCACATGGGAAGGAAACAGAGGTAACCATATATTGTGACAAGAGCGGTACTTTAGGGGGTTTCCCTGGCGTCCAGAGATTAGGACTTCCCTTTTAAAGCAGGGGGTGCAGGTTCAGTCCCTGGTCATGGGACTAGGATCCCATATGCCTCACAGCCAAAACACCAAAACATAAAGCAGAAGCAATAAAGACTTTAAAAATATTTTAAAAATCTTATTAAAAAAAAAAAAAAAAAAAGGTTGCACTTTAGGGAATTCCCTGGAGGTCCAGGATTTAGGACGCAGCACTTTCACGGCCATGGTTGGTCAGGGTTCATTCCCTGGTTGGCGAACTAAGATCCTGTAAACTGTGCAATGTGGCCAAAAATTAAGAAAAAAACATAAATGTAAATTTTAAAAAAGAGTTGCATTTTAAATATGAGAAAGCAGATGGGTTGGAAGCAGAAGGAAAGGAAGAGATACACTGTGCAAACAATAACACAAGAAAGATGTATAGCCATATTAATATCAGGTGAAGGAGAATTTAAGAAAAAGAGAATAATAATACATAAAATGGATTGTTTTACTCAGGAAGAGAAATGGTCATTTTCATCTTTCCAGCCAGCTTTGCTGCTGCTGCTGCTGCTAAGTCACGTCAGTGGTGTCCGACTCTGTGCGACCCCATAGAGGGCAGCCACCAGGCTTCCCCGTCCCTGGGATTCTCCAGGCAAGAACACTTGAGTGGGCTGCCATTTCCTTCTCCAGTGCATGAAAGTGAAAAGTGAAAGGGAAGTCGCTCAGTTGTGTCTGACTCTTCACGACCCCATGGACTGCAGCCTACCAGGCTCCGCCATCCATGGGATTTTCCAGGCAAGAGTACTGGAGTGGGGTGCCATTGCCTTCTCCCCCGGCCAGTTTTACTGAGACATATATCACACTGTATAATAAGCACTTTACTTTTCTGTCACAGACTTTTAGAATTACATAGTAGAGTTGATGAAGAAAAGTTCTTTAATTGGAAAAATAAAAACCCTGCATTACCAGAAGTGAGGAAAGAGGGTTGGGAAGTAATGGTTGGTTGATGAATGGTTATGGCTGGGTGGAACTAAAAGACAGGAAGTGGAACTAGAGAAGTAAAAATAAAAAGATGTTACTGAAGAAAATAATGCTTGAAACGGAGATTATGGACATGGAAGACATTGGTAATCATGAAGTAGAGGACTGTTTGTGGGAATGAGCAGCTGCAGTAGAGAGAAGGGGAGATGGAGGTCAAGAAACTGAGCAGCAAGGTTAATAAATGAATTTCAAAATAGAAGACGATGAACAGGAAAATTCTGCATGTTCACTGTCTTGCAAGGTCTACTGAAATACAGACTTGGGAAACAATGGAGACTGAAACTGTTGGATGAAACTTTGATGGAAGAGGCTGATATCACCTGATTGCTGTTTTTCCCTTACCGCTGGGGGACAGCCAGATATCCCGTGTTACCCAGTGTGCTGTAACAGGCAACACAGAACACCGCCCAGAACAGAGTCCTGATGAAAAACTGAATCAGAAAGTCATCAAGCCTCTAGATCAACCACAGCTCATCATGAACATAAGGGATAGATTCACATTTCCACTGGAAACACAATCAGCCAAACCAGAATGTTGACAATTCCCCAGGGCAGAAGAATGGTCCAGTGTTTATACCAATTAAATGTATGATCCACAGCCATAAACAGGAAATTATTTGACTCAATTCTAATGAGGTGAATGGACGTAGAGCCTTTAATACAGAGTGAAGTAAGTCTGAAAGAGAAGAACCAATATTCTACATTAACGCATATATATAGAACTAGAAAGATGGTGGTACTGATGAGCCTATCTGTAGGGCAGCAATAGAGACACAGACATAGAGAACAGACTTGTGGGCACAGTGGGGGAAGGAGAGGGTGGACGAATTGAGAGAGGAGAATTGAAACATTTCCATTTTCGGATATTGAAGAATCCTTGAATCCCTGGGATGAAGCCCACTTGGTCATGCTGTATGATCTTTTTAATGTGTTGTGGATTCTGATTGCTAGAATTTTGTTAAGGACTTTTACATCTATGTTCATAGTGATATTGGCCTGTAGTTTTCTTTTTTTGTGGCATCTTGGTCAGGTTTTGGAATTAGGGTGACAGTGGCCTCATAGAATGAGTTTGGAAGTTTACCTTCCTCTGCAATTTTCTGGAAGAGTTTGGGTAGGATAGATGTTACGTGAACGTGAAGTCGCTCAGTCGTGTCCGACTCTTTGTGACCCCATAGGCTGTAGCCTACCAGGTTCCTCTGTCCATGGGATTTTCCAGGCAGTAGTACTGGAGTGGATTGCCATTTCCTTCTCCATGGATAGTTGTTAGCTTTTCTCTAAATTTTTGGTAGAATTCAGTTGTGAAGCTGTCTGGACCTGGGCTTTTGTTTGCTGCAAGATTTCTGATTACAGTTTCAATTTCCGTGCTTGTGATGGGTCTGTTAAGATTTTCTATTTCTTCCTGGTCCAGTTTTGGAAAGTTGTATTTTTCTAAGAATTTGTCCATTTCTTCCACGTTGTCCATTTTATTGGCATATAATTGCTGATAGTAGTCTCTTATGATCCTTTGTATTTCTGTGTTATCTGTTGTGATCCCTCCGTTTTCATTTCTAATTTTATTGATTTGATTTTTCTCTCTTTGTTTTTTGATGAGTCTGGCTAATGGTTTGTCAATTTTATGTATCCTTTCAAAGAACCGGCTTTTGGCTTTGTTGATTTTTGCTATGATCACCTTTTTTTCTTTTGCAATTATTTCTGCTATAATTTTAAAGATGTCTTTCATTCTACTAACCCTGGAGTTCTTAATTTCTTCCTTTTCTAGTTGCTTTAGGTGTAGAGTTAGGTTATTTATTTGACTTTTTTCTTGTTTCTTGAGGTATGCCTGTATTGCTATGAACTTTCCCCTTAGCACTGCTTTTACGGTGTCCCATAGATTTTGGGTTGTTGTGTTTTCATTTTCATTCATTTCTATGCATATTTTGATTTATTTTTTGATTTCTTCTGTGATTTGTTGCTTCTTCAGAAGCGTGTTGTTCAGTCTCCATATATTGGAATTTTTAATAGTTTTTCTCCTGTAACAGATCTAATCTTACTGCATTGTGGTCAGAAAGGATGCTTGGAATGATTTCAATTTTTTTGAATTTACCAAGGCTAGATTTATGGCCCAGGATGTGATCTATCCTGGAGAAGGATAGAAAACTATAAAACACTGGTGAAAGAAATCAAAGAGGACACTAACAGATAGAGAAATATACCACGTTCATGGATCGGAAGAATCAATATACTGAAAATGAGTATACTACCCAAAGCAATCTAGAGACTCAATGCAATTCCTATCAAGCTACCAATGGTATTTTTCACAGAGCTAGAACAAATAATTTCACAATTTGTATGGAAATACACAAAACCTCGAATAGCCAAAGCAATCTTGAGAAAGAAGAATGGAACTGGAGGAATCAACCTGCCTGACTTCAGGCTCTACTACAAAGCCATAGTCATCAAGACAGTATGGTACTGGCACAAAGACAGAAATATAGATCAATGGAACAAAATAGAAAGCCCAGAGATAAACCCACGCATCTATGGACACCTTATCTTTGACAAAGGAGGCAAGAATATATAATGGAGAAAAGACAATCTCTTTAACAAGTGGTCCTGGGAAAACTTGTAAAAGGATGAAACTAGAACACTTTCTAACATCATACACAAAAATAAACTCAAAATGGATTAAAGATCTAAACATAAGACCAGAAACTATAAAACTCTTAGAGGAGAACATAGGCAAAACACTCTCCAACAAACATCACAGCAAGATCCTCTATGACCCACCTCCCAGAATATTGGAAATAAAAGCAAAAATAAACAAATGGGATCTAATTAAAATTAAAAACTTCTGCACAACAAAATAAACTATAAGCAAGGTGAAAAGACAGCCTTAAGAATGGGAGAAAATAATAGCAAATGAAGCAACTGACAAACAACTAATCTCAAAAATATACAAGCAACTCCTGTAGCTCAATTCCAGAAAAATAAACGGCCCAATCAAAAAATGGGCCAAAGAACTAAATAGACATTTCTCCAGAGAAGACATACAGATGGCTAACAAACACATGAAAAGATGCTCAACATCACTCATTATCAGAGAGTTGCAAATCCAAACCACAATGAGGTACCATTTCACGCCAGTCAGAATGGCTGAGATCCAAAAGACTACAAGCAATAAATGTTGGAGAGGATGTGGAGAAAAGGGAACCCTCTTACACTGTTGGTAGCAATGCAAACTAGTAGAGCCACTATGGAGAACAGTGTGCAGATTCCTTAAAACACTGGAAATAGAACTGCCATACGACCTAGCAATCCCACTGCTGGACATACACACTGAGGAAACCAGAATTGAAAGAGACACGTGTACCCCAATGTTCATCGCAGCCCTGTTTATAATAGCCAGGACATGGAAGCAACCTATATGTCCATCAGCAGATCAATAGATAAGAAAGCTGTGGTACATATACACAATGGAATATTACTCAGCCATTAAAAAGAATATATTTGAATCAGTTCTAATGAGGTGGATGAAACTGGAGCCTATTATACTGAGTGAAGTAAGCCAGAAAGAAAAACACCAATAAAGTATACTAACGCACATATATGGAATTTAGAAAGATGGTAATGATAACCTTGTATGGGAGACAGCAAAAGAGACACAGATGTACAGAACAGTCTTTTGGACTCTGTGGGAGAGGGAGGGGGTATGATTTTGGAGAATGGCATTGAAACATGTATAATATCATATAAGAAACGAATCGCCAGGTGGGATGACCCAGAGGTATAGTATGGGGAGGGAGGTGGGAGGGGGCTTCAGGATTGGGAACACGTGTACACCGTGGCGGATTCATGTTGATGTATGGCAAAACCAATACAATATTGTAAAGTAATTTGCCTCTAATTAAAATAAATAAATTTAATTTAAAAAAAGAAACATTTCCATTACCAGGTGTAAAACAGATCGCTAATGGGAAGTTGGTCTATGACCCAGGGAGCTCAGACCCAGTGCTCTGTGACAACCTAGAGGGGTGGATGGGGTGGGAGGTGGGAGAGGAGGCCCAAGAGGGAGGGGACGTACGTGTACCTATGGCTAATTCACGACGATGTGTGGCGGAAACCAATAAGCCATTGTAAAGCAATTATCCTCCAATTAAAAATTAAAAAAAAAATGATGTGTGAAATGGATTTCAGATAAACTGTCTCCAGTGCCCCCTGTTGTAAAGTGGGCAGTGCTCTTTCCTTCTTAGTCTCTGATGCCTATTTTAGTTCCTGGCACATAGTCGTCTCTATGGCAACATTAAATGCTTGAATTCTGTCCACTACTTCCTTTACCTGGCCACACATTTTATTCAGTAGCAACATCATATTGTGGGAACAGTTAAACTTTGCTGCTCTTGGAACACAAACACTTCCCCACTTTATCTTCTTAGGTTTTTTGACCGAAGTCTGCCAAAAAGACACAGAAAAGACAAATTACCAGGAGGAAGGATTATATGCAGGAGACAACCAAAGTATAACTTGCTAAATGATTAAAGCTGCAGGCTTCTGTACATAACTTAGTAGAGGGGTGTAGGAAGAAAAAGCTTTTATGGGAAGAATAAATGGATTTCTTTGGGAAAGACAAATTAAGAAATCAGAGATGAGATGCTTTGTAATAATATTTGTGTCTGCAGGTATGAGTGGTCTTTCCAGTTTCTTCAGGCTAGAAAACTCCCAGAGAGCAAAATTAAAAAAAAAAAAACAATGTAAATGTCTCTGTTTTTAATTGAAGGATAATTGCCTTACAACTTTGTATTGGTTTCTGCCATACATCTGCATGAATCAACCATGGGCAGACATGTGTCCCCTTCCTCTTGAGCCTCCCTCTCACTTCCCACCCTATCCCACCCCTCTAGGTGTCACAGAGCATCAGGTCTGAGCTCCCTGCATCATACATATTTCCACCGGCCATCTGCTTTACATATGATCACATGTATGTGTCCATGCTCCTCTCTCAATGTGTCCCACCCTTTCCTTCCCCCACTGTGTCCACGATTATTGTCCTAATTTTACTCACCATTGGGCTCTTGGGAGCCGTTGGGCACAGCCTCTCCTCAGAGAGGGACTTTCTGGCAGCTGTACTTACCAGAACTTTCTGCTTTAAGTCTGATAAGGGAGGCTCCGAGAAGGCTTCTTTCTGCATCCGTTGTATCTCCAATGTCTTCTTTTAGTAATCCCCCTGACTACTGAGCCTGTGCTCTAGACCCCTGTGCCACAGCTGAAGCCTGTGACCCTAGGGTCTGTGCTCCCCAACAAGAGAAGCCTGAGCACCGCGGCTAGAGAGCAGCCTCCCCACCATCACTGCAACTGGAGAAAGCCCCCGCAGCATGAAGACCCTGCCCAGCCAACAAGAAACACAGAAGTGCCTCAGATGGTAAAGACTCCGCCTGCAATGCAGGAGACCCTGGTTCAAATACAGGGTTTGGGAAGATCCCCTGGAGAAGAAAATGGCAACCCACTCCAGTATTCTTGCCTGGAGAATCCCATGGACAGAGGACCCTGGCGGGCCACAGTCCATGGACTCACAGAGTCAGACCCGACTGAACGACGAACACTAGACTTTTTTTTTTTTTTTTAACCACCTCTGGGGATTCAAGTGCATCCTCACTCAACAAACTAAAACTTTCTGAAATAGGTTAAGCCTCTTTCTTCTTGTGTAGCAGTTTTTCTTTTCTTTTAAACTTACAATATTGTAAATCAACTATACTTCATTGTTAAAAAAAGAAGCAAATGTGAGAGTCCATCAAGTACTGCATCTATGTCTCCTTTTGCTGGTTTGTGCCCAGTGTTCTAGCATGTGGGTCACTTGACTTGGGTCAGAATATAGTCACCACTTCACTAGCATCCTCCAAAGCTGCAACATTTCCCTCTCACTCTCGGGTTTTCCTTCCAGGAGGAGCAGGGCTCCTGATCTCTTGCATCGTTTTCCTTCTCCGTCTCTGTGCTCAGCTCTCCCAACAAACAGAGCTCCCTGAAGAAGCAGTCCAAGTCACACCCCCTTTACCCTCTTCCATCCTTTTGTGCAAGGCTGGGTGCAGGCGCGATGCTGGTTCCATGTTTGTGTTGCTTGAATTAACATCAGAGTCGTTAAGCTCCCCTTCTCCTGGTTGGGGTCCAGCTGGGCTTGTGTGTTCCCCCGCGCTGGAGTGTCTCAGGTCATGTGTAGACAGTGGGTATCCAGCAAGAGGACTGGGAGGGAGCAGGGTTGTAAGTCGGGTCCCAAGTCTTACAGCTCACATGTCTCATGGTCCTTTATGATCAAATGAGTTCAAGTGTCCATGGAAAGAATCAATATACAATCTAACAGGAATAAAAGAGTTTTACTTGAGCCAAGCTGAGCACTATAGCTTGGGAGGCAGCCTCTTAAATAACTCTGAAGAACTGCTCTGGTTTTCTTTTCTTTTTTGGCCCTGCTGCATGGCGTGTGGGACGAGGGGAGTGTGCAGGGTCCTTAGTTCATACCAGGGATCGAACCCATGCCCACTGCAGTGAACACACAGAATACTGCCAGGGAATTCTCAGAACTGTCCCACTGAAGCATGGTTTCCGGCACAGTCTTATGCCTCATCCAACAGAGAACATACATCACACACGACAGGGTGTATTCTTTCAAGTTTCAAAAAGAAACAGACTTAGTATGTAGACAGTGAGACAGCAGGGCCCTGGTATCCGGAAAGGGAACCTTATCTTGGAGGGAGTGTTAACATGGACACCATGAGAAGGGAGATGCTCATTCTTATCTTCAAACCAGATGCTCTTTACCTAAATGGTTAAAGCAGATGAGCTGTGAGGGTTAGACAGGCTGTTTTAGTTCACACACAGTTCAAGATGAACCATGTATAGGCCAAATGACTTTCCCATTGAAAATATTCAATATGTGAACATTTTCTCCATCACAAGCAGATAAAAATCTTAGGACTTTATGATCTAGCAATTCTACCTGTGAGGATATACCCAAAAGAGCTGAGAGTACACCCATGGTCATAGCAGCATTTTTCACAATAATTAAAACATGAAAGCAACCCAAGTGCCCACTGACCAGATATGCACCAATAATAGAGTACTATACAGTACTAGAAAGGCAGGGAATTCTAACACATGAGGGATGCACCTTGTCGATATCATACTCAGTAAAATAAGCGTGACTACACTTGAGAACTATTGTGTGATTCCATTTAAGTGAAGGCTCTGGAGTCATCAGATTCACAGAGACAGAAAGTAGATGGTGATCGCCAGGAACCGGAAAAGGAAAAAGAAGGAATTGTTGTTTAATAGAAATAGAGATTCAGCGTTGACAGATGAAAAATGTTCTGGAATTTGGTTGCACAAAATGTGAATATACCTAACATGACTGAGGGGCTTTCCAAGTGGCACTAGTAAAGAACCCGGGGGCCCATGCAGGAGATGTAGGAGACCTGGACTCAATCCCTGGGTTGGGAAGATCCCCAGGAGGAGGAAATGGCAACCCACTCCAGTATTCTTGCCTGGAGACTCCCACGGAGAGCAGCCTGGCAGAGTTGCAAAGAGTCGGACGTGACTCAAGTGACTCAGCACACACACACAAAACATGATTGAACTGGACACTTAACATGAATTAAACGGTAAATTTTGTTGTGTGTACTTTACTACAACAAAGAAAACATCTCAGGGCCTTCCCTGGTGGTAGAGAATCTGCTTGTCACTGCAGGGGACTCAGGTTTGATCCCTGATCAAGGAAGATTGAACATGGTGTGGAGCAACTAAACCTGTGCCCTGCAATTCCTGAGCCCGTTCTCTAGAGCCAGGACTACTGAGGCCACAAGACACAGCTAGTGCAGCCCGCCCGCCCAGAGCCTGTGCTCCACAACAGGAGAAGTCGCAGCTGTGAGAAGCTCCTGCACCGCCGCAGAGTAGCCCCCACTCGCTGTGACTAGACAAAGCCTGCGCGCAGCCACAAAGACCAAGCACAACCAATTAATAATCTAATTAATTAATAAAAAAATCATCTTAACTACTTAAAAAAAAAACCAAAACCCTCTCAGAACCTCCCCCGAGGGTAACCACAGAGGAGTCAGGGCTGATAGCAACAGAACAGATGGTCCCCGCCCGCCCAACCCTACCCCCACCCCCACCCCCACCCCAACAACCCAGGGGTGAGGACTGTGTTCTGTGCTCAGGACTCCCTGCTTCAGTTTTTGGAGATGTCTCAGCTCCAGCCCCGCACGGCTTACCCTCAGCCTCCCTGACTGACCCAGTGCTCCAGGCTCTGCTCCAAGGATCCAGTAAGTCTTGGATCACCCTCTTCTGTAGGAGACTGGGTGCTGAGTTCACATCCTCCTAAAGAGACCTCTGCAACCCTAGAGTGGAGGGGGTCAGCCCGGCTCCAGCCTGAGGGTGGAGAGACCCATTTTACAGATAAAAACAGGAGCTGGGAGCTCTTGTGTTTTGTGTGAGAATCAGTGGTGGGGGGTGGCCAGCGGGAGGGCAGGTTGGATCAGTGCCTGGAGGTTCTTGCACGTGTGCTAAGTCACTTCAGTCATGTCTGACTCTTTGTGACCCTATGGACTGTAGCCCGCCAGGCTCCTCTGTCCATGGAGATTCTCTAGGCGAGAATACTGGAGTAGGTTGCCATTTCCTCCTCCAGGGGTTCTTCCCAACCCAGAGATCGAACCAGCGTCTCTTACATCTCCTGCATTGGCAGGCAGGCTCTGTATCACTCACTTTTTTTTTTTTGAATGATGCTCAAACAATAGTGAAGATTATCTTTATACAGGGCTTATGATATATGGGCCATCCACTTCGGTCTCTTGTATACCGTCCACCTTTTGAATCTATGAGTTCCTCATCTGCTGAAATGAGGGAACTGTAAAGAACTTGCATATCAGCAGATGTTGGTGTCTGTAGGTGACGATGGTAGGTTGTTGTTCAGTCACTCAGTCATGCCCGTCTCTTCACGACCCTGTGGACTGTAGCACACCAGGCCTCCCTGTCCTTCACCATCTCCCGAGTTTGCTCAAGTTAATGCTATGTTGATTTGTATTCAATCACCTTAAGGTTTGTACACCCAGCAACACTTTGAAGCTGGTCTCTATTATTTATCATTGGCAATAACAACAGCAAAAAGGTAGTAAAATATACATGACATCATATTTACCATCATAACCATTCTTTTCAAAATTCAGCCCCAACACCCACATGCTTCTTTGGATCTTAGTTCCCCCACCAGGGATCAAATGCAGGTCCATGGTAGTGAAAGTTCTCACTCCGAGCCACTGGACTGCCAGGGAATTCCCACCTACATCATTTTTAAGTGTACAGTTCACTAATGTTAAGTGTATTTACATTGCTGTCCAGCCAATCTGAAGAGCTCTTTTGTATCTTGTAAAATGGAAACTGTGCCCCATTTAACAATACCTCCCCATTTCCCCCTTAACCCCTGGCAAACCACCATTCGATTTTCTGTCTCTATGGCTTTGACTCCTCTCGATACGTCATAGAAATGGGACCATACAATATTTGTATATTGGCGAGTGGCTTAAGGGTGGCTCAGATGGTAAAGAATCTGCCTGCAATGCAGGAGATCTGGGTTCAATCCCTGGGTTAGGACGATCCCGTGGAGGAGGACATGGAAACCCACTCCAGTATCCTTGTCTAGAGAATCCCATGGACAGAGGAGTCTATTGGGGTTGCAAAGATGTGACTGAGCAACTAACACACACAGACAAGGGAGTGACAGGAAGCTTTTCCCAAGCCTTTTGGGTCTTAATTACCTTTAGCTCATAAAGAATCCTTGAGTTAAAATGGCACATTTGGGAAGACATATTCTTGTACCCCTCACTTCTCTTCAAGCAAATCTTTGAGTAATCTTGAAACATTAAAAATCTTCTTTATTTTAAGAAACCAAAGTTCCCACAGAGAGAACTTGCCCAGTGTGTCCTTTTACCACCTGCTCCCCATCCCTCCATTCCTCTGTGGAATTGAGCTTCCAGGGTCAAGGGCAGATGGACATCATTGATGACTTCATGCCTTGCTTTTTCAGCAGATCGTAACCCCCTCAACTATGTCTACGATGCTGGGTCAGTATCTTCGCCAGTTTGGTCAGAAACTGGTCCGCAGGAAGCCACAGTTCAGGGAGGAACCTGAGAGTTCCGAGACTCCTCCTCCGAACACCCTGGACCTGGTGGTGATAGGTTTGGACAACATGTTGGGAGCTGGCATATACATCCTGATTGGAGGAGTGGCCAAATACGTAGCTGGACCAGCAATCATCCTTTTCTTACTGGTGGCCGGCCTGACTACTGTGTTGTCTGGGCTGTGTTATGTCGAGTTGGCAGCTAGAGTAGAAAGACCTGGTACTGTGTATTTCATCAGCTATGTCACAATGGGACAACTGTACGTCTTCATCACTGGCTGGAACCTCTTACTCTATTTAATTATTGGTGAGATGATGGGGAGCGGGGAGAAGTGGGCCTTAAGATGGAGAACGTTGGAGAGATGAGTGGGGGCTTCACTCATTCATCAGAACTCTGTTATCCACCTTCGGGGCAGGGTTGGGAGAAGGGTAATGGTGGCAGGAAAACTGCACAACCTCGTTGCATGCAGGTCTGTCCTGCTTTCCTTAAGTGATGGACCGAGAAACCAGAGGAAAGGGAACTGTAGGGAGCGGGTGAGAGGGAGGCACGTCCCTAGGCTTATCCTCTGACCACAGTGAAGTCTTTGCTGAGCTGTTGCCTTCCTGGATTTTCCCTTACACCTCAACTTAAAAATTCAACTCTGATCTAGTCCCTCCTATTCTCATTTACCTGTGTTTCTTTGTTTTCCATCACTTCTATCTTCTAGAATATTAAATAGTTGGCCCTTTTGTGAACCACCTGGGTCTCCCCTGTCCACCCCATGAGAAGAAACTCTTTGAGATCAGGTGTATTTTTGCTCACCTCCTGCCCCAAATATCTCACATGGTGCATAATAGGGGCTCAGTTTCTGTCTGCTTGTAAACATTCCTTCTTCTGTTGCTGCAGCCATTGCCTGTATAGCCCGGGCCTGGAGCTCCATCTTTGACAGCCTGATTGGGAACCACATCTCTGAGGCATTAGAGGGAACTTTCTCTCTGCAAATGCCCTACTTCCTGGCCTCATTTCCAGACTTTCTTGCCCTGGGCCTGGTGCTGCTGCTCACAGGTGAGAAGGGACAAGAGACAGAAAGGGAAGAACGGGGTATGGAGGGGGAGCTGGCATGGGGAAGGCTTAGGGTGGCAGAAGGGTGGGGAATTAAGACTGGGAAAAAGGGTTTGGAATAAGAGAGAGGAAGGCAAGACAGAGAGCATTTTTTCTACCCTTGGACTATTGGTAATTTAGATTGGATCATTCTTTGGTGTGGGCTGCTGTCCTGTACATTTTCTGTTTTTTTAAAGAAAATGTTGTTGGGAAATTCCCTGGTGGTCCAATGGTTAGGACACTGTGCTTTCACTGATGAAGTTTTGAGCTCAATCCCTGTTCAGGGAACTAAGATCTCACATGCCAAGAGGGGTACCCCCAAAAAAATCATTCTTGGATGTTGAGTAGCATCTATGATCTTTATGTACTAGGTACCAGTGACACCCAACCCCGAACTGTGACAATTGGGATGTCAACAGGCAGGGCCAATGTCTCTTGGAGCAAAAAATCACCCCAGCTGGTAATCATTTACCTACACCAACAAGTTTCTTCCTCTGTACTGAGATCAAAGCTATGTGTTTTGTTTT
This sequence comes from Bos indicus, assembly GCF_029378745.1. Taxonomy (NCBI): domain Eukaryota; kingdom Metazoa; phylum Chordata; class Mammalia; order Artiodactyla; family Bovidae; genus Bos; species Bos indicus. Next base: position 61,653,468 of record NC_091777.1, read on the forward strand.
TTTTTTTTTAACTGAGAGGAAACTCATGTCAATATAACCATTTTATTGTTTTTCCCAGCTTTAAGTAAGTGTTAGTCACTCAGTCGTGCCCAACACTTTTCCATGGAGTACAGTCCACCAGGCTCCTCTGTCCATGAGATTTTCCAGGCAAGCATACTGGAGTGGGTTGCCATTTCCTTTTCCAGGGGATCTTCCCAACCTAGGGGTCAAACCCAGGTCTCCTGCACTGCAGGCAGATTCTTTATTGACTGAGCTACAAGGGAAGATATAATTCACTTCATGCAAAATAGATGGGGAAAACGTGGAAACAGTGAGAGGCTTTATTTTCTTGGGTTCCCAAATCACTGCAGATGGGGACAGCAGCCATGAAATTAAAAGGCACTTGCTCCTTGGAAGGAAAGCTATGACAAACCTAGACAGTATATTAAAAAGCAGAGGCATCACTGCTGACAAAGGTCCATCTAGTCAAAGCTATGGTTTTTCCATTAGTCATGTACCGATGTGAGAGTTGGACCATACAGAAGGCCGAGTACCAAAGAATTGAGGCTTTTGATTGTAGTGCTGGAGAAGATTCTTGAGAATCTCTTGGGCTGCAAGGAGATCCAATCAGTCCATCCTAAAGGAAATCATTTCTGAATATTTATTGGAGGAACTGATGCCGAAAACATAAGCTCCAATACTTTGGCCACCTGATGAGAAGAATGGACTCATTGGAAAAGACCCTGATGTTGAGAAAGACTGAGGGCAGGAGGAGAAGGGGACGACAGAGGATGAGATGGTTGGACGGCATCGTTGACTCAATGGACATGAGTTTGAGCAATCTGTGGGAGATAGTGAAGGACAGGGGAGCCTGGAGTGCTGTAGTCCATGGGGTTGCAGAGAATCAGACATGACTGAGTGACTGAACCACAACAACAGCTGACAAACAGCATTGTAAAAGTTTAAGATGATTTGATAGACATGGATATTGTGAGATGATGGTCACAGTAAGAAAATATCCATCAGCAGGTGTCCAATTCAGCGGCACTTAGTACATTCCCAGTGCTGTGTAACCACCACCCCCATCCAGTACCAAACGTTTTCATTACAGCAAAAGGAAACCATGTACCCACTGAGCAGTCACTGTCCATCTGTCCACAACCACCAACCACCAGCCCTGGGCAACCACTCATCTGCTTTCTGTCTCTATGGATTTAGTTATTGATTTCTCTAGCATCACTGCAATGCATGGGGAACTCCCAGACCAGGGATTGAACCTCTGCTCCCTGTAGTGGAAGCTCAGAGTCTTAACCAATGGATTGCTAGGGGAGTGCTGGATTTAGTTATTTTGTTGTCTCATTTTCCATTTTTCCCACAGGACTCCTGGCTCTGAGAGTTTATGAGCCAACCCTGATTCACAAAGTGTTCACAGGCTTGAACATTTTGGTCCTTAGCTTCATCATCCTCTCTGGCTTCATTAAGGGAGACTTGCACAACTGGAAGCTCACGGAACAGGACTACACATTGGCTGCAGCTGGATCTGGTGATGCCTACAGGTTAGGAGGGCACCCTTGGTTGTATTAATGCATGTGTGTGTGGTGTGCAGAGTTGGGAATATGCTGGGGACTAATGAGACCTGGAGTGATGTCCAAGCGTGGGGGTTCCTGGAGCCCAGGACCTGTGGTACTAAGGGAGGAACCCAGTAGAGATGGCTGAACACAGCTCACCTACATTCTTCCTCTTTGCTTCTCTCACCATAGCTTGGGCCTTCTGGGTTCTGGAGGGTTTGTGCCTTTTGCTTTTGATGGAATTCTCCAGGGAGCAGCTACATGTTTCTACGCATTTGTTGGTTTTGCTGGCATTGTCAATGCAGGTAACATGGGCATCGTGTGTCCCATTGGGGTTTGGGAACAGAATGGGCTGCCCTTGGACATAGGGGTGGTTAGAAGGTTAGGTTGCTTTTGAAGGTTGAAGAGTAAAGTGAGTTTGGTGTTTACTGACCCAATACCTTCTCCGGAAGGGAGAAAAGCCAGCAATCCTCAGTGGTCCATGCCCTTGGCTGTCGTGATCTCCTTCTTCATCTGCTTTTTGGTGTGTTTTGGTGTCTCGGCGGCCCTCACCCTCATGGTGCCCTACTACCTGATTCAGTTTGAGAGCCCCTTGCTGCAGGCTTTCATCTATGTTGGGTGGAACTCTGCCAAATATGTCATGGCTGTTGGCACCCTCTCCATTCTTTTATACAGGTCAGTGTCATGGTTTTCTCCTCACCTACTGTCAGATGCTTGGGTATCCCCGGCCCTTGGGACTGAGAGATGAGAGAGAAAGACATCTTGCCCCAGGTAGACCAGGGAGCAAAAGCCCCGGTCTCTCCTGCTTCTGTACCTTCTCACACATTCCCATTTTCTCTTCCAGCCTTCTGAGTATCATGTTTATCATGTCTCAGTTGACCTATGCAATGGCAGAGGATGGGCTCCTTTTCTGGGGACTTGCCTGGATCCCTGCCTCTACCGATGCCCACACCATCATTATCTGCACCACCGATGCCCGCATCATTGTCCACACCGTTGCCCCCACAGGAATCCCCATGATGGCCGTCTTGGTTCCTGGAACTCTTGCAGGTGAATAAACAAAACTCACCCTTTTAAAATCATACTTCTTAACTTGTGTATTTCCAGTGGTTTCTAACTCTCCCCCCACCGTCTTTGCTCCCTCATCCCAGCGGTCATGGCGTTACTCTTCGACTTCACTGACCTGGTGGACCTCATGTCATTTCAGTCCCTGCTCGCTCACTCCCTGGTGACATTTTCTGTCCTTGTCCTCAGGTGAGATCCCATGACACGTTGACTGGGGCGGGGGGATGCGGTCTTTGACTTGTAAGGGTTGATGGGGAGGGAATCATCTTCTACCTTCATGCTGCCCCCTCAATGTCCTGTACCATTGATTGGGGAAAGAGAGGCATTAGGCAGACTGATGTTGGATCAGCAGTAGGTGCTGTTACTAATATTGCCTTAGTATTTCAAATTCAGGTATCAACCAGCCCAGAACGGAAACAAGAAGGAGAAAACAGAGGAGGAAACTGAGACGAAGCCTGAAGTTGAAGGAGGTCCTTTGGAATCTGAACCTGAAGCAGGAACCTCAAACATTCTACAGAGTCTGTGGTTCCCTCCCAGCACCATCCCCACCCGGAAATCTGGCCAGATTGTCTATGGATGTGCCTCTCTGGTTGGTGAGCAGTGGGATTTCTCTTTGGTCATATTCTGAAATTGACAGGATGGTACTGGAGTGTGTATTTTGTCAGTTGAGGAGTCTTGGAGATATGATGGCTCTTTCTGATGTGGGCATCCTGGGGAGGGATGTGACCTAAGGTCCTGACATCTTCGTTTTCTGAGTTCAGCCTGTCCTCCACCTTGACCCTTACAGTTCTTCTGCTGATAATCCTGAGCCTGATCCTGTATCGTTGGTCCAGCCAGGTGTTCTCTGGAGACCCCGTGCTCACAACAGTGGCTGTGCTGTTGCTGCTTCTCATCACTGGGGTCACGGTCATCATCTGGAGGCAGCCCCAGAACCCCAGTACTCTTCCGTTCAGGGTAGGTGACCTCATGTGCCCAAAGGGTCCACCTCGAGTGAAGGAGGTCTGCGTGCTTTAGGTCTAAACATCCTTTGCTGGACAGGCAATGAGGGGATTTACTGAAACCAATGGACTGTTCCCTGATCCACACTCAGTGCTTTACAAACTCAGTCTCACTAAGCACTGAGCACACAGTCTGAGTAGAACTGGAGTTTTCCTGCCCACAAGGGGTAGGGTCTCCCTTTTAGACATCTGGGGTGTGTTCAGGAATGAACTGACTTTGCTCACAGGTCCCTGCTTTGCCTGCCCTCTTCCTGGTGAGCACCTTTATGAATGTTTACTTAATGATTCAGATGACCACTCGGACCTGGGCCCAATTTGGCATCTGGATGGCGATTGGTGAGTGGTTTTCTGGGCTACAGAGGCCTCTTGAGTGACGGAGTCCATTATTCTTCTTACTACCTCTCTCCTAAACTGTGTCAGACACCATGATAGGAGCCCTATTGGGCATCTGTAAGTGAGGAGAGCACCTACTTTCCCTTCTCACTGTCTCATTTCCCTACTAGGATTTGCCATATACTTTGGATATGGGATCCAACACAGCCTAGGGGAGAACAGTGATCAACAGCCAGCAGCCTCCACTTCTCAGACTTAACAGAAACATCCCTAGTGGTGAATTGTCTTAACTAGAGGACATAGATGCTGTGTGGAATCCCTCCATGCACTGGAAGATCTGCTGGTTCGAGGGGCACTGTGAGCCTCTAAGGTCGTGAAGGTGGAATGCATTTACAGCCGTGTATTTATTGCTAGTGGACAAAGTGACTTTAATGCTGTAAATGCTGATGGAAACATTGAAAAGCATAATACACATCCAGAAAAATGAATTTTCATGAAAAATGTACAAAAATGTAACCAGAACCAGAGGAAGAAATAAAATATTAACTTGAACATAAGCACGGCCTCCTTGTGCCTGTTTCCAGTGAAAACACATAAACTGTCACGTGGGAGGAAACACAGGTAGCCACATATTGTGACAAGAAAGTCAAAGTCGCTCAGTCGTTTCCGACTCTTTGTGACCTCGTGGACTATACAGTCCATGGAACTCTCCAGGCCAGAATACTGGAGTGATCAGCCTTTCCCTTCTCCAGGGGATCTTCCCAACTCAGGGATGGAACTTAGGTCTCCCACATTGCAGGCAGATTCTTTACCAGTTGAACTACCAGGGAAGCCCAAGATACTAGAGTGGGTAGCCTATCCCTTCTCCAGCGGATCTTCCTGAGCCAGGTATTGAACCAGGGTCTCCTGCATTGCAGGTGGATTCTTTACCAACTGAGCTACCAGGGAAGCCCATCTTATGACAAGAGTTGCACTTTAGGGGGCTTTCCTGGTCATCCAGTGGTTAAGACCTGGCCTTCCTATGCAGGGGGTGCCCGTTTGATCCCTGGTTGTGGAACTAAGATCCCACATGCCTCATGGCCAAAAAACCAGAACATATAATGGAAGCAATAAATACTCTAAAAATGGTCCACATAAAAAATATATATATTAAAAACAAAAGAAAAAGAGTTACACTTAGGGTATTCCCTGGAGGTCCAGGAGTTAGGACTCCGCACTTTCACTGCCTTGGCCAGGGTTCAGTCCCCAGTCGGGGAACTAAGATTCTAAAAACTGTGCAATGTGGCCAAAAAATAAGAAAAAGAGATTAAAAATGAATTTAAAAGAAAGAATTTCACTTTTTAAAAAAAAACTGAAAACCCAATCAGCTTTATTTAATATGTCATGACTTTAAACATATTCTCATACTGCTTTTTTTTTTCTGACAGAGCTTATAAAATGTCCATTTTATTTTTTCTTTAAATATTTGATAGAATTTAAGCAGAGAAGTCATCTGAGCCTCAGCTTTGCTTTGTGGGAGGATTTTTAATTACCAATTCATGTTCCTGTTATATGGCAACTCAAATCTTTCTTTAGAAAAAAGAGCTGCAATTTAAACATGAGAAAAGAGACATGTTGGAAGTAGAAGGAAAGGAACAGATGCATCATGCAAACAGTAACATAGAAAGCTAGCACAGCAATATAAATATCAGACAAAGTAGATATTAAGAAAAAGAGCACAATAACAGATAAGGTGGGTTATTTTACAGTGAGAAAGATAATTAGTCGTTTTCATCTTTTCCTCCAGCTTCCCTGAGATACAGAATCACACTGCGTAATAAGCACTTTACTCTTCTGTCATAGACCCTAAGAGTTACACAGTAGAGTTGATGAGGAAAACTTCTTAATTGAAAACAAACAAACAAAGAAAAACCTCCTGCATTGCCAGAGGTGGGTGAAGGGGATGGGAAGTAGTGGTTGGTTGATAAATGGTTACAGTTGAGTGGAACTAAAAGATGGGACATGAAACAGGGAAGTCAAAATAAAAAGGTGTTGCTGCAAACAGAATGCTTGCAATTGAGATTATAGACATTGAAGATGTTGGTAATAATGAGGTGGAGGACGGTTTGTGGGAACGAGCAACTGAAATACAGTGAAGGAGAGCTGGAGTTCAAGATACTGAGTAGCAAAGATTTTCAGTTCATTTCAGTTGCTCAGTCATGTGTGACTCTTTGTGACCCCATGGAATGCAGCACGCCAGGCCTCCCTGTCCATCACCAACTCCTGGAGTTTACGCAAACTCATGTCCATCGAGTTGGTGATGCCATCCAACCATCTCATCCTTTGTCATCCCCTTCCCCTCCTGCCTTCAATCTTTCCTAGCATCAGGGTCTTTTCAAATGAGTCAGCTCTTCGCATCAGGTGGCCAAAGTATTGTCACTAGAACAAACCAAAGTTATTAAATGAATTTAAAAATAGATGGAGGAGGATGAACAGAATTAGGCAAAGTCACTGCCTTGCAAGTTCTAATGAAATTAGATTTAGGACACAATTAATATGACTGATTCTGTCAGGTGAAACTCTGAATGAGGAGGCTGACATCACCTGATGGCTGTTCTTCCCTTACTGCTGGGGGACAACCGGATATCCCGTATTACCCAGGGTGCTGTAACAGGCAGCACAGAACACCGCCTGGAACACAGTCCTGATGAAAAGCTGAATCAGAAAGTCATCAAGCCTCTAGATCAACTACAGCTCATTGTGAACATAAGGGACAGATTCACATTTCGAGTGAAAACACAGTCAACCAAAACCAGAATGTTGACAATTCTCCAGGGCAGAAAAATGGTGCACTTTTTATATTGATTAAATAGCCTTTCACAGCCATAAAAAGGAATGCATTTGACTCAGTTCTAATGAGGTGGATGGACCTAGAGCTTTTAATACAGAGTGAAGTAAGTCAGAAAGAGAATAAATCTTATATCTTAACACATATGTATGGAATCTAGAAAGATTGTGGTACTGAGGAACCTATCTGTAGGGCAGCAGTAGAGACACAGTCATAGAGAACAGACTTGTGGGCACAGTGGGGGAAGGAAAGGGTGGGACGAATTGAGAGAGGAGCACTGAAACATATCCATTACCAGGTGTAAATTAGATCACTAATGGGAAGTTGGTCTATAACACCGGGAGCTCAGACCCAGTGCTCTGTGACAACCTAGAGGGGTGGATGGGGTGGGAGGTGGGAGAGGAGACCCAGGAAGGAGGGGACATATGTGTACCTATGGCTGATTCATGGCGATGTATGGTGGAAACCAATGTAATATTGTAAAGCAATTATCTTCCAATTAAAAATAAATAAATTTAAATATAAATAAATAAATAAACGATATGACCCAAAGTGAAGAGCCAATACAGGCATATCTCAGAGATGTTGAGTCATTGGGGTCATAAAGAGTCAAACACGAGTGAGCAACTGAATTGCAGTATTTTACAACTGGTAAGCAGAATTGCAATTTCTCCTTGGAGGCATTATGCCCCCTAGAGGCTAATTGGCATGACAGTTGGACAGTGTCTAAACTCTCGACAACACCTTAAACCACTTTATTCCACTGTGTGTAGTTGGATTTTTGAAAAAAAATTTTTTTACAGTATTATGAGTCAACTATACTTCAATTAAAAAAAAGAAGTTAATGTAAGAGTCAACTACTACATTTAAGTCCTGTTTTGACGGTCTGTGTCCAGGGCCTTATCTTAGGGGTTACTTGATAGATTTCAGAATCTAGTCAGCCCTTCACCACTCCACTTCCCGCTCCCTGGTTTTCCTTCCTGAAGACTGGAGCTCCTTACCTCTTACATCCCGTTTCCCTCCTTGCCTGTGTGCTCAGCAAACAGAACTCCTTGAAGAAGAAGACAAGGAGGACACCTTCCCATTTACCCTCTTCCACCTTTTTGTGCAAGGCTGGACGCAAGTGCGATGTTTATTCAATGCTGTGCTGCTTGAATTAATATCAGATGTTAAATTCCCCTCCTCCTGGTTGGGGTCCAGCTGGGCTTGGGGTGCACCCACACTGGAGTCTCTCAGGTCATGTGCAGACTGTAGGGAGTTGAGAAGTGTAAGAGGACTGGGAGGGAGCAGGGTTTGAGTGGGACCCCCAGTTTCACAGCCCCTACCCCGCAGGGTCCTTGGTGATCAAAAATTCAAGCAGCCAAAGAAATAATCAATAAACAATCTATAATGGGAATAGGGAAGCATTTTGTTTGAAGCAAATTGAGGATTATACTCTAGAGACAGATGCTCAGCTAACTCTGAGGAACTGCTTTCTTGAAGCACCTTTTTCAATACTGTCTTATACCTTGTCTGACCAAAAAGCAAACACCACTCATGACAGGGTGCTCTCCTTCAAGGTTTCAAGAGACAAACTAGTGCACAGACAGTGAGATGACAGGACCCTGGTGTCTAGGAAGGGAACTTTACCTTCCAAGGCATGGACCTGTGAGAAGACAGTTGCTCATCCTTATCTTCAAAACAGAGTTTTTAAAAATTAATTTAATTATTTTAATTGGAGGCTAATTACTTTACAATATTGTAGTGGTTTTTGCCAAACATTGACATGAATCAGCCTCAGACGCAAATGTGTTCCCCATCCAGAGCCCCCCTCCCACGTCCCTCCCCATCCCATCCCCCAGGGTCATCCCAGTGCACCAGCCCTGAACACCCTGTCTCATTCATCAAACCTGGACTGGCAATCTGCTTCACATATGATAATATACACGTTTCAATGCTATCCTCTCAAATCACCCCACCCACACCTTCTCCCACAGAGTCCAAACAACTGTTCTTTACACCTGTGTCTTTTACTGTCTCACATATAGGGTCATCGTTACCATCTTCCTAAATTCCATATATATGCGTTAGTAACTGTATTGGTGTTTTTCTTCCTGACTTACTTCACTCTGTATAATAGGATCCAGCTTCATCCACCTCATTAGAACTTATTCAAATGCATTCTTTCAATGGCGGAGTAATACTCCATCGTGTATATGTACCACCGCTTTCTTATCCATTCATCTGCTGATGGACATGTAGGTTGCTTCCATGTCCTGGCTACTATAAACAGTGCTGCGATGAACATTGGGGTATACGTGTCTCTTTCAATTCTGGTTTTCTCAGTGTGTATGCCCAGCAGTGGGATTGCTAGGCCGTATTGCAGTTCTATTTCCAGTGTTTTAAGGAATCTCCACACTGTTCTCCACAGTGGCCGTACTAGTTTGCATTCCCACCAACAGTGTAAGAGCTTTCCCTTTTCTCCACACCCTCTCCAGCATTTACTGTTTGTAGACTTTTTGTTAGCAGCCATTCTGACCAGCATGAGATGGTACCTCATTGTGGTTTTGGTTTGCATTTCTCTGATAATGAGTGATGTTGAGCATCTTTTCTTGTGTTAGCCATGTGTATGTCTTCTTTGGAGAAATGTCTGTTTAGTTCTTTGACCCATTTTTTGATTGGGTCATTTATTTTTCTGAAATTGAGCGCAGGAGCTGCTTGTGTATTTTTGAGATTAATTCTTTGTAAGTTGCTTTGTTTGCTATTCTTTTCTCCAATTCTGAAGGCTGTCTTTTCACCTTGTTTATGGTTTCCTTCGTTGTGCAAAAGCTTTTAGGTTTAATTAGGTCCCATTTGTTTATCTTTGCTTTTATTTCCATTACTCTGGGAGGTGGGCCATAGAGGATCCTGCTGTGATTTATGTCAGAGAGTGTTTTGCCTATGTTTTCCTCTAGGAGTTTTATAGTTTCTGGTCTTACATTTACATATGTAATCCATTTTGAGTTTAGTTTTGTGTATGGTGTTAGAAAGTGTTCTAGTTTCATTCTTTACCAAGTGGTTGACCACTTTTCTCAGCACCACTTGTTAAAGAGATCATCTTTTCTCCATTGTATATTCTTGCTTCCTTTGTTAAAGATAAGGTGTCCATAGGTGCATGAATTTATTTCTGGGCTTTCCATTTTGTTCCATTGATCTATATTTCTGTCTCTTTACCAGTACCATACTGTCTTGATGACTGTAGCTTTGTAGTATAGTCTGAAGTCAGGCAGATTGATTCCTCCAGTTCCATTCTTCTTTCTCAAGATTGCTTTGGCTATTCGAGGTTTTTTGTATTTCCATACAAATTGTGAAATCATTTGTTCTAGGTCTCTGAAAAACACCATTGGTAGCTAGATAGGGATTGCATTGAACGTGTAAATTGCTTTGGGTAGTATACTCATTTTCAGTATATTGATTCTTCCAATCCACAAACATGGTATATTTCTCCATCTATTTGTGTCCTCTTTGATTTCTTTCATCAATGCTTTATAGTTTTCTATATATAGGTCTTTTCTTTCTTTAGGTAGACTTATTCCTAAGTATTTTATTCTTTTTTTGCAATGGTGAATGGAAGTTTTTCCTTAATTTCTCTTTCTGTTTTCTCATTGTTGGTGTATAGGAATGCAAGGGATTTCTGTGTGTTAATTTTATATCCTGCAACTTTACTATAGTCATTGATTAGCTTTAGTAATTTTCTGGTGGAGTCTTTAGGGTTTTCTATGTAGAGGATCATGTCATCTGCAAACAGTGAGAGTTTTAATTCTTCTTTTCCAATCTGGAATCGTTTTATTTCTTTTTCTTCTCTGATTGCTGTGGCTAAAACTTCCAAAACTATGTTGAATAGTAGTGGTGAGAATGGGCACTTGTCTTGTTCCTGACTCTTGGGGAAATGCTTTCAATTTTTTCCCCCATTGAGGATAATGTTTGCTGTGGGTTTATAATATATGGCTTTTATTATGTTGAGGTATGTTCCTTCTACTCCTGCTTTCTGGAGGATTTTTATCATAAATGGATGTTGAAATTTATCAAAGGCTTTCTCTACATCTATTGAGATAATCATATGGTTTTTATCTTTTAATTTGTTAATGTGGTGTATCACATTGATTGATTTGTGGATATTAAAGAATCCTTGCATCCTTGGGATAAAGCCCACTTGGTCATGATGTATGATCTTTTTAATATGTTGTTGGATTCTGTTTGCTGAATTTCGTTAAGGATTTTTGCATCTATGTTCATCAGTGATATTGGCCTGTAGTTTTCTTTTTTTTGTGGCATCTTTGTCAGGTTTTGGTATTAGGGTGATGGTGGCCTCATAGAATGACATTGGAAGTTTACCTTCCTGCAATTTTCTGGAAGAGTTTGGGTAGGATAGGTGTTAACTCTTCTATAAATTTTTGGTAGAATTCAGCTGTGAAGCCATCTGGTCCTGGGCTTTTGTTTGCTGGAAGATTTCTGATTTCAGTTTCGATTTCCATGCTTGTGATGAGTCTGTTAAGATTCTCTATTTGTTCCTGGTTCAGTTTTGGAAGGTTATACTTTTCTAAGAATTTCCCCATTTCTTCCAAGTTGTCCATTTTATTGGCATATAGTTGCTGATAGTAGTCTCTTATGATCCTGTGTATTTCTGTGTTGTCTGCTGTGATTTCTCCATTTTCATTTCTAATTGTGTTGATTTGCTTCTTCTGCCTTTGTTTCTTGATGAGTCTGGCTAATGGTTTTTCTATTTTATTTATCTTCTCAAAGAACCAGCTTTTAGCTTTGTTGGTTTTGGCTATGATCACCTTTGTTTCTTTTGCATTTCTTTCTGCCCTAATTTTTAAGATTTCTTCCCTTCTACTAATCCTGGGGTTCTTCGTTCCTTCCTTTTCTAGTTGCTTTAGGTGTAGAGCTAGGTTATTTATTTGGCTTTTCTCTTGTTTCTTGAGGTAAGCTTGTATTGTTATGAACGTTCTCCTTAGCACTGAGTCCCATAGATATTGGGTTGTTGTGTTTTCATTAACAATAGTTTTTATGCATATTTTGATTTCTTTCTTGATTTCTTTAGTGATTTGTTGGTTCTTCAGAAGCGTGTTGTTCAGCCTCCATATGTTTGTATTTTTAACAGTAGTCTTTTTTTGTATTTTTTTCCTGTAGTCTTACTGCATTGTGATCAGAAAAAAATTCTTGGAATGATTTCAATTTTTTTGAATTTACCAAGCCTAGATATATGGCCCAGGATGTGATCTAGCCTCTAGAAGGTACTGTGTGCACTTGAGAAAAGGGTGAAATTCATTGTTAGGGTAAAATGTCCTATAGATATCAATTAGGTCTAATTGGTCCATTGTGTTATTTAAAGCTTGTGTTTCCTTGTTAATTTTCTGTTTAGTTAATCTATCCATCGGTGTGAGTGGGGTATTAAATTCTCCCACTATTATTGTGTTCCTGTTAATTTCCCCTTTCACACTTGTTAGCGTTGCCTTACATATTGCGGTGCTCCTGTGTTGGGTGCATGTACATTTTTAATTGTTATATCTTCTTCTTGGATTGACCCTTTGATCATTATGTAGTGTCCTTCTTTGAGTCTTTCATGGCCTCTATTTAAAAGTCTATTTTATTTGATATGAGTATCACTATGCCTGTTTTCTTTTGGTCTCCATTTGTATGAAATATCTTTTTCCAGCCCTTTACTTTCAGTCTGTATGTGTCCCTTGTTTTGAGGTGGGTCTCTTGTAGACAGCATATATAGGGGTCTTGTTTTTTGTATCCATTCAGCCAGTCTTTGTCTTTTGGCTGGGGCATTCAACCAATTTACATTTAAGGTAATTATTGACAAATATGATCCTGTTGCCATTTACTTTGTTGTTTTGGGTTCGAGTTTATAAACCATTTGTGTGTTTCCTGTCTAGAGAAGATCCTTTAGCATTTGTTGAAGAGCTAGTTTGGTGGTGCTGAATTTCTCAGCTTTTGCTTGTCTGTTAAGCTTTTGATTTCTCCTTCATATTTGAATGAGATCCTTGCTGGGTACAGTCATCTGGGTTGTATGTTTTTCTCTTTCATCAGTATAAGTATGTCCTGCCATTCCCTTCTAGCCTGAAGAGTTTCTATTGAAAGACCAGCTGTTATCCTTATCCCCATTGTGTTATTTGTTGTTTTTCCCTTTCTGCTTTTAATATTTCAAAACAGTTTTCTTTACCTCAAGGTTAAAGCAGATGTGTTTTGAGGGTCTGACAGGCTGTGTTTTTTACACAAAGTTCAGGCTGAACCACAGATAAGCCAAACTGACTTCCCCATATCTCAGCATGTGAACTATTTCTCCATCACAGAATATAAAATATCTTAAGAACACATGATCCTGCAGTTCTACCTCTGAGGATAAACCCAGAAGAGTTGAAATCACACTTGGGAAGAGACATGTGTACAGTCGTGTTCACAACACCATTATTCACAGTAACTAAGACATGAAAGCAACCCAAGTGCCTATTGACCAAAGCATGGTTAAGCCAATGTGGTAGGTACCAATAACACAGTATATTCCGCATTTAAAAGGAATAGACTATAATAGATGCTACAACATGGGCACACCTAGTGGACATTATACAAGTAAAATAAGGCTGACAAGAGAGGACAAATATTGGATGGTTCCACTGAAATGAAGTGGTCAGCGTGGTCAGATTCATAGGGAGAAAGTAGAATGGTGTTGCCAGGAGCTGGGGAAGGAAAAAGGGGGAATTGTTGGTGAATGTGTACAGAATTTCTGTTTTGCCAGAGGAAAAAAAGTCCTGGGGTTTGGTCGCACAAAATGTGAATGTACTTAACATGGAAATGGGGCAGGTCGTTGACCCCATGTCCTCTGCCTGCCTTCTGTCTGTGGTAAACGCTTATCAAAAGAATAAATTTACTCCAAGAAGGGAGAGCATGCAGAAACAAAGGAAAACAGTCAAAGGAGAACACATAATAATAATAATAGAGTGATTAAGCATAGTCAAGGACCTTTAGTTCCTTCTCAAAGGCTACAGAAAATATTCTGAGAGCATGTAGATACAGATATTTGCACCAGCTGGAAGAAGTTAACTAACTGATGACCAGAATGTAGCCATGACAACAGGTGCCCCAATTCTGAGAACTGGCCTCAAGGAAATGGGAACAAGCTGACCTTGTTGCTGAAGTTTAAGTGTACCTAAAACAGTCAAGACAATGCTGGTCAGCTCACTGATGACCAATTTCAAGATGACTGTCAGAGTGAACTGTGCTGTTTCTAAATGTATCACCCTCTCTGAGTCTATAAAAGCTCTTGTGCTCTGCTCAGGCATGTCTGACTCTTTTCAAACCTATGGACTGTAGCCCACCAGGCTCCTCTGTCCATGGGATTCTCCAGGCAAGAATACTGGAGTGGGTTGCCATGCCCTCCTCCAGGGATTCTCCCATCCTAGGGTTAGAACCCAGGGCTTCTGCATTCCAGGCAGATTCTTCACTCTTTGAGCCACCAGGGAAACCCAAGTATACTGGAATGGGTAGCCTATTCCTTCTCCAGGCGATCTACCTGACCCAGAAGTTGAAGCACTATCTCCTGCACTGCAGGTGGAATCTTTACCAGTTCAACTACCAGGAAAACCCACCGAAGCTGTTACTGTCAGCTTGTTGGGGTGGGCAGGGGAGTTGACCTTTGGCAGTAGTATAACCACCGCCCCCCTCTGCCCCCCGCCCATTGCTGGCATCCAAAATAAAGCAAACTTTCCTTCCACCAACCTGTATTCCGTCCTCCAGTATTCTTAATGGCTTTTGAGGAGCCAACAGCCGGACTCTGCTTTTTGTTATGACATGACTCAACTGATTACTTAAAGAGGGTTAAAATTGTCAATTTCCTGTTATTTGTACAGTGGTGATGGTTTAGTCGCTAAGTCATGTCCGACTCTTGCGATCCCATGCACTTTAGCTTGCCAGGCTCCTCTGTGTATGGGATTCTCCAGGGGAGAATACTGGAGTAGGTAGCCTATCCCTTCTGCAGAGGATCTTCCCAATCCAGGAATCCAACCTGGTATCCTGCATTGCAGACAGATTATTTACCGACTGGGCTATGAGGGAGATGTCATTTGTATGTTACCCCAGTTAAAACAACTTTGAAAATCTCGTGACGGTAATCACAGACATGTTAAGGGCTGACAGGAACTTTGCATAAGCTTCCGGTCCTCCCAGCCTCCTCCCCACCCCAACTACCCAGGGGGTAAGGGTTGTCTTCTGTGCTCAGGGACTTCGCTCTTTGGTTTTTGGACAAACATCGGGTCCAGCCCTGCGCAATTTACCCTCAGCCTCCCTGACTGACCCAGTGCTCCAGGCTCTGCTCCAAGGATCCAGTAAGTCTCGGGTCACCCTCTTCTTTAGGAGACTGGGTGCTGAGTTCACATCCTCCCAAAGAGACCTCTGCAACCCCAGAGTGCAGAGGGGTCAGCCCGGCTCCAGCCTGAGTGTGGAGAGACCTGTTTTCCAGATGAAAGGAGAAGAAGCTGGGAGCTATTGTGTTTGTGTGAGAAGAGGAGGGGCTGGGAGAGATGGGATCTATGTGCAAAGGCTCTTCGACTGGTTTTAGACTGGTGCTCACTCAACACTCAGATGACTCTCACATAGAGTTTGTGATTTGAGTACCACTGCCTTCAGTCTCCTGTCTCCTTTCTGCCCTCCATGTCTGCTGATGCCTCATCTAGGAGCTGAGCATTCCGCTGAGGACGACTCACTGGTGTTTCATGTTAAGTTACCTTGGAGTTGTGTACACTCAGGAACTCTGTGAAGCTGGCTCTCCTGTTTATCACTGGCATCATTTTTTTTTAATTGTGGTAAAATACGCATAAATTTGCCATCTTCACCGTTTTTAAATGAACGGTTCAGCAATATTGGGTAAGTTTACACAGCTGTGACACCAATTTGCAGAAATATTTTCGTCTTGTAAAACTGAAACCAGATTCTCATTTACCAACGACTTCCTATTTTTCCTCTCACCCAGTCTGTATTAAACCACCAATCTATTTCTGTCTCTGTAAATTTGACTATATCAGGTACTTCATTGAAGTGAACCATACAGTATTTGTCTTTTGGAGACTGCCTTTTTATCATTTAGCATATTGTCCTCAAGTCTCTTGTCCACAAGGGTATTGTCCCTATTGTAGCATGGGTCAGAATTTCCTGTCTTTTTATTCCTGAATAATATTCCTCTGTTGGCACACATCACTTTCTGTTCATCCATTTTTCATGGATGGCCGTTTGGGTTGCTTTCATCTTTCAGCTATTGTGAACAAAGCTGTTACAAACATGGGTGTGCAAATGTGTCCTGTGACTTCACTTTCAGTTCTTTTGGGTGTACGCTGAGAAGTGGGATTGCCCAACCATGATGGTAATTTCAGTTTTGTTTTTTTTTTGAGGAACCACCATACTTTATCCATAGCAACTGCACCATTTTATGTTCCTAACGACAGGGCTTAAGGTTCATCTGCAGCGTTTGAACAGAAGGAAACACAGGTCTGGAGAAGTATATAACTTGTTCAGGGGCAGAGAGGTGTTCGTGGGGCCACGATGCTAATCATAGCTTCATGACACTTTGAATGCTTACCCTCAACCATAATGCTCAACTTGGACCTTAGAGTAACATGGACAGAAGCCCCCTGACCTTAACTCATGTTCACTGAGTCAGCATAGCCTTGCAGAGCAAGTGTAATGGGGAGACATTGTATGTCCCAAAGGATTGAAAACACAGTCTCTCGTTTCTGATTCAGAATGAAGATTAGTCCTCCCTCCCTCCAGGCACTTGGGAGGCCATCTGTTTTTCCTTTTTTTTTTTATTTCCCCAAATTTAATAATACTGTATTTTTTTAATGTTTACAATTTTTTTTTCTTAGTTGGAGGTAATTGCTTTGCACTGTTGTGTTGGTTTCTGTTTAAAACAAGGAGGCTCAGTCATAATTATATGTATATGTCCCCATCCCTCTAGGTCACCACAGAGCTCCAGGCTGAGCTCCCCGTGTTCTACAGCAGCTTCCACAAGCTATCTGTTTCACACACAGTTGTGTATAAATGTCAGCACTACTTTCTCAGTTCGTCCCACCCTCTCCTCCCTCAACTGTGTCCACAAGTTTGTTCTTACATCTGCATCTCCATTCCTTCCCTATAAATAGGTTCATTTGTCCTATTTTTTAGATTCCATACATATGCATGATATACAATATGTGTTTTTCTCTTTCTGAGTTTCTTCACTCTGTATAACAGACTCTAGTTTATTTATCTCACTACAAGTGACTCACATTCATTCTTTTTTATGGCTGAGTAATACTTCATTGCCTATATGTACCACATCTTCTTTATCCATTCATCTGTCTATAGACATCCAGGTTGCTTCCATGTCCTGCCTGTTGTAAACAGGGCTGCAAAGAACATTCACGTACATGTACCTTTGTGATTTGGTTTGATTTGACTTTGGTTTTCTCAGGGTTTATGCCCAGTTGTGGGTTGCCAGGTCATATGGTAGTTTTATTCCTAGTTTGTTCAGGAATGTCCATCCTGTTCTCCATAGTGCCTGTGTCAGCTTACTTTCCCACCAACAGTGCAGTAGAGTTCCCTTCTCTCCACATCCTCTCCACCATTTATTGTTTGTAGATTTTCCAATGGTGACCATTCTGACTTCTGTGAGGTGACAGTTCACTGACATATGGACCCAGTGGGAGAAGGAGAAGGTTGAACAAACTGGGGGATTAGGATTGACATGTTTACACTACATGTGCAAAACAGAAAGCTAACAGGAACCTGCAGAGGGCACAGGCACCTCAGCTTGCAGCTCTGTGATGCCCTAGAGGGTTGGGATGGGGGATGGGATGGGAGGGACTCCCAGTAGGTAGGGGACATATGTATACATATAGCTATTCACTGGGCTTCCTTCCCTTGTGGCTCAGCAGTAAAGAATCCACCTGCCAATGCAGGAGATGCCGGTTTGATCCCAGGGTTGGGAAGATTCCTTGGAGAAGGAAATCACGACCCACTCCAGTATTCTTACCTGGAAAATCCCATGGACAGAAGAGCCTCATGGGCTACAGTTCATGGGGTGGCACAGAGTCAGACACGACTGAGTGACTGAACAGCAACAGAGCTGATTCACTTCTTTGTGTCGTAGAAACTAACACAACATTGTAAAGCAATACACCCGTGGCTGCCTCATGTCAATGTATGGCAAAAACCACTACAATACTGTAAAGTAATTAGCCTCCAATTAAAATGAATAATTAAAAAAAATTAAAATGAGAACACTCAAATGAATAAAATCAGAAAGGAGATATTATAAACGGTACTTTAAATATACACAGTCTTATAAGAAACTACTATGAAAAAC
Source organism: Bos indicus (assembly GCF_029378745.1). Lineage (NCBI taxonomy): Eukaryota > Metazoa > Chordata > Mammalia > Artiodactyla > Bovidae > Bos > Bos indicus. The sequence continues at coordinate 61,671,600 of NC_091777.1, forward strand.
TATATGCCAACAAATTGGATAACCTAGAAGAAACAGACCAAATTTTTAGAAGCATCCAACATATCAAGACAAAATCAGGATAAAATAAACAATACGAATAACAAACAAGTAAGGAGGTTAAATCAGTGATCAGAAACCTCTCAACACAAAAAAAGATAGTTTCACTGGCAAATTTTACAAAACATTTGATTTAAAAAAAACTGTTAAAATGTTGGCCACACTAGGTTTTAGTTGCTGCATGTGGGCTTTCTCTCTGGTTGTGGTGAGGGGGCTACTCTTTGCTTTGGTGTGCATGCTTCTTGCGGTGGCTTCCCTTATTGTGGAGCACAGGCTCAGTAGTTGTGGAGCACAGGCTTAGTTGCTCCATGGCACGTGGGATCTTCCCAGACCAGGAATTGAATCTATGTACCCTGCATTAGCTGGTGGATTCTCATCCACTGTGCCACCAGGGAAGTCCAAAAAGTAAGAATATCAACAAACACGAAAAAACTACATTTATTTCTAGACTCCTTTCGTTTACAAGACAATGGAGAAAACTCGTGGTGTGTGTGTATGCGTGTTCCCGAGAGGGTCCCCTCATAATGGAAGAATCTTTGACGATATTGAGATTGGGAATTTTTTCATCCTCTTCCCAGGTCACATGATTTTCTCTCAACTCCCCTGCGATTTAATTTCCATTCTGTCAGGGCTAGCCTGGCTTTGGTATTTGGATTGGTTTCCAAATGCAACCAAGAAAGGAAAGCCACTAGCCCAAGGCACAGTGATGAATTCATGTCAAAATCAGCATGCACGGGGGAGGGGGCAGAAGGCAAGAGAGAAATAGAGTGAGACGAAGAAGTGTTTCCATCTGAGACAGAAAAGAGGCAGGAAGAGGAGGCACAGATGGGAGGACTAACATGCTGAACCCTGGAGGAGTGGGGTAGGCGTGAGGGGAGGCAGGTTATCAACTGTGAATCACAGGTCACAGTGAACTCAACATCAATGTAAAATATTCACATATAATGTAAACACAAAGTACTCAAACTCAGCGATGGTTATAGAATTGAGTAACAATTTCAGACTCTTTTGGAAGTACATAAAAATGAAAAGATGTTAGTATTTGAGAGATAGAGGGCAGAGGGCAGGGAAGTTGGGGAGGGATAATGATCAGGACACTCACTTGGAAACACAGGGTAACTGTTGAATGAAAAAGGAAAAAGAACAGGAAAAGAAACAGCCTACCTCTGACAGTTACTGCAGTCACCGTGAGATGAATTAAAAACATGGGAAATTATGTTGAAAAGATGAGAGGGTGGGGAGAAAGCAGCAGAGGTGGACCTGAGTGACTCTCTCATGAATCATAACAGGAAGAGACTGCCTGTCAGTTGGGGTGGTCTACTGGGCTTCCCTGGTGCATCAGTGGTAAAGAACCTGCCTGCCAAAGCAGGAGACGTGGGTTTGACCCTTGGGACAGGAAGATCCCCTAAAGGAGGAAATAGCAACCCTCTCCAGTATTCTTGCCTGAGAAACCCCATGGACAGAGGAACTTGGCATGTTACAGTCCATGGGGCCACAAAAGAGTCAGACATGACTGAGTGACTCAACAAGAAGAAAATTCTATACCATGTGATATCAGACATGCCATTCTCATGGCTTAAGTCTCTGTCCTTATATTATTTTAAACTCTGTATGTTTTCTCCTTTTATATTACAGTTGTTTAAAAAGTCAGATGTTTTAAAACCAATGTGGAATTTTTTTCAATATAATATATGTGGGTTGGATTCCAAATGTCCTGCTATTGTTTAAGAGGGGAGTGCTGCTTACTACTAAATCCCTAATGCGTATTTTAGATGTCTTTTTTTTTTTTAATTTAGACTCTCACTTCTTGGCTGCTTCAATGTGAACTATTTTCTTTTCATTTTATTGCAGTATAGTTGATGTACAGTGTTGAGATAATTTCTTCTTTACAGCAAAGTGACTCAGATATACATATATAATGATATATTCTTTTCAATGACATTTATCACAAGATATTGATTATAGTTGCCTGTGCTATACAGTAGGATCTTGTTGTTTATCTATATAGAAGAGTTTGCATGTGCTAATCCCAAACTCCCAATCCTTCCTTCTCCCTCTCCCTTGGCCATTATATGTCTGGTCTCTATATCTGTGAGTCTCTTTCTGTCTCATAGATAGGTTCATTTGGGTTGTATTTTAGATTCCACATATAAGTGATATCATATGGTATTTGTCTTTCTCTTTCTGACTTACTTCAGTAATTATGATAAGCTCTAGGTCCATACTGCTGCAAGTATCATTGTTACATGTTTCATGGCTGAGTTTCATTCCATTGTATGCATGTATGAATATATATGTATGTGTATGTATATATATATATATATATATATATATATATATATATATATATATTTGTTGTTGTTTAGTCACTCAGTTGTGTCTGGCTCTTTTGTGACCCCACGGACTATATCCTGCGAGGCTCCTCTGTCCATGGGATTACTCAGGTGAGAATACTGGAGTGGGTTGCTATTCTTTTCTCCAGGAGATCTTCCTGACCCAGAGATGGAACTGGGAACTTATGCATTGCAGGCAGATTCTTTACATCTGAGCCACCAGGCAAGCCCTCATCATATTGTAGAAGCATTTAAACTTTATTGTTCTTGGGGCAGATAATCTTGTCCTCTATCCTCCTAGGTTCTCTGTCTAGAGCCTGCAAAGAAGACATAGGAAGGGTAGATGAACAGGAGAAAGAACTCCATCTACAACTAGCCTTCTGTTTACATTTCCTGAGGAACGAGGCAGGTGAGGTCCAGGCTAGGTATTTACACTAGACTTCTGTTTGCACTTGGAGATGGAAATGCCAGGAACAGAGTAAATAGCTGGACTTTGCCTGCTGTGGACATTTTACTATAACAATCATGGCAGGGACAGAAAGGGGCTAAACCCTGTGTGTATAAAAGATCAAGAGGTCACATATTTTCTATCTTTGGGGCACAATACATGTGCAGAAAGACTCCTTAGGGTGTAAAAAGGAGGGGGTGCCATCTCATAATAGGTGATGTCCAGGCCCTCACAGGCCTGTGTGCTGGAATCCATCTAGAAAAATAGCTGCACATACCTGTCAGGGAGGGTCCTATGGCAGGTCAGGTGTGGAAAAAGAAACCAGGTAATTGGCCAAGGTAAACAAAGACGGGAAGAACTGCCCTGCATAGGCGATTTAACAGTCTCTTTATGGGGCTCCTCCTCCTTCGGGAGGACTCCCACAGCCTTTCTCTTGAGTGTGAGCTCTGCCTGGCTTCTGTCTTAACTAAACAAACTTTTCCTCTGTGTGCTCCCTCACGACTGTGCTATGTCTCTAGTAATACACTTTTACTATATTTTTAATTTTTGCCTCCTGGAGAAATGCCTTTTTTTTTTTTTTTAACTCGGTACTAGAACCAGGAGAACCTTGTTTCTAGTTTCTAGTCCCCGATGTACTGGCAACTAGGGGTCCTGGTTTTCATACTGCATACTCGAGCCCAATTCTTGGGCAGAGAACTAAGCCAGCACTCACGGCTCTCTCTCTCTCCGAGATCATTTGCGGGTGAAACCCAGGATTTCAAGGTAAACTGCAGGTCTCCCCAAACTGCTGGCTGGAGATTTCTGACTCTCTCTCACAGGAGAACTTGTTCTCACTCTCTGCTTTGTTCTCTTTCCAAACCTGCAGGGGTTAATCTAGGTCTGCTCAATGAAGGAGCCCCAGTTATCTTTTTCTTGCCCCTCTCCCCATTTCTCCCATTTTGCCTAAACGCAACTCCCAGCTTGTCCCTCACCCAAGCAGAGCTTCCTCATCAACTTTGGGAGAACCACGCCTGGAATCAAGGCACAGCACCTACCACCACAGCCACCAAATTGCTCCCACTTTGTTGTAGCTGTTGTTTAGTCACTAAGTCATGTGCAACTCTTTGCAACCCTGTGGACTGTTGCCTACCAGGCTCCTCTGTCCATGGGATTCTCCAGGCAAGGATACTAGAGTGGGTTTCCATTCCCTTCTCCAGGGCATCTTCCCCACCCAGGGATCGAATCTGTGTCTCCTGCACTGCAGGCAGATTCTTTACTGTCTGAGCCCCCAGGGAAGCTCAACCCGGGAGGATTCCCTTCAAAAGCCAGATGGGCCAAAAAAGGAAAACTGGGGTTTGTTTTGACCATGTCTGGCCTTTATTTAAGTTGGGGGTTGGAAAGTGGCCTAAAACTTGGGTTTCTAGATTATAATGCTATCTTATAATTAGATCTTTGTTGCCACAAAATAGGTAAATGGACTGAGGTTAACTCTCCTGACATTCTAAATGACCCCCTTCTAACTTCTCCCAACTCTCGGGGGAACCCAAGCTTCGCCAATCCTGTTGTTCTTGTTTAGTCGCTCAGTCTTGTCTGACTCTTTACAATACCTTTGACTGTAGCCTTCCAGGCTCCAGGTTTCCTTATTCCTTCAGATTCTGTAATTTTAGGACACTGTATTTGTAAAAAGAAAAATTGATAACCATCATCTGACAACATACAGTTGCCATAAACCTTCAATTTTTTTTAAAAGTCTATATATTGTGGAACAATAAGTGGATGTATGTTTGTGCTTGTACATGTATATTTGAGCAGTTAAGGGAGAGACAGAAAGCATTTCCTGAGTCTGCAGGTCTTAATTGCCTTCAGCTCAAGACAATCCAAGGATTTCCCAGGGGTCTCAGTGGTAAGGAGTCCACCTGCCAATGCAGGAGACACAGGAGACTCAGGTTTGATCCCTGGGTCAGGAAGATCACCTGGGAGAGATCATGGCAAACCACTCCAGCATTCTTGCCTGGAGAATCTCACAACAGGGGAGCCTGGCAGGCTGCAGTCCATGGGGTCTCAAAGAGTCATAGAGGAGTGAGCATATACACACACCAAACAATCCATATTCCAAGTGGCAATTTTGGGGGAGACCTGATCCTCTCCACCTCACTTCTTTTTAAAAAGCCTTTCCAGTAACTTTGAAACATGTGAGAAGATTTCTTTGTGTTTGAAGAAACCAAAGCTCAGAGATGGAGACCTTGTCCCAAATGTCCTTTTACCACCTGCCCCTCATCGCTCCACTGCTCCGTGGAATTGGACTCCCAGGGCTAAGGGCGGGTGGACCTTGCTGATGGCTTTGTGTCTTGTTTCCTCAGCAGATCACGGCTCCTCAACTCCATCCAGGATGTGGTGTCAGGATCTCCACCACTTTGGTCAGAAGCTGGTCTGCAGGTGGCTGCTGGAGCCCACTGAGATTTCTGAGAGTCCCACGGCTCCTCTGAACACCCTGAAGCTGGTGGCCTTCGGTTTGGCCAGCACCCTGGGGGCTGGCATGTACATCCTGGTGGGAGAAGTGGCCATGTTCATCGCTGGACCAGCGATCCTCGTCTCCTTCTTGGTGGCTGCTGTGTCTTCTGTGTTGTCTGGGCTCTGCTATGCCAAGTTTGGGACACGGGTCCCGTGGACCGGTTCTGCGTATCTCTACAGCTATATCAGCATGGGATAACTGTGGGCTTTCGTCATTGCCTGTAACTTCATACTGTCCTATGTCATTGGTGAGGGGATGGGTGTGGGGTAGGTGTGGGGCTGAAGTTCGAGAGACCAGGAGCAGGCGTTTGGCTCTTCGGTCGTGCATGAGAACTGTGTCATCCACTCTGTGAGGGGAGGAGGGAAATAACATCAGGAAAAGTCCACAACTTCATTCTTCTCAGCTCTCCCCTACTTTCCTTAAATGATGGACCAAGAACCCAGAGGAAAGGGCACTGTAGGGAGTGGGTGAGAGGGAGGCATGGCCCACAGGCTTATCCCCTCACCATACTGAAGTCTCTGCTTAGCGGTTGCCTTCATAGAGTTTCCATTAGCATTTGAACTAAAATTTTAATCCTCATCACCCAGACCTCTTGCTCCCACTTCCCTGTTTTCTTGCATAACTTTGATCTCCCACTAACATTAAATAGTTTATCTATTTTAGAATTATCTGGGTCTATTTCCCCCACCCCATGAAAAGAAGCTCTCTGAGATTTGGTATTTTGTATTTGTTTCGCAACATACATGACTTTGTGTATTTGTTGTTGTTCCATCACTAAACTGTGTCCAAGTCTTTGCAACCCCATGGGCTACAGCACGCCAGGCTCCTCTGTCCTCCACTCTCTCCTGGAATTTGCTCAAACTCATGTTCACTGAGTCATTGATGCTGTCCAATCATCTCATCCTCTGCCACTCCCTTCTCCTTTTACCTTCAACCTTTCCCATGTTGGACACCTTCTGACATGGGGGCCTCCTCTTCGGGCATCATAACTTTTTGCCTTTTCATGCTGTCCATGGGGTCCTCCTGGCAAGAATACTGGAGTGGGTTGCCATTTCCTTCTCCAGTGGCCCATGTTTTGTCAGAACTCTTCACTGTGACCTGTCCATTTTGAGTGGTCCTGCATGGCATGGCTCATAGTTTTATTGAGCTATGCTAGCCCTTCACCACGACAAGGCTGTGATCCACGAAGGGGTCTTGGTTTATACGGGGGTCCAATTTATATTTGTCAATGAATGTTCCTTCTTATTCTGCTGCAGTCACGGGCAGCGTGGCCAGGGCCTGGAGCATCACATTCGACAGCCATATTGGGAACTACATCTTTCAGGCCTTAGAAGGAACTTTCTCTCCATATATGCCCTACTATCTGACCAAGTATCCAGACTTTGTCGCCCTGTCCCTGGTGCTGTTGCTCACAGGTGAGAGGGGATCCAAGTTAGGATGGGAAAACTGGGATGTGGGGCGGTGGGGGAACTAGGGTGGGAAAGGTGTGAGGTGGAGGAACTGTGGGAACTAGAAATTAAGGTCTGGGATACGAAAGACAGGAAGTCAAGATGTAGAGCGTTGTTTCCCACCCTTGGCATTACTGACCTTCCAGGCTGAAACAGCCTTTGGTGTTGGAGGCTGATGCAGGCACTGCAGGATTTTCTTAATCAATCACTGTCAGGTGTGTAGCATCTTTGGACTTCATTCACTAAACACCTGTGATTCATATTTCCCAAGTTGTGACAATTCGGGTGTCTCCAGACATTGCCAAATGTCCCTTGGGGACCCAAATCACCCCCAGCTGAGCATCATTTACTTAGAGTGACAAGTTTCTTCCTCTCTACTGAGACTTTTTTCAATTGGGAGGAAATTAACATAGCATAAAATTAGCCATTTTATTATTTTTCCTTAGCTTTATTGATATATACTTGACATACAACATTATGTAAGCTGAAGGTGAACATCATGATGCTTTGGTAGATGTGTGTATTATGTGACTGGAGTAGGAAATGGCAACCCACTCCAGTAATCTGGCCTGGAAAATTCCATGGACAGAGGAACCTGGCAGGCCACAATCCATGGGTCAAGGGGTCAGACACGACTGAGTGACTGAGCCCATATTATATGATAATGGCCACAGTAAGAAACTAACCATGTTAAAGTATGCAATTCAGTGGTACTTAGGGCATTCAAGACATATAACAATCACCTTCATCTAGCTTCAAACATTTTCATCATAGCAAAATGAAACCCAGTACCCAGCGAGCAAAGACAGACTATCCATCTTAATCTTACAGCCCCCTAACCTCTGGCAACTACTAGTCTGCTTTCTATGTCTATGGATTTGATTTGGCTATCTTGGAATGTCTCATATTCCATCTTTCCCACAGGAGTACTGGTTCTGGGAGCTCGTGAATCAGTCCTGGTTGGAAAAATATCCACAGGCATCAACCTTTTGGTTCTCAGCTTCATCATCCTCTCTGGCTTCATTAAGGGAGACCTGCACAACTGGAAGCTCATGGAACAGGACTACACATTGAACACGTCTGAATCCGGTGACATCTATAAGTCAGGAAGGTGCTCTTGGTCCTTGTCATGCTTGTTGGGGCTGGTGCAGAGCTGGGAATCTGGCAGGGACTAAAGAGATCTGGGCTGGTGGATCTGGATAACGAGGTCCTGGAGCCCAGGTCTTGTGGCATTAACTCTGAAGTCCCATAGAGATGACTGAACGCACCCCCCTCATGGTCTTTCTTGCTTCTTCTCTCACTGTAGCTTGGGCCCTCTGGGTTCTGGAGGGTTTGTGCCCTTCGACTATGATGGAATTCTCCATGGAGCAGCTCTATGTTTCTACTCGTTTGTGGGTTTTGATGACATTGTCACTAAATGTAACTGGGTCATTGTGTGTCCCATCAGGGGATTGGGCTGCCCTTGGGCATAGGGGTTGATAGAAGATTTTGAAAACCTTTTGAAAGTTCAAGAAGAAAGTGGATTTTCTGCTGTGCCATCAGTGTTTTCCTAACCCGAGATATTTGCCCACCCTGCAGGGGAACAAGTCCCAAATCCTCATCGCTCCATCCCCATCAGCATCACGACCACAGTCTTCACCTGGTTTTTGGTGTATTTTGGTGTCTCAGCGACTCTCACTCTCATGGTGCCCTACTACCAAATTCAACCTGACAGCCCCTTTCCACAGGCTTTCCTCCATGTTGGGTGGGGCCCTGCCAGATATGTCGTGGCAGTTGGCATCCTGTTTTCTTTTATACAGGTCAGTGTCAAGCCCTTCTCTCCATGAACTGTCAGATGCTCAGGTGTTTCAGCCCTTGGCATTGAGGGACGAGAGGGAAAGATCCCTTACCGAGGTAGACTAGGGAGCCAGAGCCCTGGTCTCTCCTGCTTCTCAACATCCCCACCCGTGTTCCCACCGTCCCTTCCAGACTGCAGAGCTCCTTGTTCCCCGTGCCTCAGGTGATCCAGGAAATGGCAGAGGACGGGCTCCTTTCCCGAGGACTTGCCCGGACCCATGCCCTCATGAAGACCCCTGTCATGGCTGTCGTGTCCTCTGGAATTCTCGCAGGTGAGCAACAGAACCCACTCCTCCTTTGATCCCGTTCCTTATCTGGGTACGTCCAGTGGTTTTTCACTGCCGACCCCCATCTCGTTCGTGCCCTCATTCTAGGGATCATGGCGTTGCTCTTTGAGTTCAGTAATCTGGTGGAGCTCATGTCGGTTGGACACCTGATGGTTTACTCCTTGGTGGCGTTTTTTGTCCTTGTCCTCAGGTGAGACTCCACTGCACCCTGACTGGGTCTCTTATGTTCCTAAAGACTCAATGGCAGTTCATCCTCTTCAGGTTGTTTTTTTTTTTTTTTTTTTGGAAGCTAATTACTTTACAATATTGGAGTGGTTTTTGCCATACATTGACATGAATAAGCCATGGGTTTACACGTACTCCCTATCCTGAACACCCTTCCCACTTCCCTTCCCATCCCATCCCTCTGGGTCATCCCAGTCTACCAGCCCTGAGCACCCTGTCTCATGCATCGAACCTAGACTGGTGATCTGTTTCACATATGATAATATACATGTTTCAATGCTATTCCCTCAGATCATCCCACGCTCGTCTTCTCCCACAGAGTCCAAAAGATTGTACTATACATCCATGTCTCTTTTGCTGTCTCACATATAGGTTTATTGTTACCATCTTTCTAAATTCCATATATATGTATTAGTATACTATATTGCTGTTTTTCTTTCTGCCTTACTTCACTCTGTATAATAGGCTCCAGCTTCACCCTCCTTATTAGAACTGATTCAAACGTATTCTTTTTAATGGCTGAGTAATATTCCATTGTGTATATGTACCACAGCTTTCTTATCCATTTGTCTGTTGATGGACATCTAGGTTGCTTCCATGTCCTGGGTATTGTAAACAGTGCTGTGATGAACATTGGGGTACACATGTCTCTTTCAGTTCTGGTTTCCTCGGTATGCATGTCCAACAGTGGGATTTCTGGATCATATGGCAGTTCTATTTCCAGTGTTTTAAGGAATCTCCACACTGTTCTCCATAGTGGCTGTACTAGTTTGCATTCCCACCAACATTGTACGAGGGTTCCCTTTTCTCCACACCCTCTCCAGCATTTATTGTTTGTAGATTTTTGGATAGCAGCCATTCTGACCAGCGTGATTTGGTACCTCATTGTGGTTTTGGTTTGCATTTCTCTGATAATGAGTGATGTTGAGCATCTTTTCATGTGTTTGTTAGCCATCTGTATGTCTTCTTTGGAGAAATGTCTGTTTAGTTTTTTGATCCATTTTTTGATTGGGTCCTTTATTTTTCTGGAATTGAGCTGCAGGAGCTGCTTGTACATTTTTGAGATTAATTCTTTATCAGTTGCTTTGTTTGCTATTCTTTTCTCCCATTCTGAAGGCTGTCTTTTCACCTTGTTTATGGTTTCCTTTGTTGTGCAAAGCTTTTCAGTTTAATTCGGTCCCATTTGTTTATTTTAGCTTTTATTTCCATTACTCTGGGAGTTGGGTCATAGAGGATCTTTCTGAGATTTATGTCAGAGAGTGTTTTGCTTATGTTTTCCTCTAGGAGTTTTATAGTTTCTGGTCCTACATTTAGATATTTAATCCATTTTGAGTTTAACTTTGTGTATGGTCTTAGAAAGTGTTCCAGTTTCATTCTTTTACTAGTGGTTGACCAGTTTTCCCAGCACCACTTGTTAAAGAGATCGTCTTTTCTTTATTGTATATTCTTACCTTCTTTGTCAAAGATAAGGTGTCCATATGTGCATGGATTTATCTCTGGCCTTTCTATTTTGTTCCATTGATCTATATTTCTGTCTTTGTGCCAGTACCATACTGTCTTGATGACTGTAGCTTTGTAGTATAGTCTGAAGTCAGGCAGGTTGATTCCTCCATTTCCATTCTTCTTTTTGAGGATTGCTTTGGCTATTTGAGGTTTTTGTATTTCCATACAAATTGTGAAATCATTTGTTCTAGGTCTCTGAAAAATACCATTGCTAGCTTGATTAGGATTGCATTGAATCTATAGATTGCTTTGGGTAGTATACTCATTTTCACTATATTGATTCTTGCAATCCATGAACAAGGAATATTTCTCCATCTGTTTGTGTCCTTTTTGATTTCTTTCAGCAGTGTTTTATAGTTTTCTATATATAGGTCTTTTGTTTCTTTAGGTAGATATATTCCTAAGTATTTTATTCTTTTCATTGCAATGGTGAATGGAATTGTTTCCTTAACTACTCTTTCTGTTTTCTCATTGTTAGTGTATAGGAATCCAAGGGATTTCTGTGTGTCAATTTTATATCCTGCAACTTTACTATATTCATTGATTAGCTCTAGTAATTTTCTGATAGAGTCTTTAGGGTTTTCTATGTAGAGGATCATGTCATCTGCAAACAGTGAGAGTTTTAATTCTTCTTTTCCAATCTGGATTCCTTTTATTTCTTTTTCTGCTCTGATTGCCATGGCCAAAACTTCCAAAACTATGTTGAATAGTAGTGGTGAGAATGGGCATCTTTGCCTTGTTCCTGACTTTAGGGAAAATGCTTTCAATTTTTCCCCATTGAGCATAATGTTTGCTGTGGGTTTGTCATATACAGCTTTTATTATGTTGAGGTATGTTCCTTCTATGCCTGTTTTCTGGAGACTTTGTATCATAAATGTATGTTGAATTTTGTCAAATGCTTTCTCTGCATCTATTGAGAGAATCATATGTTTTTTATCTTTCAATTTGTTAATGTGGTCTATTACATTGATTGATTTGTGGATATTAAAGAATCCATGCATCCCTGGGATAAGTCCCACTTGGTCGTGATGTGTGATCTTTTTAATATGTTGTTGGATTCTGTTTGCTAGCATTTTGTTAAGAATTTTTGCATCTATGTTCATCAGTGATATTGGCCTGTAGTTTTCTTTTTCTGTGGCATCTTTGTCTGGTTTTGGTATTAGAGTGATGGTGGCCTCATAGAATGAGTTTGGAAGTTTACCTTCCTCTGCACTTTTCTGGAAGAGTTTGAGTAGGATAGGTGTTAGCTCTTCTCTAAATTTTTGGTAGAATTCAGCTGTGAAGCCATCTGGGCTTTTTTTTGCTGGAAGATTTCTGAATATATTTTCAATTTCCATGCTTGTGATGGGTCTGTTAAGATTTTCTACTTCTTCCAGGTTCAGTTTTGGAAAGTTATACTTTTCTAAGAATTTGCCCATTTCTTCCAAGCTGTCCATCTTATTGGTATATAGCTGCTGATAGTAGTCTCTTATGATCCTTTGTATTTCTGTATTGTCTACAGTGATTCTCCATTTTCATTTCTAATTTTGTTGATTGGATACTTCCCCCTTTGTTTCTTGATGAGTCCTGGCTAATGTTTTGTCAATGTTATTTACCTTCTCAAAGAAGCAGCTTTTAGCTTTGTTGATTTTGGCTATGGTCTCTTTTGTTTCTTTTGCATTTATTTCTGCCCTAATTTTTAAGATTTATTTGCTTAACTAACCCTGGAGTTCTTCATTTCTTCCTTTTCTAGTTGCTTTAGGTGTAGAGTTAGGTTATTTATTTGACTTCTTTCTTGTGTCTTGAGGTGAGCCTGTATTGCTATGAACCTTCCCCTTACCACTGCTTTTACAGTGTCCCATAGGTTTGGGGTTGTTGTGATTTCATTTTCAGTCATTTCTATGCATATTTTGATTTCTTTTTTATTTTTTCTATGATTTGTTGGTTATTCAGAAGCGTATTGTTTAACCTCCATATGTTGGAATTTTTAAATTTTTTTCCTCTGTATTTGACATCTAATCTTACTTCATTGTGGTCAGAAAAGATGCTTAGAATAATTTCAATTTTTTTGAATTTACCAAGGCTAGATTTATGGCCCAGGATGTGATCTATCCTCAAGAACGTTCCTTGTGAACTTGAGAAAAGGGTGAAATCCATTGTTTTGGGGTGAAATGTCCTACAGATATCAATTAGGTCTAACTAGTCCATTGTGTTCTTTAAAGTTTGTGTTTCCTTGTTAATTTTCTGTTTAGTTAATCTGTCCATAGGTGTGAGGGGGGTATTAAAGTCTCCCACTATTATTGTGTTACTGTTAATTTCCCCTTTCATACTTGTTAGCATTTGCCTTACATATTGCGGTGCTCCTGTGTTGAATGCATATATATTTATAATTGTTATATTTTCTTCTTGCATTGATCATTTGATCATTATATAGTGTTCTTCTTTGTGTCTTTTCACAGCCTTTGTTTTAAAGTCTTTTTTATCTGATATGAATATTGCTACTCCTGAATTTTTTTTTTTTTTTTTTTGGTTTCCATTTGCGTGAAATATCTTTTTCCAGCCCTTCACTTTCAGTCTGTATGTGTCCCTTGTTTTTAGGTGGGTCTATTGTACACAGCAGCAGCAGCAGCAGCAGCAGCATTGTAGACAGCATATATAGGGGTCTTCCTTTTGTATCCGTTCAGCCAGTCTTTGTATTTTGGTTGGGACATTCAACCCATTTACATTTAAGGTAATTATGATAAGTATGATCCCGTTGCCATTTACTTTGTTGTTTTGGGTTCGAGTTTATAAACTGTTTCTGTGTTTCCTATCTAGAGAAGATCGTTTAGCATTTGTTGAAGAGATGGTTTGGTGGTGCTGAATTTCTCAGCTTTTGCTTGTGTGTAAAGCTTTTGATTTCTCCTTAATATTTGAATGAGATCCTTGCTGGGTACAGTTATCTGGGTTTTAGGTTTTTCTCTTTCATCAGTTTAAGTATGTCCTGCCATTCCCTTCTGGCCTGAAGAGTTTCTACTGAAAGATCAGCTGTTATTCTTATGGGAGTCCCCTTATGTGTTATTTGTTGTTTTTCCCTTGTTGCTTTTAATATTTATTTTTTGTGTTTGATCTTTGCTAATTTGATTAATATGTGTCTTGGGGTGTTTCGCCTTGGGTTTATCCTGTTTGAGACTCTCTGGGTTTCTTGGACTTGGGTCACTATTTCTTTCTCCATTTTAGGAAAGTTTTCAACTATTATCTTTTTAAGTATTTTCTCACGGCCTTTCTTTTTGCCTTCTTCTGGGACCCCTATGATTCGAATGTTGGGGAGTTTCACATTGTCCCAGAGGTCCCTGAGGTTGTCCTCATTTCTTTTAATTCTTTTTTCCTCTGTGCTTCCTTTATTTCTACCATTCTATCTTCTACCTCACTTATCCTATCTTCTGCCTCTGTTAAACTACTGTCGGTTCCCTCCAAAGTGTTTTTTATCTCATTTATTGCATTATTAATTATTGATTGACTCTTTTTTATTTCTTCTAGGTCCTTGTTCAACATTTCTTGGATCTTCTCAATCCTTGTCTCCAGGCTATTTATCTGTAACTTCACTTGGTTTTCAAGATTTTGGTTCTTTTTTTTTTTTTTTTACCTCAGGCTTTTTTTTTTTTTTTTTTTTAACTTTACAATATTTTATTAGTTTTGCCAAACATCGAAATGAATCCGCCACAGGCACACCCGCGCTCCCCATCCTGAACCCTCCACCCTCCTCCCTCCCCTCCCCTCCCTCTGGGTCGTCCCAGTGCACCAGCCCCAAGCATCCAGTACCGTGCATCGAACCTGGACTGGCGACTCGTTTCATACATGTTATTATACATGTTTCAATGCTATTTTCCCAAAACTCCCCACCCTCTCCCTCTCCCACAGAGTCCATAAGATTGATCTATACATCGGTGTCTCTTTTGCTGTCTCGTACACAGGGTTATTGTTTCCATCTTTCTAAATTCCATATGCTATCACTTTTCTGAATTCTTTTTCAGGTAGACTCCCTATTTCCTCCTCTGTGGTTTGGTTTGGTGGGCTTTTATCATGTTTCTTTACCTGCTGAGTATTCTCTGCCTTTTCATCTTATTTAGATTGCTGTGTTTGTGGTGGCCTTTCTGTATTCTGGCAGTTTGTTGTTCCTCTTTATTGTGGAGGTTCCTCTCTGTGGGTAGGGTTGGACAGGCAACTTCTCAAGGTTTCCTGGTTAGGGAAGCTTGTGTCAGTGTTCTGGTGGGTGGAGCTGGATTTCTTCTGTCTGGAGTGTAATGAAGTGTCCAGTAGTGAGTTTTGAGATGTCTATGGGTTTGGTGTGACTTTGGGCAGCCTGTATACTGATGCTCAGGCCTATATTCCTGCATTGCTGGAGAATATGCATGGTATGTCTCGCTCTGGAACTTATTGGCTCTTGGGTGGTGCTTGGTTTCAGTGTAGGTATGGAGGCTTTTGGATGATCTCTTATCAATGAATGTTCCCTGGAGTCAGGAGTTCTCTGGTGTTCTCAGGTTTTGGGCTTAAGCCTCCTGCCTCTGGTTTTCAGTCTTATTCTTACAGTAGCCTCAAGACTTCTCCATCCATACAGCACTGATGATAAAACTTCTAGGTTAATGGTGAAAACATTCTCCACAGTGAGGGACACCCAGACAGGTTCACAGAGTTACATGGAGAAGAGAAGAGGGAGGACGGAGATAGAGGTGACCAGGAGGAGAAGAGGGGGAATCAAAAGGGGAGAGAGCAAGCTAGCCAGTAAACAATTCCCTATGTGTTATCCACAGTCTGGAACTCTCAGAGAGGTTCACAGAGTTACACAGAGAAGAGAAGAGGGAGGAAGGAAATAGAGGTGAGCAGGAGGAGAAAGGGGGGAATCAAAAGGAGAGATAGATTTAGGCCGTATTCTGTTCAATAAGTGTTCTCAACAGCCTGGAACACACACAGAGATTTACAGAGTTGGGTTGAGGAGAGAAACGGGAGAGAGGAGATAGAGATGACCTAGGGGAGAAAAAGGAGAGTCAAAAGGGGGAGAAAGTAATCAAGCCAGTAATTACACTCCTAAGTAAAAATGGGTACTGAAGATTAGATTCTTAAATGTACAAAATTGATAACAAATACCATAAAGCAAAGATTAAAAGGCTAGAGTAGAGGTTAGACTCTCAAGAATACAATATTATTTTTAAAAAATCACAAAATGTATAAGAAATGTATATGAAGTTTGCTTAAAAATAGGATCTCTTTTTGCGATGTAATAGTTGGTTATAAAAATAAAAATTAAAGGAGTAATAGAGGAATTTTTAAAAAGGGGAAAATTTTTTAATTAAAAAAATGATAATAGTAATAGTAAAAATATATCTAGGAGTTTCTCTGGAGCTGTTGTGGGCAGTGTGGGGTCAGTTCAGTTCCAGATAGTTCTTTGTTCCATTATACTTCTCAAGACCTATGGGCCTCTTCCAGTGTAGTTGGTGTTAACTACAGGGATTTTAATCTGTTGCACCTGTCACTTCCAAAGCGGTTCCCTGTGTTTATTTGGCTTCTTGTGTTTGCAGGTCTCTTCAGTGTCTAATTTCTGACCTGACACAAGGGGGTGAAGGTGGTTTCTTGTTTAGGCTCACTTGTTCAGTCGTGCTGTGGGGAGGGAGGAACACTGCAAACAAATATCACTGGCGTGTGTGGGGAGTGCTCACAGTGTCCCAGCCACACTGGGTTTGCCCCTGCTCACAGCGTGTGTGCTTTCCCAGTCTACACTGCTCAGGCTTCAGGTTGCTGTGCAGGGAGCGGGCCCCGGATTGCAGGCACTTCCCAGGTCTAAGCTGCTCAGGTTCAGGTTCTCGTGTACTCTGCAAAGGCAGACTCGGTTGGGCCCACGTTTTGTGCCCTTCTGTTATCCGAGCAGCTCAAGTGACCAAGTGCTTGGCGAGCACACTCTCCTAAGGTGTGGTGCATCTTATCACCTCCCAGGTCCTAGCCTCTCGGTTTCTGGGGCACGCTAGTCTCTGGTGTGTGGTATGTCTTTTCTGGGGAGCTGATCTCTGGCTGCGACCCTCCCGGTGGATGTTAACCTCCAAGAATCTCAGGAAGTCTTGGTTAGAAACTGGAAGCCTTTTCACAGTTTGGTAGGGGATACTCTCTCTGGGGCCGAGATTGCCCCTTTCCGGCTCTGGCTGCCCCCCACCTGCCTCCAGCTGGGGATGGCTGGGTCCACAGCCAGCTAGCTATCCTCTGGTATTTGCTCAGTCCTTTATTCTGTGCTCAGACCGGCAGTGCCTTAGGTTCCGGCTTTTCACGGGATAGTTCTCTTTCTCTCTCTCTTTTTCCCTCTGTCTCTCTAGCTATCCCACAGTTTAGGTTACTATCTCACGTTAGCTCCCTCAGATTGCCCTCAAGGCATTCAGGCCTGGTCCTTACCCTAAACAATGCAGCCCGCTCCTCCCCATTCACCGCCCCCCCCCCCCCCCGCCCCCCCTTGCTGGTGGCAGAGGAAAGCATCTGGGGTACTTCTTTGCTGGGAGTTGCCATTAGGGACGTAACATGTGGGTTTTATTTATTTTTCCTCCAGGTTTTGTTGCCCTCTGAGATTCCAAAACTCCCCCAAAGACCCACCGGTGAGAGGGTTTCCTGATGTTTGGAAACTTCTCTTTTAAGAATCCCTTCCTGGGACGGATCTCTGTCCCTAACTATTTTGTCTCTCTTTTTATCTTTTATATTTGGTCCTACCTCCCTTTGAAGACAAAGAGCTGCTTTTCTGGGTGGCTGATGTCCTCTGCCAGCATTCAGAATTTGTTTTGTGGAGTTTGCTCAGTGTTCAAATGTTCTTTCAATGAATTTGTGGCAGAGAAAGTGGTCTCCCCATCCTATTCCTCTGCCATCTTGGCCTCACCCCGCCAGCCCTGACCGGCCACCTCCTTCGGCCTTCTAAACTGCTCTGCTTAAAGCAGAAAAGTGGTGCGTTAGGATGCCTGTTTTTGAATGAGTAGGGACTGCTGTTACTATTCCTATAATATCTCGAATTCAGGTACCAGCCAGACTGGAATTTTAGCAAGAATGAGAAAATAGAAGACAAAATTCAGATGAAGCCTCTAGTCATGGAAAATCCTTTGGACTCTGAACCTGAAGCAGGAAGCTCAAACACTCTAAAGAGTCTGTGGTTGCCTATCAGCACCACCCCCACCCAGAAATCTGCCCAGATTGTCTATGGATGTGTCTTCCTGCTTGGTGAGCACTGGGAAGTCTCTTTGGTCATATTTTGAAATTGACAGGATGGAGTGAGTGTGTGTATTTTGTCACTGGAGGAGTCTTGAAGATACGATGGCCCTTCCTGATACTGGTGGTTTCAGGGAGGGATGTGACCTGAGGTCCCCACATCTTTGTTTTCTGGGTCCAGCCTGTTCTTCTCCTCCTTGATCTTTGCAGTTCTTCTGCTGACCATCCCGAGCCTGATCCTGGTCCAGTGGCCCAGCCAGGTGTTCTCTGGAGACCCCGTGCTCACAACAGTGGCTGTGCTGCTCCTGCTGCTCACCACTGGGGTCATGATCATCATCTGGAGGCAGCCCCAGGACCCCTCTCCTCTTCCATTCAGGGTAAGTGAGCTTATGTGTCCAAAGTGTCCACCTTGAGTGAATGAAGTCTGTATCCTTTGATGGCAAAATATCCTTTCCTAGACAGGGAATGAGGGGAGTTACTGAAACCAATGGACTTTTCCCTGATTCACACTCAGGGCTTTGCATACATAATCTCAGTAGGAACTGAATGCACAGCCTGAGGAGGACAGGAGTCTCCCACCCACGTGGGGGTAGGGTCTCCATTTCAGACATCTGGGCTGTGTTCAGTGATGAACTGACTCTGCCCACAGGTCCCTGCTCTGCCTCTCCTCCCACTGGTCAGCATCTTCGTGAATGTTTACCTGATGATGCAGACGACCTCTGGGGCCTGGGACCTGTTTGGCATCTGGAATGCCATTGGTAAGTTGCTTTCTGGGATAAAGAGGTTTCTTGAATGACTGAACCCAACGTCTTCCTACGATTTCTCCCCACACTGTATCAGAACCCATAGAAGGTCTACTAGGCATTTGTAAATGAGGTGAGCACCTACATTTCCTTCTTATCGTCTCATTTCCCTACTAGGATTTCTCATATACTTTGGATATGGGATCCGACACAGCCTGTCAGGGAACAATCATCAACAGCCACCAGCCACCAGCCTCCACCTCCCGGACTCTTGACAAAAACATCCCTGGTGCTGAGACATCTTAACCACAGGAGGTATATGCTGCGTGGAATCCCTCCATGCCCTGGAGGATCTGCTGGTGCAAGGGACACTGTGAGCCTCAGTGGACTGTGAAGGTGGAGGCATCTAAAGCCCTGTATTTGTTGCTCGTGGAGAAAGTGACTGGACCATTATGTAGTTTTCGGTAAACTTTTAAAAGCATACTATACATACTTATAAGTGTATGCTTCATAACTGTGCAGCAAGATGAATTTTCATGAAGTGCCACAATGTAAGCAGCAACTAGAGGAATAAATAAATTATTATGGGCACATTAGAAGCACCTTCTTGTACTTATTTCTAACAAGAACACAGAGACTGCCCCATTGGAGAAAACTCAGTTGAGGACGAATTATATGAAGAGTTATACTCCAGAGACTTCCCTGGCAGTCCAGTGGCTAAGACTCCACGCTCCCAGTGCAGAGGGCATGGGTTCAACCCTTGGTTGGGGAACAAAACCCTGCATGCCCAATGGTGTAGCAAAAAAAAAAAAAAAAAAGAAAGAAATTTGTTTAAGAATGACTGACTTCCTCCCCTCGCTTCCCCTTATTAAAATGCAGGTGGACCACACAGGCAAGAGAATCTCCGGTTGCAGGTGGGTCACTCGAGCAAGACAGTGTCCTGGAGAAGATAGGAAGTCAGCAGGCTTGCAGCAATGGAAAAGTGACCGTGACTTCCTCCCTTAATGATTAACTGAGATTGTTTCCCTTTAAAGATAGTCATGGCTGAGCAGAACTCTCATGGATGCAAGTCCACTTTTTCCTCAGATCACTGGCTTTTTGGAATAAAGCATCTTTCTTCTCAATGAAAGCTTGCCCCGTGATTTATTGTAAGTTGAGCAACAAGAGGCTGAACCTGTATTTGGTTACAAATCTAATCCGGGTGCAGAATAGCCAATGGGTCCATATGGGTCACCATGTCTCTGAGTTAATATGCTCAGGGGGAATCTTCTATCTTCAAGAGCAAAGAGTGAAAATGGTAATTTATAGTTAGGATAGCCTAATGTTGGACCCTGGGCTATTGCATATTTTAAAGCATTTATACCTTTATGGCTTTTGTCATTTGTTCAATAGGTCTGATTGGGTGGACTTTATTAAGGCACAGAGAGATTGGACAATGTAGAGAAAACTAGGTACCGAATTTCTGTAGAATCGTGTTGCTGTTGTTCAATTGCCAAGTCATGTCAGACTCTTTGTGACCTCATGGAATGTGGCACATCAGGCTTCCCTGTCCTTCACTATCTCCTGGAGTTTGTTCAAACTCACGTCCACTTAGTTGGAAACCCCCTGAGAGATTTCTTTATTCTTAGAATTGAAAAAGCCAAGATTCTCTCAATTCTGTCAGAATCAATCAGTAAGCCTGTCTTAGTGGTGTGTGTGTTTACAAAATCAAGTCTCACCCTTTGCGACCCCATGGACTGTAGCCTGCCAGGCTCCCCTGTCCATGGGATTCTCCAGGTAAGAA